>NC_137608.1:25777414-25894914 GCF_963280865.1 Gymnoscopelus braueri | reverse complement strand
ATGAGCGCGCGTATACACACGCACGCACGCACCCACGCACACACACACACACACACACACTTAGCCACAACAAAGGTAAGAAGGGGCGCTTCTCGGAACACATATCTCCGTCAAGCCGGGTGGCCTACCCAGGGTTGTGTAAAAAATCATGTGTTGCAGCCATCAAGACCTAAGGAAGCCGTAGCTATCTATTCTATAGCGATGTTTCTGCAGCAAACAGTGACATTTGCTGCATTAGTGGCACCCAGTATGGACACTTTCTATAAAGCCTATGTCTATAATGCATTATAAACATACAGATAATGCATTATAATCTGGTTTTAGCACTGCATAATTATAGTTATAAGCACTCACAAATCCTTATTATGTTTTATAACAATCACATTATAAAGCATTATTCTCTCTACTTTCACATTCAGCGTTCTCACTTCCAGGCTTTGTTCTGATTGGCAGGCCCACTTGCAGCTCCCAGTTTTGCTAAACAGCAACATAAATATGTGATGGAAGATGGAGGACAATTATCTTGTTCCTCAACTCATGTCCCTGCCTCCAGCTCCATTATGTTTGTGTGGAGCTAATCACCTGTGCCCGCACCACTAGATGCAAGTCAGCCCAATGCAGCTGCAACCCTGACCTGTGCACCACATCTTGTTGCAAGTGCTACTTGTATGAATAACTAACCTGTGGAAAGGTTTGTGTTTTCAAGCTGTTTGAAATAGCTTTTTTGCTGTGTATTGAAGACAGTCTGTACACATATCCCTTTCAGGGGTTTCTAATTAATTGCCGTAAGAACCTGCGAATACAGTTTTGATTTTAAATTATATAGAAGAATAACAGATAAGAATGTGTAAATCTCTGCTTTAGAGGGAGAGGTCACAGGGGGTACTACTCGGTTTACTATTAGTGGCAAACACTGCACTCTGGATCTCGGATACAGATATAAATTGGATTAAATTAGAAGCTAACTATTGTCTTCTTCATCCTTAAAAGCCCTGGTGTGTAGCAGCCATCCATTTAAACCCACTCAAGCCATTACAAACTGCACTCCTCTAACCACTTAGTTACAATTAAAGTTTCTTAACAAATAACACAACAGTGTGTCTGGACTTCTCTGCCTCTAGCTACACATATTTGTAGAGTAATAACCAATTCCTTCAACCAGCAAAAATGTGTTTGAGATTTGCTACCCGGTGTACACAGTACACACGGTTTGTTTTGCTTTGCTAACGTTGCACAATTACGCTCCACGTTCAACCTTCAGCACTCTACTCTGTTCAGCATTTCCAAATTCTGTGCTTGCACTTTGCTAAACGCAACACCTTAGCATTATCGTAAGCTCCGCAGGCTTCGGGCATTGCTTTGGCGATCAGTTACTCACTTGTCAAAAGGCCATACTTCTTTATAATATTTTACCAGCAGTGACTCCTCCTGCTCTGCATAAGATCACGACAGGTTGGGAAACTGAAATGGGCATTACTCTGTCTGATAAATGGTGGGAAGATTCATTAAATGCAATAAGCTCATCCTCATCTTGTGTGAGATGAGGATGTGAGAAGTAACTGTTTTGTTTCACTATTTATTTCAGTTGCTTATTTCTTGGCTTTGTATGAGCAGGGAGGGGAATGTTGGGATGCTAAGGAGAGACAACCTTATTCCGTTCAAAGTACTTCATAGGATCCATTTTAGTAAAGTTATCTTTTCTTTTTTTTTATCAAACCTCTCTGACACCTGTGATAGATGCTCTCAGGCTTCAGGAGACTTGACTGATGTTTTGGTCATGCCCAAGATTGGCAGAATACTGGAGATCTTTTTTTATGTCCGAGATATTAGAACTCACTGTGGCTCCATCACCACAGATTGCTATTTTTGGTGTTCCAGAAGATGGAGTTAGAATGAATACTAAAGAAATAAATGTAGTCACTTTAATTGCCCACTGTCAAATTCTCCTCCATGCATATAGTTGTGGTAGATTAGGTTCAACTAAGTAAACTTACACCAGTTGATCTAAGGTCTGCTACAACAGTGGGTGCGTTCGGAAATTGCGCACCGGAGCGCACTCGCCTAATAGTTTGTATTGGCCAGTGTGCTCAGTGCTGTATTTCCGAACGCACCCAGTGTTTTTTTTTCAAAAGTTATACTCTTTTTATTTCAGTAAATGTTTTCCCATTTTAGGGTTTGGGTTCAGCATATGTGTAATAAAGGGTTAAAAATGAACTCCATGGGACATTATTTCAGACTGTTACCTGACAAAATCTTAAAATACACACTTCAAGAATTAAGAAAAACCAGGTGGCGGGAAAAAACCCACCACATGCGCGTGGACCCCACTTTCCATATACTGTAGACTAAATTGTGTTCGCATAGACGCCCGACAAAGCCGGCTGCACCACGGTGGATTCAGGGACTTTACCACGCTACGCCACCCAAGCAGCAGCATTGTCGACCTTTAAAAGCAGACTAAAACGTATCTACGTATTTTCACAAGCTTTTAGCTAGGTTTGAAGTGCGCCGTTATCTTATTTCTTTTTATTGCACTTTATTGAAATACATTCTTATGTTTTAATCATATGTAATTATGTGTATTTTTGTGTCATCAGAGGGTGAGCAAGCTAACAGTATTTGTACGTGTGTGTGTGTGTGTGTGTGTGTGTGTGTGTGTGTGTGTGTGTGTGTGTGTGTGTGTGTGTGTGTGTGTGTGTGTGTGTGTGTGTGTGTGTGTGTGTGTGTGTGTGTGTGTGTGTGTGTGTGTGTGTGTGTGTGTGTGTGTGTGTGTGTTGTGTATTTGTATTGTATGTAATGTTTTATTTATGTGTATAGGACCCCTCTAAAATGAGATGCTGCATCTCAAGGGGCTATCCTCTCAATACATTCCCCACACAGAGCCCTCAGAAGCTGCTGGTCAAAGTGAGTACATACTGTACTTATACACAAAAAAAAACATCTATATCGCTTTAAAGGAGATATTGGAGATATTGAAGAAGGTGAAGAAAGCTGGCTCAGTACTGGTTGAGGGGCCGGACTCACTGGAGACTGTTGTGGGAGATGCACACGGAACAAAATGCAGGTCATGGACAATGTCAGTCATCCTCTCCACAACATCTTGGCAGGCCAGAAAAGCAGCAGCAAATATCTGTTAATTTATTTACTCTGCAAGAATGCACGGTTTAAGAAAACTTTTGTCCCAACAGCAATCAGGCTCTTTAACACCATGACCAGCCGCTAGGCTCATGAACTGGACTACTAGTTTTAGTTAGTTTTACAGATTGGTCTACAGGTATGATTATTCCCAGTGACACCTTTTTAATGTTTTCTTGTGCTTTTTATGTTTCATAGTATTTTATATTATGTTCGCTTTTAGTTATTTTAACCATGCAATAGAATTAGCATTGTTATTGTCCCCTTTTGTGCTGTGTTTTTTTGACTAACCTTATGCCTGTATGAGCTATGGCATACCTGAATTTCCCTCTGGGATTAATCTAGTATCTGTCTGTCTGTCAGAGACTGAAAGAAGTGTTTAAACAGACCCTGCCATAGGCTGACACTCTAGTATGGCCTTTGTGTTTTTGACATTACTGTCTCATCACTGTCCCCACTACTACTCTAACTATCCATTTAGCAAAGCAATGCAATGCAAGGCAAATTATACCTGCAGGTTGATTGCAATCTTCACTACAAAATCACACAGTGTACAAATGGAACCAATTGGACAATTTACGGGTCCTTCCAATCTTGCCTCTCCAAAATGAATAATCAGTATAGAGGGCAAAGCCGATCTCTTGCTCCATCAGCAGCACTGGATGTGCAATGAATGAGAGATGAGTCACAAGTCACATATTATGCCTACATTTAAGCCTGATTTGTAATTTGTCGTAGGACGGTGTCGTGCGGCGTCGTGCGGCAAACTTCATACAACGTGTTAGGTATAATGGTCCGTCGCACGGTGGTATCGCATGCTGATATACGAGCTCACAGCTTGTAGATTTTCTGCATGCGACACCATCCTATAACGAAGAATAAATCATCAGGCTTTCAGACGAGTCACAAACAAGTCACACATTAGCCTCCACTCCAGTCCTGGAGGAGAGGGCCCATCTCCACTAAACAGATGTGAAGTGACAGCACTGCCAGGTAATTATCATAGACGGAGCTGCCTGAGACACGTCCCATTGATTGTGGTCTGAAGAAAGGAGGAAGAGTGTGTGATTGGCCAGAGCACTGGCCCATGTCACACAAACAAGAAGATAAGACAGACATGCACGTCCCAAACCCGAAACTGGGCAGGTGCTGAGCGACAATAAGTGCAGGAAAAATGGAAAGATTATTATTGAAATAATTATGAAACGCTCGCTCACTGCAGGGTTCCAAAAAGAAAAAATCGGTGACATATCGAGCTACGCACTCTTCATCAGACTGAAGTGAACACAGAGAGACACCCATCTTAACACAATCAACAAGATCACATAGAACACAAACAACCTCTCACATACTGCACACAAGAACGTACCCAAAACCAGAGTACATACATATACAGAATGCACAGACACAAAGCACACATTCACACACATGCGCATGCATGCACACACGCACACACACACGCAAACCCCTACTTGATTATAATAAAATCAAGTAGATTTAAGGTCTGGTCTGACCTAACCCATCTGCATTTGGTCTGACTAGGTTACCATGGTGTATAATAATCTGTTAATAAGTATAGGCGTAACTATAGTGTACAATCTATCACCAGTAATATGAACATACAGCTATCATCCATGAATTGAGTCCATTAACAGTGGGTATAATAAGCAAATGTACAATCTCTCAACAATGAAAAAAATTACAGCAAAATCAGGCATCTGTTATGGTACGTCAGTGTACATCCCATGTGGAAAATTTGCCAGAATCAAACATGAATCCAAGAACAGAACAGATTGTGTTACTCAGTGACTTGGGATTTTGTCGCCCAGTGGCATTTTTAATTAACTATAACAACAAAGAAACTTTCTCGCAAGGGGTAGTGGTAAACTTTTTCACTGCTGCATATGCGTCCATCAAGAGATTACCTGCACACAATGCTCTCATTACTGCCTCTACAGGATGTTTGCAGAAATGCACCATGAGATCAAAGAAATCAGCAAGAAATAGAGCTCAGAAGCAAAGAAGACATGGACAGGCAGAGAGAGAATGTGTCTGTCTGTCTGTCTGTCTGTCTGTCTGTCTGTCTGTGTCGTGTGTACGTGTGCATAATAAAAAGAGCAAGCGAGAGAGGGTGGTGGATAAATAACATTTCACTGTTCATCTCAGTCAGGTGTTGACTTTTTTTTATTTACTGATTTTAAACCCTGCACTAAGCGGAAACTATACATTGTGTTTGATATGCAAATCCTAGTTTAATCCACAAGTTAGTGACTGATCAGGGTTTCCAAGGCATATTCAAATCCATGTAAACACTGTGATCTCCAATGAGGACAATCATTGTTAGACATCACTGTCATGGCCATCAGCTCTTTCTATGGACGACACCTTATCAGACGTAGAGATGCTGCTACTGTAACAACACTTTGACAGGCGCACACGCACGCACACACACACACACACACACACACACACACACACACACACACACACACACACACACACACACACACACACACACACACACACACACACACACACACACACACACGCGCACACACACACACACACACACACACACACACACACACACACACACACACTAGCTGTGGAGCAAACATATAGATTGAATACACAATATAAAGTTCCATTATGGTGTTGTGATAGTCTGTCACCCACGACCATTTCAGACAGAGCAGCATCCAGTGACAACCTCCTTGTGTGGTCTAGTTTGGCTTTCAACGCATGCCAATCAAAGAATGCGGGCTGACTCATACAGTACATGCACACATCTTGTCTTACACAATTTTTAAAATACGGGTTCCTGCATTGTTTGTATGTGTGTGTGTGTGTGTGTGTGTGTGTGTGTGTGTGTGTGTGTGTGTGTGTGTGTGTGTGTGTGTGTGTGTGTGTGTGTGTGTGTGTGTGTTCATGTGTCGAGATGAGACCTACAGTCAGGCAGTGGGTGGTTGATTTGGCAAGTCACTCACTCGGAGACATCATTAATTGAGTCAGAGGAGATTAAAACCTGGTTTATACTTGTTGTATGACGGTGTGTCACGCACAAAAAAATGCTAATTGGCTATTTTCGGTGCACGACACTGTCGTACAAAGGAGCATCGATTGGGTACAAGCCCACTGAGCTCTGGCAAAGAGATGCAGAGACAAAAAGGTATACCTTTTCTCTGGCTGTCTGAGTTTATTCTACTTTGTCAGTCAGTGACTTTAAGTCCTCATCGCAATGCAGTCTGTATGGCATCGCCAAGTGTCTTGTGCTTGGTAGGCCTACATGCTACAGAATAACACATGCCGTTTAGCCAGATTATTTTACAAAAATAAATATCTAAAATGATTTTGTTAACGGTACATAATACGTACCGTTCACAGTAAGCTCAGACAGACTAGATATTATATTATTAATAGTTAATGGTTTTCAGCGTATGACACTGTTGTACAATGGAGCATAAATTGGGCAGAAGCCCATGCGCCAAAAGACAAAAAAGATGATGTTATTTCTCTGGCTGTCCCTTTGATACATCCTCTGTTGGCTTTTTCAATTAACTTCCTGCCATCTTTATGAGAGTGATGAGAGTTTAACCAGTGTGATTACATTAGTTGAGGGGGCAAAAGTAGCTCATCTCCCTCACCCAGCAGTAGAAGGTCATGTGTAAAGCCGTATTTATCCTTAGTTGAGTGGCAGTGTTACGCACTGAAAATAGCAGATCTACGAGCTCACAATGCATCACAGTATATCAAGCCCTTGAAATGCTGAAGACCTCAAACGCTGCATGTAATGACTTCTGATGATGATCCCACTAACGCTTTATTAAACAATCCCTCAAAAGCATCTCAGCCTTTTATTGTAGCCGTTCGTCTGGCATTTTTGGCAGGCTGAATCCAAATCCAAATGGATTCTTTGCTGATGTTTTGAAGAAGTCTGATAGTGTAGTTCAGTGTTCAGTGTTTCCGGGGCCCCTGGGGCTACTCCATAAGGGTTGCTTGCTGAAAAGAAAAGATTTTCAAGCTAAGCTTGTTAGCTTGAAAATCAGTTATTGTCAGCAAGTGCCATCGAAGATTTTTCCTTCTCAGGAAGATCCTTCACTTGTCTAAAGATGGCAGTGCAAATAATGAAGAGTTATTGATTCTCTAACTGTAGCCTGCTGAATGGGATTGTTTCTTGTAGGGATAAATAACTAGACAAAGTAAATCCACATTAAGGTGGCCCCCCATTCACAATATCCAGCAGTAGCGGGGCAGGCACAGGGTTTGCCAATAACTGATTGAAACACAGAATTGGCTCCTCCAAGTGGAGATTTGTCACATTTTGTCCTAGGTCTGTTTGCCTAATCAGAACTAAGACAAAATCAATAAGTCCTGAAAAATACGATTAGCCTCACTATTGGGCCTCCTAAATCCATCATAAATTTGTTACAAATCAAAATGAAAAATACAAATTATGTTCTAAAGAGCCGTAGGCAGTACTGAACTACAAGCAGTTTCCATTTTAGCTTGTTTATCATCCACAAATGATAACACAGAGTAAAAACACACTGAAACACACATCCATCTGTCATTCCCCTAGTTTACTATTTTCTCAATTGTGCATCTGATGGTGATCATCTTCCTTTATGATTAAAGTCCTCTCTGATCCTCACATGAATCCTAGCATCCCAATTCTAGGGTGAACATTAGACAAAAACAGAAGATCTACAAGCTCACGACGTTGTGAGCTCGTAGATGGGCTTGCTATTTTCTTGCAATTTGGTGTAGAGGGAAAATAGGAGGGGGCCAATTGTAGACCCCCGGAGTCAATTAAGTATATAGGGTGTAAGTGGTAAGGAGTCATGTCCCAAAGCTAAGTAGCCTACAGTACGTGGTAGTTTCAGGGTGCGTTCGGATATATAGCACTGAGCGCACTGGCCAATACAAACTAATACGTGAGTGCGTTCCCGGTGCGCATATCCGAACACACCCTCTATGTTCATGCAGCGGGTGTGCACCCGCTTCACATCATATTTCTGGGGTGCGTTCGGAAATGCAAACCGGGAGCGCACTCGCCTAATAGTTTGTATTGACCAGTGCGCTCAGTGCTATATTTCCGAACGCATGGTTTGGATAGAATGATGCCCTTACCCTGCCCTTCCATTGTACTGTACTGTGCCAGTAGGCCAACGTTTTCATTTAAAGGACCACAATGGACAGAAGCTCTCAATTTCTTTTATCCTTTTTGACAAATACATACAAATATATCTCTGCTGTCGGGCAGAAACCAGCACACCATGTCCAAAATATTAACTTTTCAGGAAATGAAAAAAAAACAACAACACAATACTGCCTCATCAAAGTTGGTACAGTATGGTGACTTTGCACTTTGTCAGATACTTGAAAGTGTCTTTATATTATCATCACTTACACCAAATTCAGCTCAAGTGGAGTTAGGAGGGTTTTGACCGACAATTTAGAGGATCCAATGGAGTTAGGAGGTTTAGTCAGAAGCCCTTTTTAATACTTTTCATTGGTTCAATATTCGTAAAACCCACACGCAAAGGGTGTTCAATAGCACTGATAACAAAAAATAAAAAAGTTGAGAAATGGAGATAGCTGTTTCTGCCCAACAGCGACGATATGTTTATTATGCATTTTTGCGAGGACAGGCGTAGTGCAGACCAGCTGGTGAGAAGTCGCAGCTGCAAATAACAAGGACCAAAACTGATGACAGATAATAAATATAGGGAACAGGAACAGGTGACTTGTGCGTTCTATGCCGTATTTATTTTTGCTTTGTCCTAATGTGTTGTAATGTTGTAACTACAGTAATGAAAGGGTGTATATCTCAAATCTTCAAATGAAGATGACCTTTTCCAGACAATATGGTCCAATGTGGAGCACATCTATGGTAGAGCTTGCCTGAGTTTGGCCGAGCATGTCCTGTCCTTCACGTCAGAGACACATCCCTTTGTCCATACATCATATAAATCAATGTGTCACCCAGTATAATGGAATCACACGCTCACACTTTGGCACAAAGGCTCACATGCACAGGATATGCACACAGGCAGGCAGGCAGGCGCACACACACACACACACACACACACACACACACACACACACACACACACACACACACACACACACACACACACACACACACACACACACACACACACACACACACACACACACACACACACACACACACACAGACAGACATTGAAAAATGATAGATGTGGGCTTCTTGTTAGTGTGTAGGATCCCTATAAGGAACTGTTCCATTTGCCAGGCCTTATTCTAAGCTCATACAAACATATATGTTGAATGAATGAATGAATGAATTTATTTCGGTCATTAAGCCATGTACAGAGTTTGTCATTTAACATTTCCAAGGAAGAAAATAAATAATAAAATTCATGGACCGAAAAGGTGTAGGCTGAAGCCGTAGCTTATAGTGCCTACCCTTATGATATTATAAAACAAACAATAACCAAACATCAATCAATACTCAAAACAAAACAAAACAAAGACAAAGACAACATTTAAATGTTCACCTATATTGCAAAGTACCTGTAAACAGAAGCACCCTTTCACTCTGAATGAACAAATTGGAAGTGACTGTCTGTCACAAAGCCACATCTCGCAAAGCAGCTCAATTCCCTCTTCATTCTCATAGCGTTTTGTTGACAATGATGAACCCTTTGTACAAAACAATTTCACAGCAAGCAGAGTGGCGCTAAAAATATAATGACATAAATTACTTGAAATGAAAATCAGCTCATACCTCGAGCGTCTTGTGTAATTCTCATTATGTCTGGATGATCCATGTCATATATTCTGTGGTGGGAGCAACACTTTGGTGTTCAGCTGTCTATTCACTGATGGAGTGATCTGATGTCAGTACAAACAAAGTCATTTTTTATATTTCATTTGAACTATTGCTTGCTTATGTTACTGTAGCTTTACATTGTTCCCATAATTTGCTGAAAATAGATTAGAAGATTAAAATAAATATCAACCCACCTATATAGCTAAAGACTGACTAAACAGGTCGTTCAGACTGATAGACAGAGATTGACATCCAGTAAAGATTTCCCTTCTTGCAGTTGTAAATCACTCTGAATAAACATGTATAATTACAATTAGACTAACCCTCATTAAGCTGTGGAGGCATTGAATCAATATTATGTACAGTAATTTAGCTTATAGTGATTTACTATGCACTACTGTCACATCATGTCACATCATGATCATACTACTGTACTCATTTACAAGAACATACCATATTACTAAAGATATTACTGTATATCAAGGTCTGCAAAGAATAATATTCTGTGGGTTTCCTGTTTTTTTAAACAGTAGTCAGATGAAATCACAATCAAATGCAATGTAGTCTATTAGTGTGCTGTACTACCCAGGATGAACAGCAGATGTCCCCACAGACCTACAGCTGCTGCTATTCACAACATGGTTATATGCCACACAACTGCATGTATGGCAATGGTCTGAAATCATACCAAGAATGGTACTGTATTGAGTGACAGACAGTATTCAAAAATACAATAGTTGAGTGGTTTGTGAAGTCACTATGCGTCAGCGTTTCTTATGCATTCGTTGGGTTACATATATCGTTGTGTGGCATTCTCCCTTTCTTTTGCCATCACTCCCTTGCGCACACACACATCACTTCCCCCAGCTTCCTCATTGGGCCCCCCACCGCACCCTACCACACACACACACACACACACACACACACACACACACACACACACACAAATAACATCATTGACCCAAGGCGGTAGTGAGGCCTGCAGAGCTCGGATGATTCATTCCATATCTAAACAAACAGGCGGAAAGCAGCGGGCATGCAGCACCGAGCTGCATCTAAGCCTGCATCTCTCCCATCAAACGTGATTGAATCTGGCCTCTAATGACCGATTGAGCACATCATTGCTACATAATGTCAGGGTTCATGAACCGCATCTCTACTGTTATTTCTCCTTTAATAATCCAGCTAGTTAGAGCATGTCAGGCAGCGTAATTATGGCTGAGCGTATGGCCAGTCCTCTTGCATAGACGATACTGTAATTTGGGATAATTCAGTAAGCAAGAAGAAAGATGCTTTTAAGTCGGGAACTGTCATTATGCGTTCCTCTATTGTGACTATGTGAAGCGGATAACTTGTTTGTATACCACGGACTGTAGGCTTACATTTAACAAAGCAGAAAAGCCGTTTATATAGTTCATGGCCGGACAGTCATGATATTATCATACAGTATAGAATCACGGTAAGTAACTAAAGCTTAGCAATCCTGTTGTTCATCATCCATTATTCCCGCAGTCCTTCTCCAGAGGCACATAGCAGAGACGTATCACACATTATCTCCTAACACAGTGGTTCTCAAACATTTTCATGTCAAGGACCCCGAGACTGATAGGCCACATACCCCCATTTGAAAATATATTTTGCCAGTGACGCCATGAAGAGATTTTTTTCCTTTCTTGTTAGATTCGAATTAGTGACTAAACTGTACTGTATGGACAGTGGAGACAGTGAAACCTATGATCTGAATAGTTATTCTTACACATTCTCTCATCTAGCCAGTGAAATAATCCACTTTGAGAACCAAACACATTATTGTAGATATTTCCACACCATTCCCAGCAGAGATGTTTTTTTTTGTAGAGCTGGCAGTAGCAGTGGTTCTGTCCTCTGTCTTAAATGCCATTACTTTAGTTTCCTTGGCAGTGAGCTTGAGGCCGATCTTTCTGCAGTTCCCTTCCTTTCTCTGCTGTGTCCGAGACTAGGGCAATGTCAACTGCATCGTCGAGGTTGGTGATCGTGATGGGATGTACTCGCTGAGTCTTCCTCGGGACCAGCGTGAAACCCAGTGTCTCCTCCCTGCCACTGATTGCATTGTAAGTCTCAAGGCATGTTCCATCACTACAATAAACAGGAGGGGAGCCAGGGTATCACCTTTTAGAACTCTTGCGAGTATCTCAAGCTGTTTAGGATCACCATCGTGGGTCAGAGCCTTGGCTCGAGTCATCTGCACCATCTTCTCAGGAAAAACAAAATACTGTAGAATGTTCATGAGTTTCCCCGGTGTATGGTATCAAAAGCTTTTGGAAGTCAATAAAGGTGATGCACCGCTGACAGGTTGGCGTGCTGTGTGCTGTGAGGTATACTTAGGGCGAAAAGAGATGTCATTGATAAGTTGGAGGCTCATCCTACGTCTCTTCAATCAACCACACGTCTCTTCAACCTCACTGATCTTTCAGGCTCCTTTGTTCCAATGTTATGTGCACTTGGTACAGCTCCTCTTTCTTCCACTTAAACAGTAGGCCCTCTCCTCCCCTTAGACCCTCTGCCTTTTCGATCAGTGACAAAGTCCCTGTATGCTGCTCTCATTTCCTCCCGGGGCTCCAATGACTATAGGGTCTAGGCCTTAACCTTTGACTGTGCCACCTGAACTGTTAACAATCTTGTTAATGAAGTATTCATTCAATATAGGCACATCTCCTTCCACCTTACTTTGTGGTCTGAGCATGTTAAGATAATAGTCAATCTGATGTTGTTTTCTTCTTTTGGAACATTGTGTTGGTGGCCGGCCAGCAGTTGGTAGTGTAGCAGGGTTTTTCAAAGAGTTGGTCGAGTTGTGCCACAAACTACTGTTTACTGTTAAATTACTCTTTATTGCCACTATGTGAAAACAAAGCATGGTGAATATTGGGCAAGTTGTCCTGAAACCTATGGTTCATAGCAATGACAGCACAAATAGATGCTTTCTATTGTCTTTTTTATCAGAGGTCCATAATTCTGTGAATGTTCACGTTTTTGACATAAGCAGCACAAACAACAATCAACAGCGGAGAGGGTGATTGGTCCTTTCTCATGCCTTAACGTTATGTATGTATTGATGAAGAAGTCTTAACTGGCCTCAGGTCCCCTGAGCAAAGCCAGACAGAGGAAGGCAAGTGTCCTTAACCCTCGTAGGGTCCTCGGGTCCTTTTAACCCGGTTTAACATTTTCAACATGAATTAAAAGTATGTAAAAAAAAATTGTTCTCTATGAAACTTCTTCTATTTGCCTTATTTACTGTACTAAACATGTGATATGAAAATGAACATTTTCATTTTCATGAAAATGAAAGTTTTCACCCAGGGCCTTCGGGTCAAAGTGACCCGAAGGCCCTGGGTGTGACTAAAACACGAAGACCCTACGAGGGGAAAATAAAAATGTAGGCTCCCCCCCACCATCTTAACCACTTAAACATTCTATACTTACTTGGGATGCTAAGGTTCAAGTGGTTAAGCAAGACAGGGTTGATTTCTGTGGTGTGATGTTGAACATAATGGATTTAAAGGAAATTGCTCCACCATAGTGAAGTCTCAAATGTTGACATCTTCGTTATGCCAGAGAAGGAAATACATTTGGATGAGGAAAACTAAAAAAAACTCGCCCGGTCCATTGCCAGCCACTGCTTATCAGCACTGAGGCTGTGTGCTTGGTGTTAGTGCACTCAAGAGCGTAATATTTCTTCTGTTCAAAACAATGATGTCCAATAACGACTAACAAAGGCACCGTCTTCTTGATTATTTAAACCTAGTATACACAAAATCCAGATATGGACAAACCGATCTCCATAGAGCACCGAAGTCCCGGCGGCTTGACTCATATGGATATGAAGCATCAACTGACGGTGAGAAATCGCTAATATTACCGCCGCCGAATTAGTTACATTTTCACCAGAAACACTGTATCAAATATGAGTGACTGACTATCGTAAAAGATACAGAGCCGCCTCCCCAACAATATCGCTGGGACAGTTTGTTTATTTTTGGACCACAATGCTTATATGAGACGATTTTAAGATGACCCAAAGCTATTCTCCATAGAGAAATTACTTCCGTGAACCAGGGGATGAACGAGTGACGTCAGGACTTCAGTACTATGCCGACAGTATGCCCATATCACTCAGATCGGCGGTTCTGGAAAACCGCCAATCCGACCGACTTCATACCGGGGACTGCACTCCCTCGGGTCCTCGCCGATAAGCACGCCTAGTTTGAAGTCGATCGCTCAGGCAGTTCTCGAGATGTGTGAAGGACAATTACACACGCATGCACGCACACACGCACACTCATGCACACACACACACACGCATGCAGAGATTTGCGTAATTTATAGAAGGATACTTTAGTATAGGCATGCTATGCTTCAGTGCCCTGCAGTACGCATGCCTCTATTACTGACATTATCTTCAAGATCCTACAAGCGCATCCTTCAAAGCCTAGCTACAGTATCTTGAACATCTGCATGCCTGATTTATGAGTTACAGCCAAGTGCAAACCCATCTCCGTGTTGCACGTCAAAATGTTATGAGATGATTTAAGACTGCTCGAAGCTGTTCAGTTAACTTCCGTACATGGTCTTATGGAATTAGACTATGGAACCTCGATGGCTAGTCCACCACCCACTGACTGATATATTAAAATCCTGCATATGCGATACTGAGTGAAAGCTAGATTAAGAGGGGAAACTGACTATATCACAGAGTGTACGTTTTGCTCTTATATGAACCCACCCCCCAAAGTATGATGTGAGAGTCATGTCTGCCTTGTGAGTATGATCAACAGAGAAAGAGACGGGCATACTGAACCACAGATAGATCCAGAAATGCAGACACAATATATAGAGTGAAAGCACTACACTTGTTTCATGCGTAATCATCAAAAACAAGAACAGGGCCTATAGGGGTTAAAAGAACTCTCACATTCTCTTTTGGGATACACTGGGGGTTTATGGGAAAATAGGGAAAAGGGAAAATATTGATGTCTGAATAAACAACAGCCGACTCTGTGAGGAGGATGAAGCCACGATGCGACATGCAGATATGTGGAACGGATGACAAGCCATTATTGGGAATGTACCACAATAACAAGGCCACAAGGTGACTGTCTAAACCACATCTCGTTTCCTTCAACCACAGGAAGGGCTGAATGGAAGACATTCTGATGGCCAGACTGCCCTACATGGTCAGTCACTGTTGTCATAGGTCACATGAAAAATGCTGAGGGTGCAAAAGCTCTATTTGTTTATATGACACTATTGAGAGCTGGCAAATGATCTCTTGGCATTTATGCAAAGATCTTTTTTAATAGGTAGCTTGTGGCAGGAACCAGCCAATGATCCCTGTACCACTCCCTTAAGTTTATTACTCAACCCCGTCTCTAATAAATAGCTTTATGAGAGAAAGGCTATTAACCAGTAAGCTACTGTATATCTTAAAGGGATAGTTCACCCCCAAAATGACTTTTTTTTCTATCGATTAGTCACCCCATGGAGACTTGAATTCATGGATATATATATTTTTTGTCGCATTCCTAAGCCAATAATTTGATGACCGGCAGCGGTTCTGGTAGGAGACACAAAGAGTCTCCTTTGTATCTCCTAACGGAACCGCTGCCTACCAGTCCGCTGGTCATCAAATGATTGGCTTAGGAATGCGACAAAAAAAAAATATATATCCATGAATTCAAGTCTCCATGGGGTCGATAGATTTTTTTTTTTTTGGGTGAACTATCCCTTTAAGATCCTTCATCATTATCATTATGTGCGCAATCATGAACTGTAATCAATTGTTTAGGCACCTGGGTCAAAGGCGGGACATGCAAATTTGTTGACCGAAGGCCATAAAAAAAAATGAAAAACATAAATATGTATAAATATAATATTAAATAACTCAACCCATACCCTTCTTTTGACAACTATTAATTTGATTCCGTTATTCAGCTCTGAAGTGTCAAAATGTCATTCAGTGTAACTGACCGGACAAAAGTATTTTTTAAATGTTCATATCCATCCTAAAGAAATAAATGAACACCGGTGGCATAATTGTGCTAGTGTTCACAACAAACAAAACAAAAAACAATGGGTGATAACTTGAATCAATAAAATATAATTATTGGATTTATTCTCAAATATAAATAATATTATATAGATGACATTTCAATGCAGTACACAGTTTATATTAGAGTTGAGTTGATTTTTATTTATTTTTTATACAGAAATGTTAAGGGAGACTGATACTTAATTGTGTGCTGGTATCGCACTATTTTGGTGTTGAGTACACCAAACAACAAGCTCACAGCACCTCGCCCTAGCTTATACCGTAGATCTGCCATTGTCAGTGTGCAACACCATCAACATGCACTACAAAGAATATCAAGCCCTATTAGAGGGCTCAGAAGGGTAGTTTTGAAACTGGCACTGTGTGTATACATATACATGTGCATGTGGGTAAAATATGATGGTGGCTATTGTGTTTCTAGAAAAACATTGCCCCAGTGCAGAACAACTTTTCATGAGCCCTCTTATGTTTTTAAGAGAAACATTTAGTCTCTGGCTAAACATAGAAAATGTCAACAATTGTTTACGGAAAGTGTTCTGCAGTAAAAGAAAACAAAGCATTTTGTGTTTGTTAGGCAGAGATGACCAAATGATGACCGGTACATACCACCCCCACTCTCTCGGGACGTTATAAAGACCCTACACACCCATCCCCTCCACAGTACGGGCCAGCGCTGGTCCCCCATTCCCCAGCCCAGTCTGCCAGGTTCCCCAGTCTCAATCTGTGAGAAGACAATGGCAGGACTTCCAGGACGGTGCGTCGAGAAGGGAAAGGGGAGTACAGACCAGCACCTTGAGACCAGCTGTTTCTCTCTTCTTCTCTGCTTCTTCTTTCTCTTGTCCCTTGGAGGTCATTCTTACGGCATAACATCACAGAAGCAAGCCTCCCACCTCAGCGGTCGGTAATCAACACCTGCAGCACCTGCTGCAGAGGCTGAGCAGCAAGAGGAGCTCCTCTGTTGTCGCGCTGCGTTGCCAAACGCTGATTGAGACACTGTAGATACACATGTTATTGATTAAGGAGTGAATACGCTGCGCCACAGTCCATTACGTTATAGGTTATAGTGTGGCCTGATTGTAAGCAGTTGTCCCCCTGACACCAGCCAGCTGTGCTGAAGGTCAGCACGTATTGGGTCTTATTTACTGCAGAGAACAGAGAGAGAAAGAGAAAGAGAGAGAGAGAGAGAGGGAGAGCAACAAAGAAAGGGGAGACATTAATTTCCCTTGCATCTGTTCCTCTGTGTGACGTTGGACTTGTCTGTGTAACTCATTATGAGTCATGGGATTGTCTCAAGCAGGGCTATAGTACAGCCTTTTAAGGGCGCGTATAGGAAAAAAGGGCCCCCATGGTAAGTTCAAAAGTCAACACTTTAATATCAAACTTGACATTCCTCTTCAGATTTCATGACAACATTGTCAAACATCTGAAGAGCAGGAACATCTTCTCCTTGATACCTTGAACCTGATATTCATTTGTAATAATAATACACTACAGTAACAGTAGGCTAGTTACACTAGTTTAGGGAGCATGTTTGATCTTTTTACATGTGGTGATCCAAACTAGCTATGCTTCTAAAGCACAATAGACCAGCAGTCAAGAGTCATGGACTGACCTCTACAGTCAAGTTTCCACTGACAGGAAGAACCCCGAGTACAAAGACTTTCCTCCAAATTCTTATGGGAAAGAGGACTGCAGTAAAAGTACGTCATAAAATGTGATCTTTAGGCTGTGTGTGTGTGTGTGTGTGTGTGTGTGTGTGTGTGTGTGTGTGTGTGTGTGTGTGTGTGTGTGTGTGTGTGTGTGTGTGTGTGTGTGTGTGTGTGTGCATGTGCTGTGCATGCGTGCGTGCGTTAATGTATGTATGCACATGTAGGCGTGTACATGACCCTCTGGTGAAAGAAAATAAACAGTTTATTAAACTTGCGTTTATTAAATAAACATACGTTTTTATTACAGTAATATTTACTAGTACTAATAGTTTGCTTTGAGAAACAAATTTTAATTATTTTTCCATTAACTTGCAGTCACGAAATGTCAAGAATGGCTCAGGGAAACCTATGACAGGATGGATTTCTGGATTTTCTGCAAACAATCAAATCGAATTACTCAGCTTGGACAGACAACTGATTCGATTTACTATCATACTATCTAAGTCATGGATGGCATTCACATTGATGTGACTGTTTGTGGAGTCTCCACTCTCCTGGCCTACCTGCACAAGCACGCTCAAGTGCATCAGCTTGCAGATTTTAATTTTTAACTTGGCAACTAGGAAAAGAGGTGTTCTTAGTTTCCTATTAAAAAAAAATTGTCCACCATGGGGCAGAAAAAAGCCACGAGGATTCCTATTCACTGTCTATGATCCATGAGTTGCTTGACCATGAGAAGAAATAATGTTTCAAAGACTTGATTGAGAAACAAAAAATAAATGTTGTTCAATTATTTATGAACTCTACAAACCAAAGAATGGACAACATGAAAGATTTACAGGGAATTAACATCAGTTTGCAACTCTCAGAAAAGGATGTGTTAACAAAAGACCATGACACAAGTCTTAAAGATGACATGAAATGAAAAACATGTTTTTCACACTACTAAAGCATATCCGTGGTCACAATGGAAATAAAAAGTAATTAACAATAGATGCCAGAAAAAGAAAAAGAAAATAATTTTTTGTGTGTTTTTATGTTAAAAGTCCCTGAAGGTCCAATCTTCCTGTCAAACTAAAATGTAATGCGTGATAAAAGCCGCTATGAATAATCATGAATCATGATTATCATTATGGAGACATTGTTGGCCTGCTACTCTGTTCTGAATCTAATTCAAGATGATGGCCGGACACGGACAGTGCATTAAAAACGTTCCCGTTTTAAACTTAAACAGAACAGAAATATGCATCTGAAAACATTTGAGGGGTGAAATACACAATGCAGTAACATAAACATGCTTCAGCACCGTGCCAAATTCCAATACTCTAACTTCCACACTCGCAAACTCCACTCACGCCTTAGTCCCGCCTCTGAGTGAGGAGGCAAGGATTCGATGTGAGTCCAGAGTAATCAACCAGGTTGGACTGACAGCCACATTCTAATACATTTCTGCCTACTCGCTCCTCGGCCTGGACACTGTATTTCTCTCTTATACATTCTGAATGGATCTGTTTGACATGCATTCTGATTGGCCAATCAGGGACTTATACTAGCCAAGCGGCACAAACGTGATGTGACACTCCACCAATCTGTGAAGCCGGCGGTTTAGGTTGGCCAATCAGCCGATACCAATGCCGACGCATACAATCTCCCAAACACACAGAGAATGTGTGTGTCTTCCTCGGACCCGCTGGCTGACAGATACAGATAATTTTTCGGTTCTCGGAAGTCGTTGGTTCGTCCGAATTGCCATTCGGCACTGCACAACTAATATTTGAGACTATTCAGTTGGATGCTTTCCGAGTTACGCCCGGGATAGAGTGACAGAGATTTGGTGAATTATTAGAAGGATTTATTATCACTGTGATAATTACAATACACTTTGATCCTGGCCAATGAGTGACTAGCAATTATGAAGAATAATTATACTGGACCTTATATCATATATTATATATATTATGAAAATGCTGTATAAAGTGTTATGATTATTGTTATAAAGCATTATGAGTACTTATCAGTGCTTATAACTGTAATTACAGTGATGTAAGTAGATTATCATCCATTTCAACTTGACCTTATAAGTCATTATAAAATGTTTTATAATGTGTTATGAGTATTGTTACAAAGCATGAGTATTATTATGAGTGCCACACATAAGTATTATCCACAGTTATCTTTAATTTCAGCAGCATCTCAATACAGTCTCAGTGATGTCTGAAAAGTCTATGAGTATGTTTTATCATAGTCAGTTTAAGTTTCATACCTAATTTAGACTTGTACTGTCGCACAATGGCATCACTAGGTTAGGGCAATGCTTCACTTATCACTAGAAATTTGACTTTACGCGCGCACACACGCACGCACGCACACACTTTCTATTGCTTGCGGGGACACTCTACTGAAAAGTGCTAGCTATTAAAAACAATTGCTATTGTCCCAGGCTCAGCACAGTACACACTGTGGTAGCACTCTGGTAGCTCATTACACTGTGTGCTCCCATTCATACTTACAATAGCAAGCAACAAAGCCCATTCAGAAAAGTCGCTCCGGGCAATGCAATATTCAACCAGGGGTGAGTAAGCATAAAACAATTCCCAGCCGCTCCATAATCATCTGCTGTTAATTACCACGCAGTGTTTTAAAACAGACAAGTATTGCTATATCAACAGAGCTATCCATTACTTAACCAAATCAGTCAGTCTGATACAAGGGTCTTAAGCCTGATTTATACTCAGAAAATAGCAGATCTACAAGCTCACAATGCGTCATGCTGCAACGCGTTGCGAGCTTGTACATCGGCTATTTTCAGAGTGCGACGCCTACGTGCAAATAAGCATAACTCAGGTAGGTTAGACTCAGCCCGGATGTCTTTGTTGTACGAAGGTGTTGCTTGACTAACATAACGAAAGAACTTGTTCTGCTTATTTGACACCATTGTACTATAGAGGCTGAAAGTATAAATTAGGCTTTAGTGAGTGGCCAAATGTAGTGTCTCAGGGTTCAGGTATGGCTCAGGTGAGACAATGGCATTACTGTGCTGCTCTCATCTGCCTGACTCATTGGAGCAGGGAGCAAAGCTCATCGCTGGCTCGTTGCCTGACAGGAGACATTTGCATGGTAGAGGTCAGGTACACAACACAAGGCTCCCTGTGTTCTACACTATAATAAAGGAGTTCTGACAGAAACAGGCTGACAGGACTCAGGAGGGGAGATATTGAAAACTATAGATTGTGTCCCCCTGCTCTGAAAGATGTACAGTAGGATCTCAACGCTCAACTTGGACACAAGTTTTTATTTCACACTGTTTGTTACTGCTGCTGCCAATTTCAAACTTTATCAACCTGATTCAGTATTACTGTATGGTGAAAATGCAAAACATGCTGCTTCCTTCGAAAATTACATGCAGTGTGAGGAATGTCCTCCACCTATCAGGGACTTGGGGAATTAAGGCTGCTAAGTCGGTCCATATGTACACAAGTCAGCTGGTCAGAGAAATGCATTTGAATGTATTTGACTATTGACGTAGCATGTCTAGGTGATCGCTCCTTCATCTGTTCAGAATATTCCTTGCATGGAAAATACGACATTTGTGAACTCATTCTTGTGTTACTAGTCAAACAGACTGCTTTGACTAGCAATTTGATAAGCATGGCTATGGAAATCAAGGGAGCAATACTCTGACCGCCACAACAGCAGAAATGAAGCGGAACAGAGAGTGAGATGATGAGCATTGCTCCACATGGCTTGGTTTAACAAGGGAAACTCTGACACACTCTGGCACATACTCGCTCACACCCTCCCATGGACTTGAACACTCTCTCTCTTTCTTTTTATCTGCCTTTCTCTCTCTCTCTGTCTCACTGTCTTTTCTATAAAGTTCTCCTTGTTAAGTCTAAGTGACCCTGCATGATATTCTAATAAAGCAGAGCGTTTAAACGACGTCATGGTGTTACGCAATGCAGAATGCACTAGTTTACCTATAGGCCTAAATTGAAGGGATGTTCGCTAAAAAGGAAACATTGCTGTGTCCGGTCCAAACAATGGCTGTGTCATGTCTCCAAAATTATGTGTGACTGCAGCACAATTTGGAGTGGGCCTATTTATAGTGAGCTCCCACCCGCCATTATCAACAGCCTGCAGGCTGAAAGTCACACCAGGAGGTTTTTTGGGAGGGAGTCCTTGAGCTCCCTTGTCAATGCAAAGCAGTGCAGTGACAAGTTTGCTGATGAGGTTGGTCACTGTGAAGTCGCACTGCACCGCTCCCTTCTCCAGCAGCAGGGCCGACCTCGCCTCCCTGCCCAAGTGCCAACCCTCGCAAACAAGCACGTGTTCAGAGTAAATACACAAATGCACGCTG
This sequence comes from Gymnoscopelus braueri, assembly GCF_963280865.1. Classification (NCBI taxonomy): domain Eukaryota; kingdom Metazoa; phylum Chordata; class Actinopteri; order Myctophiformes; family Myctophidae; genus Gymnoscopelus; species Gymnoscopelus braueri. The sequence continues at coordinate 25,872,871 of NC_137608.1, read as the reverse complement.
GCATGCACAGTGCACGGCATGTGTGTTCACGCACGACACGTAGTATATCCACTCACTCTCACAGTGTACACACATACACAGTCACAGACACACTTCACACATGTATACACTCTCACAGTGTACACACATACACAGTCACAGACACACTTCACACATGTATACACTCTCACAGTGTACAGAAATACACAGTCACAGACAAACTACACACATGTATACACTCTCACAGTGTACAGAAATACTCAGTCACAGACAAACTACACACATATATATACTCTCAGTGTATAGAAATACACAGTCACAGACACACTACACACATGTATACACTCTCACAGTGTATAGAAATACACAGTCACAGACACACTACACACATGTATTCACTCTCACAGTGTACAGAAATACACAGTCACACAGACACAAGTATGAGCATGTATGCACACACCGGTTTCAAAAGATTACGATAGTTTTCTACCTGTCTTTCAGCTTTGTGTACAAGAACTCGCATGACACTTAAGGGTGATTTATATTTCGTTGCGTGCCAGTGTCAGACATAACCAATTTACAAGCGCTGTGACTGGTTGTGTGCTTGTAGACCTCACAACAAAGTCAGAGGCTTTACAGTAGGCTACAGTGAGCCTTATACTAGAGAGCATAGAGAAGCAATTATACTGTACTCCATTTCATTATTCCACTTCAATGAGGTGAAGTGGAATAAGAAGAAAAACATTTAAATCGGAAACTTACTTTTGTCCTTGTGAAGAGAGACCCAGAGGTTATATTTCCACTGCCGGCTGCTGCCCCTGTGTCTCCTGTCTTCACTCTGGGTCCTGATTGGGAAAACCAAAACAAACAAAAGTATCCGGTGTGCCTCTCTCTTAGAGAGAGCAAGCTCCACTCTCCACTGCTTACAGATGCTCTCTCAAACGAGGATGGACCTCTGCTCACAGCTCCCTGCCTCCCAGCCAGTCAGTGCAAAGACATTCCTGCCTTTCAACCAATCACACGGCTCTCACACTCCAGCCTCCACCCCGTCCTCCTGCTGAAAGTTCCCATGTTAGTGCCCTGAGGAGAGAGGAGAGGGGAGGGGATTGGAGTGTGGCAAGAAACTGTATTTACACTATCAGAGAACAAGAATAGAACAGTTGTGGCAATATTTCCAGCGGGATAGAACAGTTTACAAGAAGAAAGGAGACATGGAGGACACACTGGAAATAACTCCCTCTTGTCTGTTGTGTAATCTGCTCATGGGTGCCAAACTTCCATTAGGCTGTTTTATAGGGCCAATTGGTGCTCACTCATTAGTTATGTCGTACCAAACTCCCCCATTAAACAGCAGTTCTGGGATTATTTTATTCATTCATGATGATAACATTTGATTTCTTTGCATTGGACAGTGCATTGGACCTTGTGGTTAATAATAATAACTGAACGTAGGTCATTTCATTCACTGCATTTGACCAATCCTGGATGCTCTGGGGCAGTTAAGCACACACACACACACACACACACACACACACACACACACACACACACACACACACACACACACACACACACACACACACACACACACACACACACACACACACACACACACACACACACACACACACACACACACACACACACACACGTGGCCCAAGAAGCCCCAGTTGATCTTATTTTGGATAACTATCTACTTAATCTCTACTAGTGCCCGAGAGACATTACAAAACCAGGATGAAAAAAGTCAATGAAGCCTCATAGTGAAATGTTTTACAATTGGCAAATCTGGGAACCCCAGTTCCATCCCCAGCTCCTCATGGCATAGTGTTGAAGAGGCTATGAGCAAGACACTGAACCCATAATTGCTCCTGACAAGCAGGTTGGAGCCTTGGATGGTTGCCTCTACCGTGTGTGTGTGTGTGTGTGTGTGTGTAAGAATGGGTGAAGGTAAAGCACAAGCACTTTGGATAAAGCTGCTATATAGATGCAGAAAAGTTTAAATATTACTGGAGGCATGGGATGGAAAGCAAACGTGGCAGTTCATGGAATAGATTTACCAACAAACAAAGTTGCAAGTCAACATTTTCACTGGGATTTAGGACCGTTCTAAGAGGGATGAATGGGCATTTGAAATATTTGATTTTCTACAAGAGTGTGGATTTGTGCTAGGCAAATTGCTCTATATTCCCATAGTACCAATCATTGCGATAGTGTTAATTCAATAACACACACTCGCTCTCACACACACACACACACCTTGAGGGACTTACTGTACTGGAGTAGCAGTGTTCAGTTAAGAGGGATTATAATAACATCAGACAAAACAAACAAGTCTCATTGTGGCACATGCCTGGTCTTAAGCATTGTGTGTTGTTGTGTGTGCGCATGCATTTGAGCATTTTGGCATGGTATCTTGACTCTATGATATTCGGATGGTCAGACATAATCATAACGCAAAAGGTGAACATTAAAATAACAAGGTGTAATTCTACCATAATTCTTCCACACAATTCAACAGCAGACATGAATCAAATGCTATCGTGGTGACACAGCAGACTAGTATGAACATTTCAGACTATTTGAAATTACGAGTGACCTTGGTCCCCCCGATCATAGAATGTAATCCACTGAATTGTGGTACCTGGTACCTAGCAGTGAGTGACCACCATGGTGCATGGCGTCAGTGAAATCAAATCCCATCAGTGTATATTTTATGATTGGTCCTGCTGGACGACTGCTGCCAATTCAGCAATTTTGCCTGGCAATCCCTTCCAGCCATGTCTGGAGACAACTCTACTCAGGGCCCCCATCCAGGAAAATAACTGGGAACACAATATTGCTTATTTATATTACTCACTCCCATGGCTGTGTGTGCCCACTATCTGAGTGTTCCGACTGAGACTGGTGAACTGCAAATACCCAACAAATGAACTGTAACAATAACAGTGACATACAGAACCTGGAAACTCTGTCTTACAAAATTTTACAAAAAAAGTTAGATGAGCTGCTGAATGATGTCTGTGTTATTATTATTCAGGATTTCTCAACAGACAAGTTTGTTTTGCAGTAATGTTTCCATTACTCTCTGAGCCTTTCAAATAAATACACACCATATGTAATCTAGTACCTCTTCCTCCATCCAAATATTGACTTGGGTCTGCATCGCTGAACCAGTCATTTTTCACACAGTAGATAATAGCAAATAATGTTCAAATGTGACTCCACTGTCAGCCTATGTACATCAGGCCTGTCTGGTGCAGAGGCTTTAGTGTCCTTTATGCGTCTACATCAGGAATTACCTCTACAAGTCAAGTTTCACAAGGTTTAATGACCATCAAGAAAATGTACCCAAACGCTTAATGCTTAGGTACAAAATATGGTCTGAGTTGTGAAAAGACAATGATTAATGTGGTATAATCCATTTTGGGATGTAAAAAAAAATACAGACAAGCAAGCTAGGATACAGGCAGACATTCACCATGGAGAAACCCAGGCAGATAGGCATACAGAAACATACAACCAGACATGCAGAGTGCTGCTGTACTGTACATGACTACCCACAAGGCATGTTAAACTCACAGGAGTGGAAGCGTTATGCTAATACTATGCAAAGTGTGTACACTCTGTTCCACTCTCATAAAATCACGTCAACATGTGTTACATGGGATAAGGAATATTCGTCATATGCTGTAATTAAAGTCGCTATTGGGAAATTCAGCGGAAGGGGAATAGTTTGAACTTTTAATAAACCCGAGGTTCAAGCTGCAAATTCCTTTAACAGATGAGAAATGTAAAAAGTATTGTAGGTTAAGGTCTAGGCCTGTGCCAAAACACATTATGACAGCCACAGTCTACAGCTGACACACAGCAGGCCAATCTCATTCTGATGAGGCCTTGTTTGGGGACAAGACAGTGAACGATAAATAAAGTTTGGGACAGATTATATAAGGCTTGGACATGGAAATATCAGTCAGTCCAAAAGCACTGGATCTGTTCCATAGCTGGTGACAACCAGAGCCATGATGACACAGAGTACTTTTTAATCAAGGCAAACTTGATCAAATACCCCAAAATTATCATCCTCAGAGAACTCTGTTCGTTGCTGACTGAAAGTAAAAGTGTATATGAATCACCCATCCATCCTTGCAGACCCACATGTGCATGCACACACAGCCACATACTGTAGTAGCTAGCAGGCTTTGCCGTTTTAATAAAATAATGTTTTGCTATTTGTTATTTCCCCATTTTATCCCAATTTAGTCGTTGCCAATTCCCCATGTGTGCTGCATCCTCTCTTGCTGCTAACCCCCACTGTTGGTCTGGGGAGAGTAGACGCCACACATACCTCCTCTGACATATACGCCAGCACCTTCTTTTCTGTGCTGGCGTGCAGAGGTTTAAGCTATATTCCCCAGTTCTCTTTCTCATCAAACAGGCGCCCCAACCAGCCAGAAGGAGACACTAGTGCACGTCCTACAGGGACACATTCTACTGACGGACAGACTTTTCTCCAGACCACTGTCAAAATAAGCTCTGTGAAAATGGTCCCTTTTTTTTATTGGAGCGCCCTTCTATGCCAGAGGCACTGCGTCCGGTAGTACCTTTGTGTGTGCAGTGGTGCTTTGCCTTCATGCCACCCCTGTAATTTGCCTTGTATAGAAGAGACAAGGATGAAATTATATTTTAATCAATAGCATCCTACTATCCTACAATAAATTATTAATAATAATAATGAATTTATATAGCGCCTTTCATGAACCCAAGGATGCTTTACATCAAAACAATGAACAACCAACTAACAAAAAACTATTTCCCATAAGCCTGAGAGAATAGGTGTCTTTTCAAGGCAGCCTTAAAATAGTCCAGTGTTGGACCTGTGGAAATTAAGGAAACCTCTGTCTGTCTGTCTGTCTAATCTGCATTCTTCTCCTCAGTGGGTTGAGCAATTGATCTGAACTTGCCCACGGGCCATTAGCATAATTATGCAGACAGTGAGGAAGCCCGTTTTTCGCTTTCCCAAAATGTAAGCTATTTATTAGCGTTTTTGTGTAAACACCGGAGATTCAGAGTTTTGGCCATTGGATCTGTTGTCATGGTTACAGGCCCGTAGGCTATGGGATCTCTATCTACTGGCTAGAGGCCTTAAACACACACGCACACAAACACCGCCACACAGACAACGGCAAATACCACAGACGCTACGAACTTATAAAGGACTTTCATTTAGGGCCTGTGTCCACACACAGCGTTTATGAGCGAGAGGGCGCTTAGAATATCATCTCCATAGCACTAGCACGCAGATTCACACGTGCAATGTTCTAATCCTTGTGTTATTAGCACACATAGCTTAGCTGAAACAGTGTAAACATCAACTTCTCATGGTTGTGTATGGCAACGATTCTACGTCGGGTCGTAAATGACCGGGGGTCTATTCCACAAAAGCGGAATTAAATTATCCTGGTTTGAAAGGCAAATCCAGGTTTGACAAGCCTGCGCTGTTCAGCCTGGTTTATTCAGTTCCACGAACACCAAGCCGGGCTGAGAAGGAGAGGTTTGTCGAGCCAGGATCGTTAAACCAGGCTGAATGTGAGTTCACATATTCCTATAAAAGACCATGAAAGTCGATAGCAGAATCCTTGAACTTGACCAATCATGGAGCCCAAAACCAGAGCGGCGTTCTTCTCTGTGGCTGAACAGCAGCACTGCAGCAGCTCATGAAATCATACAAGGAAGTAAAATGTATAATAAGCAAGAGAGGAAACACAGCCGCAATAAATATAGATCCAGGGAGAAAGCGTGGCAAAGTATTGAAGACAAATTAAATGCACAAGTTGTCCAAAAATATGCAATTAATTTATATACAAATCCATAAATATATAATTCAGTTAGGCTTAAACATAAGGAGTTTAAGTGAATGTTGGAATTATAATTACACACTTAGAATAATTTTCTAATTTCTAATTTCTAAAATCGAAGATCTACAAGTGAAAAGCTTGCCTTTTGGCGGCCGGGGGTCCCCGGTCCACGGGGGTCAACGGGGGGCCGGGGGTCAACGGGGGTCCGGGAGTACCCGGCCCCCCGTGTACTCCCGGACCCCCGTTGACCCCCAACAGAGGTCCGGGGTATACGGGGGTCCGGGGGTCCACGGGGGTCCGGAGGTACACAGGGGGCCGGGGGTACACGGGGGTCCGGGGGTCCGGGGGTCCACGGGGGCGGGGGTCCACGGGGGCGGGGGTCCACAGGGGCGGGGGTCCACGGGGGGCCGGGGACCCCCGGCCGCCATAAGACAAAAACATTTCGGGCTTGTAGATCTTCGATTTTCGCATAAGAATTGAATAAGTGTGGAAAAACTCATTGGTTTATGATTGGAGTCATTGGACTAACAGCTATTTCACAAAACTTGAAGAACAAGGCACTGGATTAATAAAGCTTGGCTGTTAGCCTGGTCCGGACCAGGCTAACTTCACAGCTAAATTGCCATGGTAACTAAGGCAGGATTGCTTCAATTTTCTTTTGTGAAACAGGATCATGGATAAACATATCCAGGTTTACTGGCTAAGTTAATCTGCCGAGCTAACTCAACTTTCGTGAAACCGATTCCTGGATAATTTAAACCAGGATAGCCGATTAAACCCGGTTTATCCCTAATCCAGGTTTCGTGGAATAGACCCCGGGTTGTCACACACCACACCAACAGGATTAAATCTGTCAAAACTTAAACTATACATACGGCTTAAGGTTGTGAACTGGACTGTGTACATACTACCTATAAGGCCGCAAAATGCACACAAACTACAATTTCTACATTTCAAGAAATCTCTAGTTTAGGCCTAAACTAGACCAATTATTTGTTTACTGACATTGAGACTGGACCGTCTGGACGCACAGGTGATTGTTTCACGCAATCAATTCCCAACCTTGTTTCGGGGTGCGCTGGTGTTCAGCACACCCCAACCCCCTCTTGTGTGTTGGCTAGTGAGGCGCGTCCTAGCGAGACCTGACATAATGAGTCTCATTGCGCGCATACTGGTTCTTATCAGTGTGAGTCGTGACGTCGTCTGTTAAGGGGGTAGACGCTGCGGTTGATGGTGAGAATTGAGCAAGTGATGTTGGTGCAATGTTTTGTAATCACCACACCATGGTGTCCACAGCAGCAGTTCAACTTGAACTCAAAACTTGAAAGTAGGCTTAAGAACAGTAGGCTACCTAGCTCAGAGTTTATACAGTGACTTCTTCTGGACAGCTTTTAGTGAGCTTGCAGCTAATATGTTTCTCTCGTCATCTCTGATGAATGTCACTTAAGATGAAATTGGCTATGGAGCTAGAAACTTGATTGAAATGACAGTTTGAACTTGGCACTCTAATGCCAAGGGCCATATCATGAGTAGCCTACGCATGTTACTGTGAACGTCAGTTGAGTTGTGATAGGAGGATCAGTGACAGTGAAGCTTATGGGAATGGTAGGCTACAGTAGATGTCATGGAGAAAGGGTTCCTACAAGGCCTGCACTCTTCTTTGACCCAACCTTTCCTCTAATATACTGTTACAATATAGCAATATATTAGGTAAATATGTAAATTAATTTGTTACAGATTACAGTATACTATACAGGGAATCAGTAAATATAAACTTAAAACATATTGTTGAGAAGGCTTGGTGTTGTTTGTGCAGAAGTTGTTGGGAGCTCATAGTAGCAATGGATGCATCCATGCCTCTGAACGCTGGTTAGTATATTGTAGAAGCCTCAGTGATATCTTGCATTGCCATCAGCACGATTAGCGCTGTATGACAATCTCTCATATTACTGTGTAACTGGTTCCTGTGGCAGACATTTGCCAACTCTGAGTTGAGTGTCATTCACTGCAAAGGGATAGGGGAACATCTTGACATCTGATTAGCAGGTCAACGTGTTCTCTACTTCTATGCCTGCACACATGTGTGAGAGATAAGTGAAGCATCAATATAGAACAGGACTGGATGTTTTCATCAATACAAGGATGAAGATGGTCATGATCCTGATGAATATGAATGAATGAATATTTTATTCTGTTGAATTGGTAGAGAACAGCTTGATGGGAGAAAAGATCTGCTGTATATTATGTGGTCTTTGAACTATGAGAAAATGTAATCATCCTTGTAGTTTGGATTATGGTCCTCTGGCCTAAGGGAGCTGATGAACTGAAAACTGCAACATATTTTAGTGGTGCAGTGTTATAAACAATTCATATTTATTCAGGATGACACAGCTGACTTACGAGCAAGGGTTACCCTTGGTAACTGTTGAATGTGCATTGAATTATTGTCTCCGCCAGGCCGAAAGGCATGGCGAGAGAGTATGTTTTCGCCCCTGTCCGTCCGTCCGTCCGTGTGTCCGTGTGTCCGTCCGTCCGTGTGTCCTGTCTGTGTGTTACCAGCTAATCTCAGGCACCGTTGGCCCGGTCGCTGCCAAACTGTGCACACCCACTCCCTGGATGCCAATTCAGAACCTCTGCCCCACATTTTTCACATGGGCCTGTCATAGCGCCACCAGGAGGCCGATTTGTGCAAAACCCATTTTGTCCCATTACTCCTACAGTTTTTAACCAAACGTCATGCAAATCGGTACACAGTATCTCTATAGTCATGTGATCAACACGGATCTGTCCGATTTCCCATATTCCATCCTCATTGGCTAAGGTTGGCTTCCAAAATTTGCAGGATTGGTCCGTTTTGAACAAAATGCCTCAAATCATGAACGCAGCTTGCGATTTCCGTGAAATTTCACAAACACATTCCCACTACGCCGAGGAACAAATGGCACTTGACATATTTCAAATCAGCCTCATGGTGGCGCTATAAAAGGCTGATTTGTGTTTTTAACTATAACTGCACCGATCTGCATGAAACTTTGCACGCACACTCCCTAGAGGCCAAGGAAATTGCATTTTTCACATTTGCCTTTTATAGCACCACCAGGAGGCCCACTTATGTAAAACACATTTTTGGATATTAAGCCTTCAGATTTTATCCAAATCTCACACAAATTGGTACACATGATCTCTATAGTCATGTGATCAAGAAGGAACTGTTTGATTTTTCATATTTCATCCTGATTGGCTAACATTGACATCTAAAGTTTGCAGAAGTGGCCTGTTTTGAACAAAATGCCACAAATCATGAACGCAGCGTCCGATTGAGGTGACACTTTGCACGCACATTCGCACTATGTTGAAGAATAAATGCCACCCTTTAACATTGCCCTATTATAGCGCCACCAGGAGGCCGATTTTTTCAACACTTTTCTTTTTTGTATTACTCCTACAAATGTTGTCCAATCATCATGCAAATCGGTACCCATTTTATCTATAGTCAAGTGATCAAGATGGTTCTGTCCGATTTTTCATATTCCATCCTGATTGGCGAATTCCGAACATTGTTGGCCCACAATAACCTACCTGACCTGGCGGAGACCTGTGCTCCGAGGAGCACTTTTTCTAGTTTTTAATATAATGGATCGAGTAGGCTACAAATCAAACTTAATGAAACACTTGGGCGTAGCTAGAACATAAATTTGCCAACAACAAAGCATGCATATACAGTACTAGGGGCTTTCTTACATTTTGGCTTAATAGCGCCTTTTGTGGGACAAACAACAATTAACATGGGGCTAAGGTCTAACACCTGAGGGAAACTAAAACGTAAAGATAAGATATTTCAATATAGCACCATTCATATCCAAAAAAAACACCCCTCAGAAAAGGGGAAGGCTTTTATCTATAATTTCCCCGTGCTCATGCAGTTCTTATTCCTATAGTTTTCCCTTCTTCTTGAACTGCACCACGCAACATTATTCTCCGCCAGGCCGAAGGCGTGGCCGAGACTATGTTTTGCCCCCTGTCCGTCCGTCAGTCAAATGAGCCTCATGGTGGTGCTATAACAGCACGATTTGCGTTTTTACCTAACATAACTGCACAGATCAGCTGAAACTTTGCACTCACTCCGTAGAGGCCAAGGAAAAACCTCTGCCCTGCATCGGCCTTTTAGAGCACCACCAGGAGTCTGACTAGCAAACCCCATTTTTTTATATCACCCTTACAGATTGTCTAAACATCACGCAAATCGGTACAGATCATCTCTAATACTATGGTCATGTGATCAAGACGGATTTTCATATTCCATTATCCTGATTGGCTAAGATATGCATCTAAAGTTTGCAGGAGTGGTTCGCTTTGAACAAAATGCCTCAAATCATGAACCGATTTCCGTGAAAGTTCACACATGCCTGTTGTAGTGGCACCAGGAAGCCGATGCATTCCGAACATTGCTGGCCCACAATAATCTACCTGACCTGGTGGAGACCTGCGCTCAGAGGAGCACTTTTTCTAGTTTAATTTAGGTGTCACTTTTATTCCTTTATGAGGTAATTTAGGAAGAAACACGAAACAGGTAGAGAGAGATGGTAGACGCACAAGAGAAGATACCAGGAGTTGGATGGCGGATCTTCCTAAAATAATTGAGCATCTTTGATATTATTATTTATTTCAATATAAATATACATAAAATACTCATATGCACATCAAGTCATTCATACAGAATTCATGTCTTGGGACAGTCAAATCTACATCAGTAGTGTCAACTGAAGAGGGGCTCTGATCAAAACATGGATAACATTCACAGAGCCACATTATTTTCACAAAAGAGACCTTTTTTTCTTTTTACATTTGTGTCCGCTGCACTCACATCTAGCCAAATCCTGTGCCCCACATCACCATAAGAATAGAGTAATCAAGCTCACTTTAAACTGTAGCAAGGAATTGGTTAACTGCCATGTTAACTCAATCCATGAATGGATGCAAACCCATTGTCTAAATCCAGCTTGGTTTGCTACGCAACTTTTCTTAAGTAGAAACATTAAGAAGAATGCAAATGCAGGTCGACTGTGGAGCACAATAAACTTTCATGGTGTGTGCAGTAATTTCAATATTAACTAATGTTATGTCAGTGAAAAAAAAGAACTATGGTAGCTGCATTAGTGTGAAGATCTGCTCTGGGTCCTGAAAGAACTACAGTGTTGCATCACACATCCTTCAGTGTCATCTGTCACCATCAACGTCATATGGAAAATGCAGTTATATCAAATTAAGGCTATGCCATAAAACAGAACGGTTTTGATGAGCATGCCACTCAGCAGCTGGGAATTCAAGCCATGCCGTCGGCATCTATAGGAGTAACAACTTACAGTACAAAAGTTTCCATATATACAAAATATTTAACAAATAGGAAATGTATAGCAAATAGCAATTATAACTTTCTTTTAAAACTCCCAATGTAAAAATAAGGTGACAGAAACAATTAAAAGCAAGTAGTCCATAGAAAATAAAGTCAATATGTTGCACTAAGCCTACACATTGGTCTGAAACATTTCAGTGCAAATCAAAATGACAATTCCTCAAAAAACTGTCTTGCCAAAACATTATGATTGGGTTGTTCAGTTTCAACAGCAATTGGATGCTTTTTGCAGAATGCTGGCATGCGATTTCAGACTACAACTTCTAGAGAGAAACTACAGAAGACTATTAAGAATATGCATCCTTTGTGAGAACTAAATTAGACTTTACTTTTAGTGGCAAAACAAGCAAAAAGAAAATAGTTAAAATAGTTAAGAAAATAGGTTTGATAGACATCTTAATACAGCTTTGGTCATAATTTAGATTGCCTTTGCAAATACAATTCGGAGTGTAAACAAAAGTACAGTCCAGAGGAATTGAAGCAAAACTAGTCGACTCCCACAGTGGTCTGCTTATTAGGTCCACCCCCACCCCCCAAAAGGTGGAGTTCTGAATCACTCATCTTTCTCATGGTTGGCATTGCCATTCATAATTCCATTGGAATGGTGTTCCCAGGTCTGATTCTGTAGGCTCTTGGGAAGCCTCTTGCCTTTGGTGTAGGCATGATACCAGAAGTTGAGGAAGAGGAACAGGAAAATTAGGCCGTAGCTACAGATGATGTAGCAGAAGATAGGAAACTCGTAGGGGCAGTCTCGCATAAAGAAGTACTGGGAGATGTGAGCGGTCACCAACACAAACTGGATCTGGGAAGGAACAGAAGGCGGCAATGATTGATCAAGGTCAATTAAAGGCAGCACATTTAAAAATAACCACAGGCCACGTGTTGTTGGAGGGTAGCATCAGTGTTCTCACATCTACCATAGACTAAAACAGTTTGTAATGACTTTGAAAATACTCGTTTTCTAAGACTAAAGTGTGACACCCTCACAGACTTTGAGCCTCATTCACGAAGCTCGGTCCGCACACATTTTGTACATTCCTGCAACTTTCCACTTTCACGGTCTGATTCATCAAGCTTTACTTCCGTGGATTTTGGCAGACATCCTCTCAAACTCAGGCATACAACACTGCTCGGGAGCATTGTTATATCAACCAAACGCATTGTGTTCCGTTTGTGTGACATGCATGACGCATGCATGACGGTTTTGAAAGTTAAACTGTTCAAAGTCACTGGCCACCTACTGTAGATGCCCCAATATGGTTTCCTTTCCCATCTAAATCTACTAGTTTAAACTAATACTTTCCATAGTCCGTTTCGTCACTATGACAGCAGTCACAAGTTGACAGCCGTCACTCATAACCTCAGATACACCCAATTTACTTTAGAGTTGTGCACTAGGCGTCAAAGCTGTATCTGTGAACTAATGTCATGTCAGACCAGCCAACAAACCAATTGTACGTACCAGCTGGACAGTGGTGAGGTATTTCTTCCACCAGACATACTTTCGGTAACTGGGACCCATGGCAGTCAGGCCATAGTATGTATACATGATGACATGGACAACGCAGTTCAGCAGGGCATGGAATGTTCCCATACCACCTACAATACAAGGTGATGGCAATCAGGACATGCAACGAAGAATACCATAAAGGAAACATCTTGATCTTGACTAAAGTTTCTATTTGAGAATATTTAACTTAGGCAGACAAATGAACACCCATTAATTAAGTAATTTGAACGAGACATGACATTTCATTTTCTGCAATTTTTGCGGTTCTCCAACATCAATTCTATAAAATTTGAAAAAGTTCATCAATTCAAATTAAATACAAATAAAAATATAACAGAATTCAAAGAGAAAACAGTGCACAGTACCTGCAGAAAAGCGAACTCCAAACCACCAGGTGAAAGGCATGATCGAGTGATGAAATACATGGAGGAATGTCAACTGGCTGTTTTTCTTCCTCACCACAAAGAAGATCTGGCGAACATACACATCCAAAAGTTAAAACTTATAAGAGTAAAATGGCTGTCATGTATTGTGCAGTGGTTAGTTTTCCATTGTGTCTTATTTAGGGGGAGGGGGATTGGGATGTGGGACGGGGAGTGGAAAGTGATAAGTGGAACAGACTATGGGGGAATATGTCTTAATTAAAAAAAAAAACACAAAAAGCTGGTAACGTAAGGCACCACTATTGCAGCACAGTGTAAAGGAAACTCATTGCGTTTACAAATACTATGCCACTTACTGTATCCAACATCTCAATGAACTTTGAGAAGTAGTAAAGCCAACACGTTGCCGCCATCTAGAGACAGGAAAAAAAAGTGTCAATATTCATTGCAAAAATGTAAACCAAGGGTCCTGGAAACCCATTGTACTGATACTTTTGCCACGTCTACTGTCATGGAAGACGGGAGTATCCCAACATGGAGGAATAAGACAATTGCCTACCAAGTCTAATGAAGATTGAACCAAGATAACTTACCCTCATGCCCTGTGGTGAATTTGAGTAGTCCACTATGTCACATTGGAAGGAGTATCCAGTACCCCAGCCTGACATCACAAACTACAGAGGAACAAGGTGCACAAAACTGTCATCAGCAACTGGCATCAGGGGGTGGGAATGTACCAAATAGATAGAGTGCAAATCTGGGAGGTACCGTTAGACCTTACAGAGCGTGTGTGTGTGTGTGCGTGTACACACACTTTTATTTCAAAGAACAGAATTGTTCATGCTATGACCATTATAACAGGGTACGGTTATGTTGTAGGAAAAAATATATATTTTACTGGGGGTGAATAATGAGAACAAAGGAGGTACATATCAGTATCCACTTGATAAAGGCGGTATTGTCTAAGAATTTACAGGAAGTCACACCTGCCTTTCAGGTTTAAACAAACGTCAAAAAGACACCCAAAAGGCTTGCAGACATAATACCCTGAGAATATCACTCACACCTGCCTTCCTAGTTACTGCAATTGATAGTCGTTTCTTTTTTAGCTTCGATTAAGTATTACACCAAGTTGGAGAACACAGTGAGATTCTCCAGTCTGCCTACTTTTCATAAAAGGAATATGGCATCAGGAAAGCGCATGAATAGTAATGCTTCATTTATACTCCGTCGTACAATGGCGTTGCTCACCAAAAATAGTATTTCACAAGAAAAGACAGACTAAAGTGTTATCATGGTTGTACCCTTAAACGTAAATTGACAATGCTCCATTGTGGCTGGGGTATATGAAAGGCAACATTATATAGCATGTAGTTGAGACCCAAAGGTTTACAATAAAGCATTGACGAAGTCCTTTAGATATCAATTTAAAGCTGATGAAGGACAGGGCAACATCAACTCACCTCATAGATCATATAGAGGGAGAGGGCCACCACACCAAAGTTGTAGACTATAAGAACTCTCTTGAGGTCAAATCCTTTGCGATTCTCCATTAATCTGGGCCCAAGTGATGTGACAAAGATGATGTATGCCAAGATGGCGATAGTCTGGGGTATAGGCGAGGAAATGAGGAACCAGTCCACTGTCCTGGAGTCTGAAATAGAATCAGTTTGTGTTTTTTTAACATGTTCAAGTCATATGCAGTTATGGTGCAAGTTCTCCCAACCCCCCCACATCTATAAGTAAGCAAAATAAGAAAACGGACAAAGTCTCACCAGAATGTTTGAAGAAATCATCATACAGCTGTGCAAAGTGTGCAACTGATGACTTTATTGTACTGAAATTCATCTTTACACCAGATCCGTACTGCGAACCTAAAAGTGGAAGATTAGAGGTTAGTTGAGGCATGAGGTCACTGACATTTGGATGATCTCAAACATTGAAGTGGACCCAGTCAAAGCGAAAACCCTCTATACTATCTACATGTTCACAACGATTCGCAACATGTTGATATGCCATTTTTGGCCAATATTCTCCCCAGAACATGGAAGCTAGGGTTCAAGTGATTAATAACTCTCTACTTTGATCTGAAAAACAACATGGTAAACATGTATGGGGAGAACAATAAAATTGCACTCCACTCAGCCGAGTGAATAGATAAGCATAATTTATTCAGTATGTGGCACATGTTCACTGGCACACACACATGCATGTGTCCGATAAAAATAAAGTGAAGATTCTGTGGCAACATGACATAACTCATTGACTGCCAAGGACTTATAACGAGACATCGTCCAAACGCTCACACTGCCAGGGATGACTTATTACATTTTCTGTGACCAGTTGAAAAGGTAAGAAAAACATGCATTTTTGGCGAGAAATGTACTATATTCACATGCCGTTAGAAGGGAAGGGGGCCGTCGCGGTTGGAATATTTTTCTCTGTGCGACGCACACGGATACCGTGTGTGTTTACAAACAGTCGGACAAGCGATGATAATGAATATACATTTTCTGTGACTAGTTGAAAGTAAAAAAAAAACGATAATTGCTGGCAGTGGACAAACGCAGCCAGAAATAAGTCTGGCAATGAATTTGTCCTCTTAAGAGGGAAATTGTACAGTTTTACCAAGAGCAGTGAAAGTACATTTCAAGCCAGACATACAGGTATCCAATTACACGGCTATGATTCAATGAAAACTCATTTTTAAAAGAGTAGCCCACAGAATGGTGTGACTGTAAAGAGACAACAACAACTCTGTTCACTCCAAATGGACCAATTGTTTTCACAGATATGTCAGGATCACAGCACTTCAATTCAGTTCCTAGAAGTTAGCAGTAAACAGTAACACCAGCAGTGCAGTAGAGTTACAGCAGAACGAACAGTCAGTGCCAGTGGTAGACTTTTTATGTAAAGACTTTTAATAAATCAGATACGCTCGTTAACCTTCACTTAAAATAGGTCAACAAGGCAGGTTATGTCAATAAGGCAGGTTAGGCTCGTTAACCTTCACTTAAACTTATGTCAACAAGTAACACATACTGTACATGTTCTCTCAAATATAACACATTTTACATTTATTTTAAGAGATATTGATGCAACTACATACATACACAAGTCAGCATGCTATATGGATCTTGTAAATCAACGTGGAGTGCCACATTAAAGATTAAATTGGGTTATGTGTGTGGTTAATATTAAAGGAGTAGTTCACCCAAAATATAACTTATTTTCTATCGATTAGTCACCCCATGGAGACTTGAATTCATGTATATTTAGTTTTTGTCACATTCTTAAAGCTAACAATTTGATGACCAGTGGACCGGCAGGAGACACAAAGGAGACTCTTTGTGTCTCCTGCCGGAACCGCGGCTGGTCATCAAATTATTGGCTTAGGAAAGCGACAAAAAAATGTTATCCATGAATTCAAGTCTCCATGGGGTGACTAATCAATAGAAAAAGTCATTTTGGGGGTGAACTATCCCTTTAACCTCCCCAAAAGCCTGTGAATCAACACACAATCCAGTAAGAACACAAATCTGGAGCTTTAGACAATGAAGGCTGAACAAAACGTAGTCAACATTTTATGTAAAAATACAACCAATGTGCTTTATATTAAAATGTATAATATCATTTGATCCTTAATCTGACCCCATTCATTCAGTGTCAGTGGAGGTGGTCTTGGCAATAGGCTACTACATAGTTGAGTAAAGTTGGACAGAGATTCACTCTTCCGGGATTAATAACTCATGAACAAAACATTCATAACACAAAAACACGTCTGTTCTAATCCTTGTAAGATAAACAAGAACTACAACTAGATTTGTAGTCAGTTCTGTTTGGCTTTGAGCCAGTCTGGTTTTCATATACAGTGAACAGTACACAAGATTCCGAGTGGTATTCCTCTTTAAAGTAGTTTTAATATAATACTACTTTAGCTTTTAATTATGGAAACATATAGACACATCTCCCTGACCATAAACCTGCACGGAAACAAAGACCTGACATGGCAGGTTTCCTTGTTTGGGTTACCCCAAACAAGGAAACCTGCCCAAACAAGGTGTGTCAGGTCTCTGAAGCAACGTGGAATGACAAAGCTTGACTCATTCTAATCTCTCAAGAACAGCTTCTGCACTGCATTGGAGGGCGCTGTTTTTCATTTTCAGTTGGCGATGGGTTCCCAGATTGGACTCATTCAAACAAACTATTGCTGTAATTCAGAAATACTGGTTTTTGAAGCAGTGTTTCCATATCCGCTTATTATAAGCGACTTTGGGCTTCTTTTTCTGTAAAGTTGTAAATATTTGGTAGTTGCAGGTTGCGTTTTTGGGCTTCTTTGTTAAGTGTAGTTGCTTATTTGGGCTTGTTTACTAATGTCTAAACCAGTGGTTCTCAAATATTTTCATGTCATAGACCCCCAAATGAATATGTATTTGTCCCCCCCCCCCAGCTGTTTTGTGTCAGGGAGCCCTGGCCTTCCTGTACCCAATTTGTGTACTATTTTTTAATTTTTTTAAATCTAATCTACAAGCTCACAACGAGCTTGTAGATCGGCCATGTTCAAATAGCCAATGTAAGTGCTCATGTAGTCGCTTCCTTTGGGTCTTGTTTTCCTTAGACCTGGACCTGGTTGCTCATTTCTCTCACAAAATCTGGCAATACAGGTTTGAAGTCGCCATGCCTGCGGGCTGAGATTTTAAGATACAGGACAGTAGTAGTAGCATATCCTATTACTAATTAGTAGTACACACGTGCGGTGCTTTAAACACAATAATTGACGTGTGAAACAGGCCTGGGATGAACAGTATTAACACTATTGAGAAGTGTTGTTATAACATTCGCTTTCTGCACGATGTAGATTATGCTCCCCTGTCTAACACTAATCACTATGAAACCTATTCAACAGTGTGGGGTTGTCAAGCAAATGAAGCTAAAGACAATAAAGCCTATATTTGGCCGTTTTCATGTCCAGCCATCAAAGTACATTAAACATACCAACAACAACAAAAAAAACTTTCCACAGTGCAGGTTGGCTGTTGTTGCCACAAAACTGTTAGAATAACAGTACAATTCTGTGAGCAACTGCTGGAGGGCACACATTTCATGTCTGGCCGTAAGTTACATTTAAAAGAATGTTTAACCAAAATGGATTTTGAAGGATTTTTAAACAACCACCCCACCCCGATTTAACCCTATATTTAGCCGACAGTTGTCATTTCATTAAGCAGAATTACAAATAGACACCCATTAAAACTGGGAGGGCATCTGTGTTACTTTAGGTTTTTCAGTTGGCTATTAAAAAACATGGCAGATGTACAAGTGACGCGCTGCGAGCATGATGTACATCAGCTATTTTTGATTAAAAAAAATAAACATATTTAAAAAAACTAATTTAGAAGGCATTAATTGAAGAATCGGCCTCAGATCTTAAGGGTTAAATAAAGGTAACAAACCTTCAGTACTGTCCAAAGGACGAGAATCCTGGTATCCGCCTATTTGTCCAGACCAGCCGGCCGTACCTGTCAGTGCCATGGAACAATGAGGTGAAGTGAACACAGACAGAGGTGCTTCAAAAGCATCAGTTCCAAGTGGGTCCTTATGTGATCAACAGGAGGGCGGGGCTTGACCAGTGTTGCCAGATGTTGTGAGAGAAATAAGCAGCCAGGTCTATGAAAACAACCCAAAAGAAGCGAGCCTTTCTACATTAGCCATTTAAAAAAAAAATCAACTACACTTTAGAAACAAGCCAAAAAAAAACCCAACCCGCAAACTACCAATATTATTTACAAGCAACTTACCAGAAAAACAAGCCCAAAGTAGCTTACAATAAGCGGACATGGCAACACTGGGCTTGACTCCAGGTTTCTTTCTCGTCCCCTCATTGGACAGTCTCTTTCTGGCTACACAGTGATGATAAAGGAACTAGACAAGCCTGTTGGACGTTTTTTGTTCAACTGGTGTGTCGAGGAAATGTATACCTCACTTTTGGGTGTTGAAACAGAAAGTCTATTTCACATGCATAGGGAAGAAATTAGTAATGGATCCTGGGAGGTTTCTGATACCAGAGCAGGCTGCAGGCCGTTTCACTTACTTTTTCGTAATTCAACATTTTTCTAAAATGTTCAAAGATAGCAGATATACAAACTCGCAACGTGGCACTAAGTGACACGCTGTGAGATTGTATATCTACTATTTTTGAATAGCCAACCCAAAAATCTAAAATGACAGATGCTTTAATGGGATAAGGCAGTTCACTGAAGACAAAGCAATCACATCCATGAATAGGCTATATTTTATGTCTATGATCACAACCATAGATAGCCTAAATATAAGGACAGATAAGAACGTATCGTATTATTGGGGATTAATGTTAAATAGCGGAAAACCTGTAAAGAAAGTAAAATAAATAATGGAAGCATAATGAAAAGAACACATTTAATGTATCAGATAGATAGGCCTACTGACAAAAAAAAACAGTGAGCTTTGTGGTTGTTTCAATGAGCTGAAACAGTATAAACACTAGACAATTAAAATGCTTTTTCTTAATGATATATACATAGATTTTTTTGTCCCCAGTCCCACCACTGAAAAACAAAACAGGCCCTCTTTGACAAAGTACTTATAAAGTACAATCATTGGAATGACAATCGTTACATTATCATTCATTACATCATAATAATTTATAAAAATCAGACATGACCATTTCAATCACTGTGGTGCTTGTGTGAAATCCATTTGCAGCACTACAGCAGTGCAGCACTACAGCAGTCCAGGTGGGTGCATGTAAATTCAGTCAATTTGTATAACTCGTATAACTCTCATTTCAAAGAATTATGACAAAAGAACTTGCAAAACAAGTGAATTGTGTGCGCGCGAGAGAGAGAGAGAGAGAGAGAGAGAGAGAGAGAGAGAGAGAGAGAGAGAGAGAGAGAGAGAGAGAGAGAGAGAGAGAAGAGAGAGAGAGAGAGAGAGAGAGAGAGAGAGAGAGAGAGAGAGAGAGAGAGAGAGAGAGAGAGAGAGAGAGAGTGGGAGTGGGGGGGGGGTTACTGCTATGAGTGGATCATGGTTGTGGTCTTAACACAAACACTATTAACACTATTTAACTAACTGTTAAATATTGTATCTGCTTAAGTGGTGTTACCTGTACTACTGCCAACTTGTTTTGTTTTCTCATTTTATTATATCCAATATGATTACTATTATCTTGTTATATTGTGTTATTGTTAGGCTAATAACTGTCTGGCGGAACATGCCACGCCAACATTCCACTGCTTGTACCTCCTCTTGAAAGCCTAATAATTTATACTTTGGCAAGCAACACCATCACTGTTGTATGGCAAGGTCACCGTTTTCTACAGGCATGCAATATCCTGTGGGCATGTCAAATGTTCAAAATGCCATTTCAGTTTGAAGGACTCCGTAGTCTTCTGTAGTGGCACGACGCATATGAGATTTAACGAGATCCCTTATTCGTCTTTTTCATTATTCATTTCCTTAGACGGCTCATTTTAGGCATGTTTCACATTTGTAGTGAGGGACATGTGCACAGACCTGTATATGTCCACATCATATGGAAAACAACACAAGTCTTCATCAATGCTCCACGCATCTTCAAAGGCAGGCACCTGCACAGTACATCATATGGATAGCAACACTAGTCTTCATCACTGCTCCATGCATCTTCAAAGGCAGGGTTCACTGAAGAGTGTCTAGCTGCAGCATCCTGAAAGGACCAATACATTCAAGTCATTATCCAGAATCAGAATCAACTTTAATGTCACAACACAGGTTTACAGGTGTAAAGAATGGGGTGGAATTCGTTTTTGGGCAAGCTCCATTGTCATGCGTTATTTACAGAAAGAATCCAGTCTAATTAGTTGTATGCGGCCGGGTGTCTCTCTATTCTCTTCTTTTTATGCAATTTTCTATCTTTTAACTGCATTGATGAACCTGCAAAATTAAGTATTTCACCCACCTGTAATGTAATGTGACAATGAAGATTGATTCTGACTCACCGAAAATAACCGATCTACAAGCTCACAGCTTGTAGATCCGTTACTTTTGGTGTGCGACACCTGTGCACAACTAAGTATAACTCAAGCTAAATAAAAACAACTGGATAAAGACCATTTCCCACGATGTTGCAAAATATTGTGCTGCAGATACCACTTTCTTAATCAGTACTTTATGCTGAATATATGGACCAGTAAAATGATGAGAATGAATATCATACAATACCAATACCAGTGGTATCAAATTTCATCAACATTAGTGGAATGCAGCATGGCCTGACTGATGGGAGGAGGTTTGTTCCACTGATGTGTAGTGTGTGTGTGGGTGGAAAGATGTGTTGACATTTACAAGGCATGGCCCACCTATGATGTCATCTTTCTGTGTGTACCATGTCTGGTTTTACACAGACACAGAGGATTAAGCCATTTCTCTCTCCACTGAAATAAACTGGACTAACAAGAACCATCAGAGATAAGAGATTTCCACCTACTGATACATCTGGGAAAATCTAAATTCAATGAATGAGCTTGAATGCCAGAGCCAAGCCCTAAATTCTTTGCATTGGTTCGGTGAAGCGGTTATTCTAATATCCTACTATATAAAATGAAGGAACTTCTGTCCGTCCGTCATTCTGTCTGATCCTAATTTCTATCCCTCAATAGGTTGAGTAATCGAGCTGACCTTCCACACGGGCATTTATTGAAGTTTTTGTGAACAGTCCTGGCAGGCTATGGGATCTGTAGTCGTAGGCGGGTATGGACAAGTTTTGGAAATGTCCAAATAGTTTCCACCCAGTTTGAGCCCATTCACTGAATTTAGATGACACCAGATATATCAGTAGGCGGAGAGCTCTGATCTGCCTTTAAATTCAGAATACTCAGATAAACCACTTAAACAACAACAACATTGAGGGAAATGTGATGGGGAACATGCCAGTATTTGATTATGTAACACTCCTATTACAACAACAAATAGTTTTCTCAATTGTTAGAGTACTGATTGTACCTTCTTCAAGTCTTTGGCCTCCTCCTCGATGTCTAGGCCACGGAGGACAGGGACCCATGCCAATACGTTACAGTCTTTACCTCCACTGTACAGCTCCTGGAAGACAAGAACACAGGATGGCTCATCGGCAGTGTTACAATTACAAATCAATGTCATGTTTGTTTCATTGGCAGAGACGAGCCCTCATTAGTACTGTACACTAACTTCCCCTCGCAGACCCTGAAATAATTACATGATCACAAGGGGGGCAATAAATATTAAATATTGAGCTCAAAACTGTCAATGCGACAAGTTGCTCCTATCTATAAAGAATTCTTCCTGTTTAGAAGAAAAACTGCTGAGTGCACCAAAACACAACCACTCCCTTCTGAGCACTGCAGCCATGACGGTATGAAAACATAAGCAAAGGAACATCCAAAAGAATGGAGGCAAAATACATTTCCAGCAGGCATGACAAACTGACAGGCTGCATTCTTAGAAATGTAGGCTAATACCTCGGTCATGGTTGGATAACACGGTCGATCACTGATGCCATTGTTCAAACTTCTCTAATCAAGTAAATGACGATAACATGTACAGTAGTGTTGTTGCCCCGTTACAATCAATTGTGCCAATGTTCGTTTCTCTTATCAAATAAATGATTAAAACATTTAAAGTAGTGTTGTTGCCCCGTTGACTTCTTTCTGACACTCATAATTCTCATAATTTATAGTGGAAATGAGTTAAATGACATTCATGACAAAGTTATGAGTGTACAGTATAGGAGACAATATTACGTGGGATCTCCTGACTGTTAAATAAACTCAACGTACAGCTTTGACTAGACACATACCGTTTACAGAGAGAGGCAGTGCACACATAGGCCAAGGATCTTATCACACAATGTGTTTAATTTAGAGTGGTTAAATGTATACCAGAGGGTATTGACTTTAATAAGTAATCCATCATGGAGAAGTGGGACTGTATACTGTTACATGGTAACTGTATACATTAGTGGCAGCCATAACTACCGTGATAAGGCAACACAATGGTTGAAAATTGTAGACGGGCTCTGATACAAACAAAAATTCACCATGCAGGACGACAGCGCCATACAGAGAGGGAGGGGGGGGGGGGGACCACAGTACCTGGTAGTTTGGGTGGAATTCGCAGCAGTCAACATTGTTGTAGTGCCCTCTCAGCGTGGTGACCAGCTTTCCTGTATGGAGGGCATACACCGCCACTGAGCTGCCGCATGGCACAAACACGAACTCTGGGCTGCAGCCGCCAGACACTGTGAACTTTAAACCCTTACGACTCTCATTGGATACTTTCCCATAATTTACCTGGGGGGACAAATGGAGTGGTCAAAACAAAACAAGACATACACCTATAAGATTGAAAGTATTCACACTGGAGCAGCTCGGACAATTAAAGCCTTTTTTTATTAAGGTGCTGGTACAAATAAAGTGACCGATGTTTCGATGCTACTGCATCTTCCTCAGAGCCATGACTCTGAGGAGGATACAGTAGCATCGAAACTTTATACCTTAATAAAAAAGGCTTAACATTTTGTGCTCCATTCTCTTCTACAACTGCTGTTGTCCTGCTCTTATCTTGTGACACACAGGGCTTGCCTTGTTTGGCTGAGGTGCGGCAGTAGACTCCCTTTCTTCTAAAGATTGTTTGTGGCACGGGCTTTCACGCACGCGTACACACGTTTCCTGCCTCATACTCATCACTCACTCACTGAAGTAATATAGTCTTTAGCTTTTGTCCAGAAAATGCAGAATCAAACAATGTTGGAAATTCTTTGAGGTCACACACGGCTGGTGGAGCTAGTTATAACAATAAAAGTGAGCTCAACCATTTTTGTGTTTTTTTGTGCATATGCACAAGATGACTGACGGCTTACTACACTGCAAAAGCTTTGTGCATTAGTGGGGTGACAAAATAATACGAGTTTGAGGCAAGTATATGGATTTCAGTTAGACTGGGGTGACAGTTCGTGAACATTGGGATCAAACATAAAGCTAACGCATGATAAAGATGCCACTGCCAAATATTCAGAGCCAGTATGCAAATATAATATTTTACATACTATAACGGGCGTCGAAATTTTCCTATGGTGTCGTCAGAAATAACTTTTTTTTGTAGGTTACACACATTCAAGTAGAAGGTGCTGTGCTGAAAGGAATAATCTAGAACAGGGGTCCGCAAGTAAGTTTGGTCTCGGGCCAATTGTTTTCTATGCCATTAGATAGTGGGAAGGAACACAATCTATGGCTTATTTAGGACCTGGAACAAGCAACAAACCACCTTATATACAATAATTATAATGCTATAAAAGATAATAAATAAAGATGTATGTGATATAATAAATACTGATAGAAATGCGTATAGAATCAAATGTTACGGGCACACATATATGCTTGTGTAATCATTTTGTGCAGGCCCCCTTGAATGTGGCATTTAGCGGATATTCAGTTAATCAAAAAGTTAAAAAAGAACATTTTATCTGGAGACAAACAGTCATACTCCTTTTCGAACAAGGGCTCTTTCTTGGTTCAAGGTCTCTTCTTGGAACAGATAGTGGCATGTGAAAGCCAGTTTTTGTTTGTTTTTTAAACGTGAGAGAAATCCCCCCCCCCCCCCCCCCCCCGCCCCGCCCAACACACACAAACACACTCCACAATTACAACTCTGTTGCATGCTGTGGCATTTAGTCTCTTGTGATGCAATGACCAGCATTTCTAAAATACTAGAATGAGGGGCCATGTCCATAGAAAGCTTCTGAGCTGCCAGTGCCTTCCTGCCATGCATTTCTATGATAATAGCTGGAGCGATCCGCTTCCCAGCTTCGAGCATCGCGTTTCAGTGCTCATGGTGTCCAGCATTTTTTTGTCGGCTTCAATCAGAAAATACAAAATAGTTCACCTTTTGGAGAGAAGCGCTGATCAGCAGTGTCACGTTTGACTCTCCTGACTGTGTCTGACAACCCAGTCATTTATTTTTTTACCGAAACCATGAAAAGTCCATGTTTGATGACACAATGTCTGAGCACAGCAACAGTTTGATAGGTTTGAACGTTGCTCCTCCACTCATAAAGCACTTTCTGTGGACACGGCCCCCCGAGGATGCACCCATATATCCAATATGATCCCACCAAACGTCCTGACATGATGGCCTCAGCCTGTCATACTTTCGGGGTCATATTACCTATGTCAAGTCTCTCACACACACACACACAGTTTAACACTCCCACCCTACCAGTGTGTTCTCTCCTGTAGCGCTGTTCCACAGCCGCATGCGGTTGTCTGTACCCGTCGTGAGGAGGAAGAGACCATCACCACTGAAACACAGGCCGTTCACTCTGCCATCATGGGCTGTGTCCACTGGATGGAGAAAGGTAACCATGTCAATGATATCTCCCCACACACACACACACACACACACACACACACACACACACACACACACACACACACACACACACACACACACACACACACACACACACACACACACACACACACACACACACACACACACACACACACACACACACACACACACACACACACACACACACACACACACACACACACACACACACACACACACAGTGGTGAACTTTAAAAGTAATTTTAATTGAGTACTGTTACATAAGAACATTTATTGTACTTTTGACTTCATTACATCTCTATGAAGGTTGTCGTTACTCGTTGCTTTAAAGCATAGCTTTGTTGAATTTGTTGAAGTCTTCAAGTATGAATAGTTGTGAGTGATAATTATCACCTGTAACACCACTAGAAAGCTGTTTCATCTCATTAATAGCACACCCTTATTGTGGTACTCAATCAAAGTTTCTTGATGTGAGGCATAAGAAGTCAGATATGTGCAGAATGTTGAACTATGCTCTAGAGAAGAGAACGTTTCATCTTGGCTTGGTTCACCTGAATAGCTGAGTTATTACACATGAGTGAAAGGTGGAAATCTGTCATTCCATTACATCAGTGCAGAAGTAAACAGTCCATGTGGGTTTCAGTTGCTGTTTTGAGGTATACTCACTTACGCACAGCAAGCTTGACTTCTACTACTGAAGCTGTCACATTAAGACTGTGATCACCATGAGTGTCATATTAAATGAAGGTTGTCTCATAACTTGTGACATGTGTCTGTGTTCGTTGTGAGGTTAGGCTTATATATGGTGGGGGGGGCCTAAGGTCAGCTGTCACACTTCTGTCACACTTCAGTTCACTCCATTAGTTTCAGGCAACCTGTGTTTTCTATGTTGTCATTCCGCTGTGTTAGTATAACTTTAAGCTTTTAAGTCCGGATGTAAAGAAACATTTGTCATCCAGCCTCCTTCAAAACAAGTAAAAATAACCTACCAATGACAGAAGAAGTGAATAGTAGAAATGACAGTACCTGCCTCAGAGGCGGCTTTGGATTTGTCCCCATTGTGCTGGTCTAGTGTGAACAGACTGCCAGCAGCTCGCCGCACATCCCATACCCTCACCCTGCTGTCAGCACTGACACAGAGAAAGGAGGGGTGAGGATGTTGGTTTAACACCCAGGGCCCTATTTTCACCGGTGCCTTACCCATTATCCCTAAACTTCTTCTTTTACTATTTTTAAAAACATTTTCAAAAAGTTCAAATAGCCTATCTACAAGCTCACAACGTGTCGATGTAGATCGGCTAGTTGAACTATTTGAAAATGTTTTAAAAAACAGTAAAAAATGGCAAAGAAGTTTAGGGATAATGGGTAAGGCACCGGCGAAAATATGGCCCCCCAACGTTTAATATTCATACAGAATTAACCCATTAGGACCTGAGGCCGATTCTACACATGCTAAATCATCTAAATCAGTAGTTCGCACACCTTCAAGATTTTTCAAAAATGTAAAAAAATAGCAGATGTACAAGTTTGCAGCGTGGCACAAAGTGCCGCGCTGTGAGCTTGTATATCTGCTATTTTTGAATAGCCAACGCAAAGATCTTACAGATGCTTTCCTGGTTTTAATGGGTTAAGAATCTCAATGACCCCAAATCAAGTATGAAAAGGTAGTTTCATAGTGAGATACTAGAGAAAAACAACACATAAAAAAAGATACGGTGGGTGGAGACAATGGGATCAAATCCTCCACTGTGCATTCAGCTCTTCTAGGCTTGGCCAACTAACACAAATGGTAATGTTCACAAGTGGGAAGCCGGCAGGGCAGGGCAACCTCTGTCACTGCACAAGCAATTGCAACAGGTTGGTTGGGGGGTAACAGGAAAGGTGGGCACCAAAACATTCTGGGCACTAGGGATAACTGGGCACGTTGGAAGAGTGGGCACTAGAGGAGAGTGGGCACCAGGAAGACTGGGCACCAGGAAAACTGGGCACTATGGAAATGAGGGCACCCGGAAGAGCGGGCACTTTTGGTCTTATGTCTTTTCATTCATGTTCACAGAAAGTGTTTTGCATGGAGACAGTAGTATTTTTTTATAGTTTTTTTTCTTAAGCAGTTACTGTTATTTACGACCAGGTGTTGACAGTTGTTTCAGCACACGCCGGCACATCAAACACTGCATAGCGTCACATGCACTGGTGCACGCCTGTGAGACTGCATTCCCGTGTGACTGTCTGTCACATGCTCAGTAGTCCGCTGTAGTATCCTGACATAGCCATGCTGCTTTGTTGTTGTTGGTAAGTGATATTTACAATTATTACTATCACGTGTCCAGGGTTTGGCGAACATTAGACCAAGCAATTGCAAATGAGCCACCATCGTTGGTATGGATTGTTCCTTCCACACAAAACTATGAAAAGCACTAGTCTTGATCCAAGGCTAGTGCTTTCCATAGTTTTTTGTTTTATAATAGATGTATTTTAATACAACTATGATAGTCTTGATCCAAGGCAAGGAAAGCACACCTTTAATGATGATGATGTGCTCATTCACAGGTGATCTAGCTATTCATTGCATAGGTGGCCATTAGCACGTTTGATTACAGCATTTGTATATGCAAATACATTGAAATAATGAGCATGAATGGAACAACAATGAACTACTGAAACATTGTCTTTACATGCTGTTATGTGTTAATGTGTGAAGCCAAGGCAAAGAAAATTATCATTTTAAATGTGGTGGAAACTACAGCAGACTACTGAGCGTGTGACAGCACGGGAATGCAGTCTCAGAGGCAGTGAACCAGTGCACCTAGTGCCACTCTTCCTAGTGCCCAGTTTTCCCGGTGCCCAGTCTTCCTGGTGCCCACTCTTCTCTAGTGCCCACTCTTCTCCCCCCCCCAAAGTGCCCACTCTACCGGGTGGCCAGCTTTACCGGTGCCCACATTTCCTGGTGTTCCCAATATTGTATCAATAAGAAGTTCATTAAGGGTATACAACACAATACACAAAATGTCAAACTGTATGTCTACACTTGTACTGCTGCACAATTTTAGATTATCTACCAACCTGCGTTATACAACTTTTGTTTTTAAAAATAAATTTCAGTCCAAAGGGACAGCAGCACACAGATCCCAATGGATTAATTAGCAGATCATAAAGCAGGTGGGTACTCTATCTACCATATGTTACATTGAAACTCCCAGGGAATGGGTTACCAGAGTACCACTCAGCCAGTCTATTACCAATGCAGTGCAATCATGGTTTATGAAAGATGGCAGCAGGCTAAGGTCAAACTGAAATACTGGAAGCAGCCATTACAACTAGACTGAAACAACACTCACTATTTGCATTGGGAGGGGCATGACTCTTGTCTGCTGACCCTCGGTTGTTATGGGACTATGGGTGCTTGTATTATGGACAATAAAGCTTTTTGAAACTTGAATTCTTCAAACAGATTGGAGGGCTAAGTGGGCTAACTTAGGGAAGCTTTTTTCTGCAAAGCTGTATCTACCGCCCATGCACATAAAAAGGTGGTATACTAACCTGGCAGTGGCCAAGATGTGCTCATATCTGGGTGACCAACACACAGAAAGGACCTCCCCTCTGTGACCTAAAGTGTGTAGAATGAATAAATTAATCATTTCAACACTACCTATATGTGGGTCAGTTTCAGTGTATGGTGTAGTCCACTAACCTTGAAGAACGTGAATGCGTGAGCCGGACTTCAGGTCACACAACTGTATTTTAGGGTCTTTCGTGCCAACTATAAACACAGAGAATAAAAATAAATCAGTGGGAAAGGTCTGTGTTTGAAACACTATAGTACATAGAAGCCTTATTGCTTATTGAAAGCATATATTCTTTTTGAGTCCATGCATGAGTCTGTGTAACATGGGTTAACTTGTGGGCAAGTATTTCAGGAAAAAAAACAACTGGAGTTCCAGGTGCTCCTAATAGAAAAAGGTGTGGTTAGAGATAGCAGCTTTTCATAAACATGAACTAACACACCTGGCATTCACACAGTTGGCTGGCTGGTAATAAGAATGGTAAAAAGTAAAATATATAGAACAATGTGCAAATGATGCCAAGTTGGACTGGGAAGTAGTCCAACTGGGCGTATCTGGAAACTAATGCATTATTTATCTGGAATAGATATGCACAAAAGGTTTGTTGACTTTGTTCCTAGTAATGTTGGAAGAAGTCATAATGATTGATTGATTGATTGCTTTATTAGCAGCAGTTTGAAATAGTACAGCAGTACAGAAAATAAAATGCTGAAAGGATGACGCAAAAAAAGCCCCCCCCCCCGCAGCGGGGGGGGGGCTTGTTTCCATTGTGGTCCATGGTACTCAATTCATCATCATGACAGACAATACATTACATATCAACAACAACACTAAAGAAATAGTGCAATAATGACAGTCAAGAAACTTAACAGTACAAAAGGTGAGATTCGCAACGGTAGTTGACCGACTTGTGCATCGACCACATAATGGCAACGTCCCTGACCACTTGTGTGTGTTGCAGTTATTTCCCCCTCTCTGCCTTATAGCTCAATTTCCTGTCTCTCTACACAATCCTGTCAACAACCAAAAAAGAAATGCTGGGAAAAGAACATTAGAGAAAGAGAGGTACAAAGTGCATGCAAAGGTTCATGCTTGGATGCATACACGCATGGGCAGTGATAGTGATAGTGTGTATAGAAAACCTGTTGGTCCTGTTGTGCCACCCAGATTCTTACAATGGTTGTCTACAAAAGTCATTCTCTGTACAGCTACTTAGACCATGGGTCTTCAACAGGGGGTCTGGGACTCCTAGGGGGTCCTCAGAGTTACTTCAGGGAGGCCACCAAATCTTTGTGTGATAGGAACTTTTTTTTGTACATTAACCACTTGAACCCTAGCATCCCTACTCTGAGGGGAACATTTGCAGACATTTGCCGATCTACGATCTAAGCTCACAACGCCTCGCAGTTCTGAGCTTGTAGATCGGCTATTTTCGGCAAAGAGGTTTGGTTTAGAAGGGAAAAAGTGCGGACACTTACAAGTTTTCTAAGTAAGTGGTTTAAGTGGTTAACGGTCTGACAATACATATTAACAAGAATCCAACACAACGCTAGGCATTGACAGTAGAGTTATCAAATTCTACCCGAACAAAGCCTCGGGCCAAGCCTCGGGTTCCGTGAAGAAAAAAAAATAAAGAAAAGTCTAGTACCCCGAAAAAGGCCTTTTCAACTGCCCCTAGCGGCCTAACGGTAAGGCCGACGGAAATGGCAGTGGATGTGTTGAATGCAGCTCAAAGTGAACTTGTCGCCGTCCGACCGAGTGGCCGTTTTCAAGATGTTTTGGCCATTATCTCTGGAACGGAAGGTCCAATCTGCTCAGTTCAAAGCTTGTTGGATGACTTTGAGGACATTAAGCACAAAACTTGTCACCTTTTGGGTTTTACAGGTTTTCTGGCCTAAAGTATGGTAATTGTTCGAGCCAGCCCAGTAGGGCCCAATTAGGGCCGGGCCTTAATTTTCAGGCCCGTTGAGAACTCTAATTGACAGTGCTGTTAAACAAGTCTATAAAGCTATCTATGAAATCTATGAAAATGTTTTACATGTTTTGCAACACAATTTTAAACAATACAGTATGTAGTGCTTCATCTCTCTCACCTAAGGGGTACTTGGCCTGAAAAAAAGACCATGTCCAACTCTCCTATGCATTTTGGTCCCCCCAGGCTCCTGTCATTTTGAGAAGTGGGATTACAACTGGTTCAAATACTCTGTGGAGTGCTGCAGGGAAGCGCATACAGTAGCATAACTCTAGGCTAACCATTATCACATTCTCTTTGGATGCCAGGAGAGTGTTTGTGCCTCTGCTTGATGTATTAGTGGAAAAAAAACACCTATTTACACTAACTTATGGAATACAGATTACTGTGTACTGTAAACGGGCGGACAGAAACAACTACTTGAGAATTTGTAGACTGATCCTGAATATGAAAGACAAGGTGTTATGACGAAAACACTTTGTTCAATAGCATGTTCAATAGCATGTCCAGAGTCAAAGAGATGGATATGAGGATGCCAGATTTTTGGGTCCGATCCTGATCCCGTGTTTTTACCCATATTTTAGTTAAGTTTCTGTATGAGAACATTTAACTCATCAGCAAACAAATGAATAAAAATACATGGCCCTCACGACCGATATGTCTGAGTCATTGAGTCAGGGGCTTTGTCAAAGTACCCGTTCTACCGTCTGTCTGTGTCCCTTTTATGCCCATATATGGAGATCCCTGATGTCATTAGTATAGGGCCATACCCTGTATACTGACATGCCCATACATGGGCATATTGGTTGGATCGGCGGTCCAGGACAACTCAATATCCATATATGCCCATATATGGACATATATCGGTCGGATTGGTGGTTGTGGACAACTGCATATCCGAACAACTCGGTGGCGGGCACCGCGCTCCCTCGAGTCCTTGCCGATGTGCGAGCCGAGTTTGAAGTCGGCCGGTCTGGACAACCGGATCTCCATATATGCCTATGGGCATATCAGGTTTGTTTATGGTTATGTCTGAGTCATAGTGACATGCCTATATATGGGTGTATCAGCTTTGTTTCTGGTTATGTCTAAGTCAGAGTGATGTGGTCGTGGTCCTGCCTATATATGGGCGTATGGGGTTTGTTCATGGTTATGTCTGAGTCAGAGTGACGTGGCCGTGGCCTCCCTTAAGCCAATTTTAATATAGGATAAGCACATAGTAAAGAAAGATTGGCACATACTTTAAACAAAGCGATCCTGTGGCTTTTCCACTCCTCCCTAATAATAAGTGTGCTACCAATCGTAGAGATAGGTTGGTAAGGAATGATACACAACCCTCAGCATTACTTTTCCATCTTACCCCCAGGTAACTTTGTTGTATGAAAGTGGGTGATACACATATCTTTTTTCTTTTCTTTTTTAAATGAATATCAACATTCAAAATGTAAGATCAACATTCAAAATTTACATTGCAAGACATCCTCACACCTATAAAACGTAAGGGAGAGGATCTCATGTAGGACAAAGTATGTAGGTTTATGTTTTGAAATGTTCATGTGGATTCTGTTATGTCAGCATTGAGTTGGTGAATCCCTTGAAATGAGGATGGGACCATTTACTCCACTAAGAGAGACAAACTGAATTCCATAAAGGGCTAAACGAGGAAGTAAGAGCTGAATTGTTTCTTGCTCATGGGTCCAGCTCTTGTGGTATTTGTGAGCCTTACAATTTGTATTTCTAATCTTTTGTGCAGGCCTGGAATTTCATCAATTTAGGGGCAAGGCCACTTGGCCTTTGGTGTTGTCCATTTTTGAGGGCACAACGGCCACATTTTAGGCATTAAGGCCATTGTGGCCTCAGGGCCTGACTCTGCCAGATGGGGGCGGTATTGAGTAACCAGGTTCCTCAGCTGTGAAACAAATGTGTGAAGCAAGCTTCTTGGATCTGGCAGCGTCAGGTTACACAAGGCCTCCCTGAAATTCCTGCCCTGCTTATGTGGCTATCTAACATTTTTTTATTTTGTTTTGTGTATATTCAGCTACCCGTCTGCTCACCAATTCCCGAGATCATATTGCACCTGTCCTCCACGACCTACACTGGCTCACCATGACCCCGTCAAACAAAGAATCCACTACAAAATCCTGCTTACCACCTACAAGGCACTCAATTATCTGGCTCCCCCCTACCTCTCCGATCTTCTCGAACCTTATGTCCCTGTCCCGTTACCTCAGGTCCAGTGAAGCCAACCTCCTGGAGGTCCTCAAGCCAGCAAAGTACCGTACCTGGGGGGACAGGGCTTTCTCTGTTGCTGCCCCCCCCACCCCCTCTGGAATGCACTCCCCAACCACCTCAAAAATGCCCCCTCCCTCCTCTCCTTTAAAACCTCACTCAAAACCCAGCTCTTCAAGATAGCTTTTCCCAGCTGAGAAACGCGCTACATAAATCTGAGCTATTATTATTATTATATTATGATGATAATGTATTACGTCATACTTTTGTGCTCGGTATTTGAATATTTTTGTGTATTGACTGTTCATAAGCTATACATTAAAAGAAGCATTTAAACTTATTTTGTGAGTGTGGAAATTATTTTTTTGATGAAGCATGTATCATATCTGTAAGAGAAATACCCTGCTGACAGAAATGATAAACCTGCGTTTTAGCACAAAATGTGTTAAATTACTAAACTAATGATTATGCTCATCACTGGGAATAGTAGAGCTGATTTAGTCCGGATTCATATGCATGCCAACCTATTTATATACTATACACACACCTGCAATGAGGCTGTGTTTCCTAGCGATGGGAGACATGTGATGACAGTAGACGTTTCCTTCAAACTGGAAGACTTCAGCAGGCTGGAGACACAGAAAACAAACAAACAGAGAGACAGAAAGAGAACAATCAGCTTTAGTCAAGCTACACCACCGCCTTCTGCTGTGGAGAAACAGGCTTTGTAAGTGCGTGTGTGCGTGCGTGCGTGCTTGCATGGGTGAGAGAAAGTGCGAGATAGAGAGAGAGAGACAGACAGACAGACAGACAGACAGAGACAGAAAGAGAGAGAGAGAGAAACCAAGAGAGAGTGAGTTAGAGGGGGTTAGCTGTCCCTGTCCTGACCTTCTGGGGTAACCATGACTCCAGTGTAACTCTAGCATGTAACAGGGCCTGCCATATGCAACTTTATATGTATCAGACAGGCAGAGAAAAGAGAAAGGACAAAATTACAGAGAGAAAAAAAGAGAGTAGAGAAAGACAATAGAAAGAATGTGGAAATAGGTGGGCTAGGGATATACCATTTATTTATTTTGGTTTACAATTACATTTTATGTTAAGACATTTATGTTTGAAGGAGAGTGATTATATGCACAACATTACATAAAAGCACTTTCTAATTAGATCTCTGCCAGGCTGGGTGGAATATGGAAAATATCATATTTATCACTTGACTCTAGAGATGATGTGTATTGATTTGTCTGACTTTTGGACACAATATGTAGGAGTAGTATAGAAAATGCAAACTGGTGGGGAATCTAGTTAGGCAGAAATGGGTGCGACCTATATGGGGAGCCATGATCGAAGGAATCCAACAAAAATGTTATTGTACAACCTATGAAACGTAGGAGTTACAGGCCAAAACGTAAATCGGCCTGTTATGGAGCCACCATGAGGTCAATTTGAGAAATTCGGGTGGCGTTTCTTCTTTGGCCTACTGGGAGGGTGTATGAAAAGTTTGACGCTGGTCGGTCCAGCAGTGTCCAAGATTAGCTGTACACAGCCGCACACACACACACACACACACACACACACACACACACACACACACACACACACACACACACACACACACACACACACACACACACACACACACACACACACACACACACACACACACACACACACACGTGCAGTAATATAGAACATAGAACATTTTGATGCATCATGAGTGCATTGTAGAATCGAATCGTAGGTGAATCGCAAGGCCAGTGACGATTCACTTCTCTAAATAAGACTTAAAGAGACAGTTGTCACTGTCAGCGAGTCAGTTGAATAAATAACTTCATGTGCTTTTATACACATGCATTTGCATGTCATACAAATATAAACCTATATGTTACATATGATTTGTGACAAATACTGCTCACCTTCAGTGTCTCTGTGTCCCACACCTTCATGGTCTTGTCAAAGGAACTTGAGACAAACATGCCCGTGTCATGAGGATACCACTGGACCGTCTCTACACTGAACTTGTGGACATACCTACTGGACCTGAAACATACACACATAAAACCTTCCCAAAATGCTCAAGTCTGATCAACAGAAAGCATGCGTTTATGAAACAAACACAACAACTGTCAGTGTAATGCTGCCCTCTAGTGGGCTATATAGGTGGGGAAGTGAGATTCACCTGCCTACCGTGCAGATGGCCTTGCAGGTGTAGTGAGGTTTCCCGCTGAAGTTCTCCAGGTCATAGATAACTATTACACCATCTGCTCCTCCAGATAACATACTGTTCAACAGAGAGGGTTGGGTTAAGACACTGGAGCGGTCCATGAGAAATGGGCCCTGACACCTTTTTGGTTCTGGAATCGTGGCTTAAACGTGCAGCAGGCAACTTTTATGAAATTAGCACAAGCTACATTTTCTCTTGGCCTGGTGGAGACAATAACTGCTAATAATGTGAAAACTGTCAGTAACGTATTCGTTTATTTAAATTCTTCATGTAATAATATTTCATAATGTAATGACTGACCTAAACTTCTGAACCAATAACATAATAACTAGTTTTGAATAATGTAATAAGTTTACATTATTGGCTGGTTATTACATCAATGTAGCAGACAATAACATTTTTTATTTACAATTATTGTTATAAAAGACAATAATGACTTATATAATGAGATCTTAGACATATCTCCAGCCCTGCCTTCTACTCCTTAACCATTTGAAAACTCATGTTCATGTTGTATTACATATATTTAATCAATACCTCTTTGAAGATGCAGTATTCTCAAATAAACTAGACTCTTTTCATGAAAAATGTAATCGTTAATTAAATGAATTAAAGTCACTCTTTCAATCAAACTGTTTCAACCACTCTATTATAGCAATTCAGGACTCTATGTACAGGCGATGCTACCGGTATACCAACTAACTCCTGAACGGTTACAAATCTGTTTATTATCAAATCAGGATCCTTGCCATATTTACATCCCTGAGTATTTGAATAAAGTCATGACAAGCTCAAAAAATATATAATTTAATTAAGAATTGAAAAAAATATATATGTTATTACAAAGTATTAGCAGTTAGTACATTATCGGCTACTACAAGCCAAATAATCATTTGCGCATGATTGACAGGCATGTCCCTTGCATGTAGTTCAATTTCACAGAGCTGCACTGACTGTTCAAGAGATACTGTGATCGTTTGAATTACTGATAGCTGGCAGAGTGTTATGAAATTTGAACGATATTACAACAAGAATGTTGCCTTTACGAGTGCAGAGTCTGCAGATGATCCAGTATTTAGGCAATATCATACAGGAAGTAAGTACATTGACCTATTGAATTTAGCAGATGAGCATTACAATTACAATACAGTAAATGCACACTTACTATCTGCCTTCAATCACTTCAATGTCAATGGTATTGACTCCGTTGCCATGGATTCTTTCCACATCTCTGTCAGGATTCAGTTCCAGACTGAGAATCCTTTTAAGCAAGGTAAAGGAAAAAGACATTTGCAACACAGGATATCCACCTCTTAGCATTTCCAATGTCATTACACAAGTTGATCAACAGATTAAAACCATTAAAACTGGCAAAGCATCTGTGTCATTTTAGATTTTAGCTACAGGCCTACATAGAACAAGTTTTTCAGAAAACTCTTAGGATTTAGAACAGTGGTTCTCAAAAATAGCAGATCTGCTATTAAAAAAAAAAAAAAATCTTGAAAATGTTTTGAATATTTTTTTTAATCTTTTAACACAAATCTTCTCTTCTAGGGGGTCCCACTCCCTGGCACAAAACATTTTCAGATGGGGCTCCACGGCAAAATACATATCTTTTAGGGGGTCCATGGCACAAAAAAGTGTGAGAACTACTGATTTAGAAGGACATTTGTAGAATCGGCCTCAGGTCTTAATGGGTTAAAGCACACAATGACACTTTGGGGCAGGTTTGGGTTTTGTATTTGTAGTTACCCTCATGGTGTAACTCCAATGTATTGACAAGATATCTTCAGTAGTTGCTCTACTGATTGATTATAAACTGATCATCCAAAAATACTCTCCTCATTGACTTACATTGTAAGATGAAACAGGTCTTAGAGCCCAGTCTCGACTGCAAAACGTAAGTAAATTACTTAATAAACACACAAAGAAAACGTGCATAGATTAAGTTAGGTCACGAAATACATAGCATATTTACTGCCAATACTTAAATTTGTTACGCGTTATTACGTATTTAGATATATACAGTATGTAGTGTTTGAAGTGACGTCACAAACCTGTGCCCATAATAAAGTGCAGAGAGAGACAGACAAACAGACAGACAGACAGACAGACAGACAGACAGACAGACAGACAGACAGACAGACAGTCAGTGAGTGAGTGAGTGATAGAAAGACAGCAAAAGAGAGAAAGAGATGGGGAGATAACAAGAGAGACAGAGAGACAGACAGAGAGAGAAAGACAGAGAGAGAGAGAGCGAGGGAGAGAGCGAGAGAGAGAGACAGACAGACAGACAGAGTCTGAGACAGAGAGAGAGATACAGACAGACAGACAGACAGAGTGGTAGATTCTGACACTGTACCGGATTATAAAACCCAACACAGTTTCTTATTTTTTTAATATATAAACAATGACACCTTTGTGTTTATTTTACCATTCTAATTTGTTTCTCCATGCAATGTTAGTCAATGAGGAGAATATTTTGTTCAACAGAGCAACAACTGAAGATATCTCGCCAATATTTGGACTGGAGAGTTACATCATGGTATGGTAACTAAC
This sequence comes from Gymnoscopelus braueri, assembly GCF_963280865.1. Classification (NCBI taxonomy): domain Eukaryota; kingdom Metazoa; phylum Chordata; class Actinopteri; order Myctophiformes; family Myctophidae; genus Gymnoscopelus; species Gymnoscopelus braueri. Next base: position 25,834,779 of record NC_137608.1, on the reverse strand, counting down.
TACACAATTCAAACCTTTACCAAAGTCTCATGTTCCTTTACTAAACGAATTGAGACAGAGATAGAATAAATTGTAGTCTTGTAACTGTTATTAATAACAAAGGGTCTTATTGTATTGCATAACAAAAGATATGTGACCGTGACAATATGTATACTGTAAAACAGTGGTGGAAAGTAACAAGTACATTTACTCAAGGGTCACCAGAGATTTCGACCCAGGACAATTCGCCCAGCCGCGAATTTGAGTCAGCTCGACCCAAATTTACCGGGTCGAATTATCTGTGTAACCCCTAGAGGGTAGTAGAGTACAAGGTGACGGTGGTGAGGTCCTGAAGGTACAAGGTGACGGTGAGGTCCTGAGTATATTTAAGAGTAAATATTGTAAGCATGCTCCCCCAGTTGCATACTTTTTTTTAAAGATTTTTTTTGTAAACCTTCTTTTCTAAATGAAATAATAATGTATGCCTTACAGCTCCGCGGAGCTGCCGGCGGCGCCAGCTTTGGGAGTGTGCTGCGTTTGTGTAACGCAGTCCCCACCAATATTATTTACGATTCTGTGCCTATCGGTACATAACTCGGACGGCGCTTAGTCGAATAGCAGACCATCGGCCGGTCGTCGCGGGCACTCGCGCCTGGAGGCGCTCGGGCGCGACTCCTTGGCCTCAAGGTCTGCTGATTCGGCGCGCCTCCGTCATGGTCCAAAACTATACTTTATCTCAATGGCTGTGCTTGAAAGCCTTTGGGCTTGTTTCACCCTGACAGACAAATAATAATTGTTTGGTAAATCAATGTACATATTATTATTATTACGTCTCTGTCTCTCTCTCTCTCTCTCTCTGTCTCTCTCGCGGTCCGGGTCGAAATGTCAGGTCCAAGCGGGTCGAAAGCGGGTCGAATGGTCCGGGTCGAATCGTCCTGGGTCGAAATCTCTGGTGACCTACTCAAGTACTGTACTTAAGTACAATTTTGAGGTACTTTTACTTAACTGGAGTATTTCCAATTTTCTATACTTTTACTCCACTACATCTCAGAGACAAATATTGTACTTTTACTCCACTACAATTATTTAACAACTTTAGTTACTAGTTATTTTGTAGATTTTGATTATTATTACAAAATACACATTATTATTAACCACTTCAGCCCATATACGTTTTGGCCATTTGAAAAGTCGATCTACAAGCTCACAACGCGTCGCGATGCAACATGTTGTGAGCTTGTAGATCTGCTATTTACAAAAGATTTTTATACATTTGAAAACTTGTGAAATGGGACATTCTGCATAATGAGTACTTTCTACTTTTGGTACTTTATGCACATTTGTATATACCAATACTTTTGTACCTCTACTCAAGTCCATTTTGAATTCGGGACTTTCTTCGGGACAGAGAATTTCTACATTGCAGTATTGATACTTTTAATTAAGTAAGAAATGTGAGTACTTTTTCCACCACTGACTGTGTGTGTAGTAGGGTCGTGAACTTGTGGTATTTACCTCCTGGTTGACTCTGCACGTCTCAGGCGGAGCGGGTCATCCAGTCCAGCTCGTCTGCCTGACAGAAAGCCCAACATTGTTGTTTCTGCCTGAACACAACCTAAGGTTGTTGTTGTTTCAGACCAGTGTGTGTTTTATGCTTAGTGCTGTTAGACTGTAACAAGCTAGCTAATGCTAAAACTAGCCAATAGGAATTAAACTGAACCCAGTGATGTTATAAACTTTTCGGACCAAATTATATCTATGTGTCTTGCTCTACATAAAACTGCAATAGTATTGTGTGAAACACACAACGTATCGATTTAAAATGTTCATTTGAACTCAAATTCTAAATAGATATTTAGCGTTTTGCTACTGAGCCAAAACAAAAGAAAAACATTGAGCGGCCATGCTGATACGTAACAGCAGTAAGTGTACAACAATCGCTGTCATTGGCTGGTGTTAACTTGCCATCCAATCACATAACAGTTTACTTATAACCTGATTACCATGGTTACCATCACCCCAAGGTCGGCCTGCGATTGGCTAGTTGGGTGTCAACAAAACGCTGCAGCGCTGTTGTTACTGAGGACGGACACGCCCTCCTCAGATCTTCACCCTAAATCCATTCCTAAACTTAAATATTACTTCTTAATTCAACCTAGGTCTATATTTGATTAATTAAAACCATTACTAAACTTGACACGGGAACATCCGTACGACCCTGAATTAAACAAATTGAGATTAAAAAAGAGTGGGTCAACAAACTGGCAACAGATGATGCCTGTTTCCTTATTAAGTCATGACACCCAAGAAAAGTGTACATTTTAATATCAGCTGCAAGTAATTAAATAAAGTTGGGGCGAGCTTTCTGATTTTCCAGCGCGCGACACCGTCGTACGATGTAATAGGCTAGCCAATCACAGCGCGACCGTCCCTCCAGGCTATGGCATCAACCTCTAAACTTGCATAAACAACCCAGTGCCATCTAGAACAGCCCTGTTCTTGCTAGTAGTAAATCCATCCATGGTGCCGCTGCGACAGACAGACAGACAGGTGACAACACCGGCGAGACTGACTGTCTGTCTGACATAATAATGAATAGGGTCGCAGGTCTCTTACGGCGGACGTTTGGGATCGTCCGTCAGCATGTTGGTACAGATCTGATCGGAAACAATTATTACATCATCCCTGAACAGAAGACTTGGACGGGTAAGTCTATTGCACTATAGTTACAAAGAGGTCATGATCCTTTAAGAAACTTTGACATACTGAAGAAACAAACATACTGTCTGTATACTGACTATAGGCCATATGCAAGGGAAGATACTGTAGTTATGTACTAGTCATGTTACTAGTCACTAGTCTCCATATTATTAACGTTAGCCAATAGCCGTTTATTTAGATGTAGACAGCACAGTCACACTCAATTTTTAAACTAGCATTGGATATTATTACCCCGTTCGTTATTGTATATCTTAATTTATCTCAGCTATCTCATGTTGGCCCACAATAAAACATGTATACCATATATTTCTATATAAATTAGAAAAACTGCTCTACGAAAACATACCGCTGCTATGATTCAAATCAAGCGTTTTGCACTACAACCGTTGTAGTGCATTACGTTTGCCACCAGATGGCGCGCGATGCTAAAAAAAAAGAAGAAAATCAATTTATTGCTAGGATTCTTTAGTGTATTTTATGCAATTATCTGCAACTAAGACTTAATTAATTGGTGAAGCAGACCTTGGTCACCCAATGTTATCAAATTGTATTGTCATTGACGTGCAAATTGCAAAAACTCCTCCCCTGTTAAAGAAGTGTTAATTATCTGCATGATGAGGATTTAGAAGGAGGTCAGATCTGCCTACTGAGACATGGCAGTGGTACAATATGTAATGCATAAGCCAAGCGGCAGAACTGTGTCATCAAGCTAATCCATGGTGTGATGCCAGTGGTGTCCTTCATGCCATTTCTGACTGTTACAAGGTCAAGGACAACCTTGCTGGCCTTGACTGACTGAATGGTGGTTTACCATGAGGCCTACAGTATGCTTCAACAGTCATTTGCATAGAGTTCCTGAAAACAGCAAATTGATATATTGAAGTATGCATTGGTACTATGCATTGGTACTACTATGCAGATTGAGGTAGAGGATGGTCTGTATGTGGAGAAGGGTTTATGGACATCGATTGACAGACATGGGGGACAAATGAAATACAGTGGCATTTCTATTAACAATAACACACTGACTTTGAGAAAGGATAACAATTTTTACTGTCCATGTGTGTTACCCACCCATACTTCCAAGCAGGGCTGGACCATAATGACCAAATCAAATATTTTTTTTTGCCTGAATGCCTCAATATCGATATTATTGACAATTGAGGATTTCAGATTATATTAAATACACAAAAGATCATTCATTAGTAATATGGTTAAGAATGACCAAAGATGTAGAGGCCTTCAATGTTCATTTCACTTAGCTATAACATAAGTTATGAACATTTTACCACTTTTCTGTAATGCAACCTTTGGGGCCAGGAACATGTAGCCATATTACGATAACCTAGAGAAGACTATATCTAGTAATATATCACAATAAATTAATATTTCAATATATTGCCCAGCTCTAGGTTGTCTGTGACATGAATAGCCTCTTTTGCATAGCAACCCAGGCCATATGTGCTTCACACATAGCTGGAAAAAATCACATAATTTACTTTTGACAAATCATAGTTGTATGGATAATGAGGAGGCCATATCTGGCTATTGTGGTGGTTAGCCTGGTTTGGCTCTATAGTGGAAACCAGGCTAATGGCTCTACTTTCTGTTATTCTGCCTGACTCCGGGAGTCCCTTCAGCCATTATTGGTATAGGTCCTGCCAAAGCTATAGGCTATAGGTCATGGGTCACAGGCTAAAGGCCAGGCCTCTGCTTGTCCCAGACATAATGAGACTGCTAGTTAACCTGCCAGATACTACAAACAGGGGGCAAAGCTTCAATATCTAGGCTTGCCTGAACTAAGGGATTTGATTATAGTTAATATAACCAACTATTTGGCAATCTGGAAGCTGCACTGCACGCTTTTAATTCAGAAATTAGCTTATCCTCCTTGATTTTGTTTCTCTCTTGGTGCCACTGTACTTACACAAGATATTTCCTACCCCTACCTACCTAGCCTAGGCTAAATAAATAACATGCATTAAGTGTTAGTGCCTTTCTCTCAGGATGTAACCTAGTTGTTGTGGTGCTGGAGTGGGGCTGACCTCTGGCAAGATTTAAAACCAGTTTCTTTCTGACTGAACTTGACTTTGCACTTCACCTTTTCTCAGCAGTTTGCAGGGAAACTTGCGCCCACCTCGTATTCATAATTCATCCCAAGGCTGTTCCTCAGCCCCTGGCTGTCAGGCTATTCAAATGAGACTTCACAAGAGGACCATTTTCAGCATGCTAAAGGCTACTGTATCCACTGGCCAATCACAATGAATGACCCTATACAGAGCGGCTAGTGGGCCTGTAGAGAGAACCCACACCCACCACATCTCTCTCACACACACACACACACACACACACACACACACACACACACACACACACACACACACACACACACACACACACACACACACACACACACACACACACAATAACACACACACAATAACACACACACAATAACACACACACAATAACACACACACACACACACACACACACACACACACACACACACACACACACACACACACACAATAACAAACACACACACAATAACAAACACTAATGCAGCCACCACACTTTCACTTGTCCTTTCTCTAACTCACTCCATCCAACCTTGTGGAAATAAAGTGAATGCATTATTCAGTCCATATGTCTTGCTAAAGTGAGCTCTTTTTGATCTTAAACTGATAGGCCAAGCGTGGGCTCAGGGCCTGAGGCGTGGACCGCAGGGCTTTCCACTGCAGCATATAGAGGATGAAAGAGTAGTGGAGGCTCTTCCTCACTTCTGTTTCAATCTCAACCCCCCCCCCCTATTTACTGCTTTGCTCATTTGTCCATCCCTAGTGCACTGTCCATCTCTTTTTACCTTGCTTTGCTGTTCCCATTTCCTACCTCTCTCAATCTGTTATCTTTAGAAAACTGGGGCGTAAGTAATGCTGCGTGTACTGGGCTGGGTTGTTGAAGAAGAATTTGGTTGATAAGGCAAACGCAAGAAGGGGGATATCTCCTTATTTTTGTCCTGTGTGATCGCCAACATTTTGACTTGGCGGTCCATAACTCTCCGGCCGTCTCAGTATGTTGACCTTTTTACTTATTTTTCACTCCAGTAAGTCCTTCCTTCCCTTGCCCCACCCCTTCATCCCTGCCTCCTGATCTTCTTCCTTTGAAGCCAGTCCAGTGAAGATTTCTATTCACAACATCAGAGTACTTCAGCAGCAGTGTGGAGGGGCAGGCCTAGCAGCGCTCTCTCTCTCCCCCTCTGCTTAGATGCTGCAGCTTTTGCCTCCACACATCAAAATGAATAGGCCTGCATCTGAACTACAAGTCTAGTGAGGGGGAATCTCTGTCTCTACCCTTTAGAAATGCAGTAGTTCCAGAAGCCCCCTGTGTGCTGCTGCATCATTAACCAAAAAGTTGACTCCCTATTTTGGGCATATCATTATAGGCTAACATTTTCAGATTTTTTTTCAAATTTTGACACAATATTTCAATTATTTTTCAAAAGGCGCTTTGTGAGCTTGTAGATTTTATTGTCAGCTATTTTCAAACAGCTGAAGCATAAAATAGGGCTGGATAAGAGAACGGGCCTGGCTTATAGGAAAAAGTCACTGGCAAACAAGGCCGCTGGTCTATTTAGTTGGCTTTTGCCTTGGTGTCAGACCCGTGGATCTGAATAGAGAATCTATATTCTCCTCCGTTTCTATGTGCCTCTGCTCCGTCCCCCAGGCCCAGCCCAACCTTACACTGCATGGGGCGCCATGTCATGCTTCCCAGATGAAAGCAAAGCATTCTGCGGATGGTCTCATTCGTCTTCGGCAGTGGGCCTCCAGCTCTGACGCCTGCCTTCCCTCCTTTTATTTAGGGAGAGCAGCGCGCTGACATTATCGGCCGCTGCAGGCGCATTTGAAAATAATTGCCTGTATGATTGCTATTTTTTCTTACCTCTTTGAGGAGGTGTAGCCTTTGTCTTGGAATCAATGGCTGCTCAATACTGGACAGGGGAAAGGCAGTTTCCTTTCATGTTGCGGTGAAAAGGATGTATTTTTAGCGCTATTCATTTAAACGGTGTATGCCATGCAGTTTTAATCTATCGGTCCCCTCCACTGTGTGGAGAATGGAAGAGATTCAGAGGTTTTTCAGAGGTGCACCACACTGGTGCCGAGAAAGGAGGCATTGAATTGTCGTCCTATCACTATCCCCTTCTCTTTGTCTATTATTTATTTGATTCCCCAGCTCTGTTCTATGAAGTGAAAAACTGAAAAGGCCTCAGTTCTGCCTTTTCAGGATGGGCGACTCAAGGGAGTGAGGGAGGTGTGTGTGTGTGTGTGCGTGCGTGCGTGCGCGCATGTGTACACGCGCGTGTGAGCATTTTTTTTGTACTGTAAAATTATTCTGAAATTCCCTCCCTCTACTTCATGCCTTAACACACTTAACACCACAACAGATGGCCGTGTGTCATCAGAGCGTTGATTCAAGCCGCAGATATCTGTGGAAGGAGTCACAGCGGAGAGAGACTGGGGTCCAAATGGCTGTTTATTCTGCCACAAGTCGTCTCCAGGGTGCAATGAAAGAAGGTCTAGCCTACTGTAGGACGCCAACTCTGGGGTTTATCATGGAAGCATGCTGGCCATGGAGTTGCTCCCGTAAATCATGTTAATTGATAAGCGTCTTTGCTATGTGTGGGGGGTAAATGAAGGTTGTTTACTTATTACATTTAGTTCCATGTTATCTTTTACACCGGATGCCAAATGGATATATGCTTAATGTTGAAATAGAAATATTGGTTAACTATTTCATGTATTTAGAAAAAGCATTTTCCAGATAACATGAGTATGGAGAGAGAGGGAGCATAATGGCAAATAGGTTATTTATCATGTATGTAGCAAAGGCTTTTAATGGCTCTATGTGACATTGTCAAAAGTCATCCCCAAATATGCTGCTAACTCCACCGAATTCAGGATTGAAATGCCTTTTTAATGAATCTGACTCTCCCTTCTCAAATCGATTTGGTTTGGAGAGCAACGATGGAGGTCATGATGTCTGGAGAGGGAAGACGACAAATTGACACACATCCCTCCCCAGTTAGGTTAAGATGTGTCTCTCTCTGCACTCATTTCTCTCTCTCTGGTCAGATGGCTGGCTAGATGTTTTGACACCTTGGGGCTCCCTGTCTGTCAGAAAATCAGCAGAGAAGACAGACAGACGTCTGCTGAAGCCTGACGCTGCTTATTCATTTCCGAATATTTTAATAAAGAAGACAGGCAGAAAGAAATGAGAGTTTGAAATACGGGAGAAAAATATGAGACTGGAAGGAAGGGGGTGTACTTGTAGACGGTGGAAGGAAAAACAGGGTGGGGGGAAGATTGACAATGAAGGAGGAGAGTACTGACATATGCAGTGAAATTATATCGTGGGGGAGAAATAGACTGGGTGAACGTGAAAATGTTATTTTCGGACAGAAGGTGAGATTAGGCTGGAAGAGTCTGGATGGTGGATGTGGGCTAATTTACAATTTATCTCCTATCCAGAGTGACTTACAGGTGCAAAATTGGAATAAGCAGAGCTCTAGTAAATAAACAGGGCAAATAGTCACATAAAGAGAACAAAGTAGTGCCTCAAAGAAACTTGGATACCAGGTAAACTATTAATCTAGCATCAGTCTAAACAACATGCTAAACAACTTCTAAATCCCATTCTTAACATATGTGGTCGAGAAAAAACGAATCCACAAAACATGAGAACAAGTGACCAAGACATATCTGCATAGTAAACTAGCATCAAGAAGGTATACAAGGAGAGTGAAGTGCTAGGGGGTGAGGTGGTGCAGTCTGTAGAGGCGAGTCTTCAGACTATGGCGGAAACTTGGGAGTGAGTCTAATGGAGAGAGGAGGTGGATGGAGGAAGTGATGGAGGTAAATAGATGGGTGGACTGCTCGGTGTGTGGACATTACATGAGAGCCAAAAAGGAAGAGGAGCGGGGGGGGGGGGGGACGCTACTCTACAGCTTCACAAAGAACACTGACTTCCTTGCTTTACCATGGTCTCTGAAGACAAAGGGTCGTCTGAAGCCAGATTTATACTTTGTCGTACAATTGTGTCGTAGTATAAATTGGGCTCTAGTCTGGGCTAAAGTCTTGAGTCTGTGGCTCGCTTCCACCCTCAAATATACATATGTACCTGGCTGTGCTTGGCTAAAAGTAACACACCAGGGAAATCAGTGGCATTCATTTCATGGTTACTACTTGTATATGAATTATTCTCCCGCTGTTCTGCTCTTGAGTCACTCTCACCTCAGTGGGATCGACAGCGTCTTTGGGGGGGGTGCTGAAGGGAAAAAATGAGGACTGAAGGGGGGAAAAAAGAATCTAGCAGGCCTACTTTACACTTAAGCTCCTCCTTCTCGCTGCAACTGAAGCAAAACATCGGCTGGCCTTTTCCCTCTAAACCTCATCCCACGTCGCTAGGCTCAGGGCTAGCGGGTAACCATGGTTACGGGGCCCTCACATCCATCCCCCCGTTTTTCTTTTCCAGGAAAGTAGACTAGAGGGAGAGAGGAGAGAGAGAGAGAGAGCGGGTGTCAGTATCTCTACCTGGTGCCCCTGTATCACTGTTGCTTATCAGACCACTCCGTCTCAATAAAGCTGCCCATTACCATGCACACCCTGGTTCACTACACTCTCCACCACACAGCTCAGCTGGAGTTGGAGAACAGCCCCCCCAATCCAGTGAGCCCACACAGGCCAATCAGACGAGCTTATGTGGCCAGCTCCTACGTGACCGCTGCTGCTGGCTATTTTCTCCGGCACAATTCAAGGCCCAAAACCACCCTTCTCTGAGTCTTACAGTAGATCTGCTCGACTGGAAAACAGCTGGTGGTCTCACAGCTGAAAGTCTCGGAATTGAATGCATCGCATGCTCTCCGTGTGCAAGTGTTTCTTTGCAATGCAATTGTCTATTCTGAGATGAGAGAAAAGTGGATGGATCTTTGGTTGTTGTTGTTGACGGTGAGGAGTATGAGATAGCGACGTACCAGTCAAAGATCGGCACATGAACCAGTTTCTGTTTTGCAATATCTGAGCTCCGTTGGTTCACTCTCTTCCCGGATGACGCCATTTGGAAATGTGTTCCCCTGACGACCTGCCTCCATAATCAAAGGCAGTCTGTAGGAGACAGGCACAACAGCAAGAGAGACGGCAGAAGAAAAAAGGCCCTGAATGACACCACAGAGGAGAAAAACCTCTCAGGTCGCCCCCAGCACTACTCACCTGGGACCTGAAGAGAGAGTGTTTGTGTGTGTGTGTGTGTGTGTGTGTGTGTGTGTGTGTGTGTGTGTGTGTGTGTGTACACGGACTGTGCGCGTGCGTGGGTGCATGCGTGTGTGTTGAAGCAGGTGATGGAGTTTAACAGGGTGTGTTCAGGGTTCAAAGAGCACTCCTTAGTGCGCATCACATCGCACTGTAACGAACGAGAGGGATGGCTTTAAGCCGGCATCTGATTGGCTCCCGATCCCGCTGCCACGGCAACCCCCTCATCCCCTCCCCGGTCCCTCTGTTCCTCCACACCCCCTCCCAGTTTCATCGCAGGCTCGCAGATGAGTCGCGCTCAGACAGGTGAGATGATTCATAAATATTTATGAGGTGGGATTTCATGTGCTGGCCCCTCCCCCTCCCCTACGCTGCGCTGCGTTTGTCCTTCATGGTGAGCGCCGGCGTCCTCGCTCCTGTCTCTCAGGTTAATCTGCCTGTTCTCTAGCTGTGTGCGTGTGTGCGCACGCGTGTGTGTGTGTGTGTGTGTGTGTGTGTGTGCGTGTGTGTGTGCGTGTGTTTTGACTGGTAACTAGCCCCCACCCCCAGTGAGTGATGGGAGGGCGGACTTGTCACAAGGGGGCCCACTGAGATAGAGAGCTCCCCCCACACCTCTCTCTGTTTCTCTCTCTCTCTCGTGCACTCGCTCACTCTAAACATGCAGTCACACTTTTCCTCCATCCCCTGTCTCTCAGGTCTAGGAGAGGTAACAGAAGGTGGGGGGAGACGGGGTTAGTATGGGGGAGGCAGGCTACACCCGAGCTGACAGTGCTACAGATCCTAGAATGACAGCAGCCTGCAGGTAACATTGAGACTATTGTTGCCTATTCAAGCTGGGAAATTGAGTAGCCAAACAATGTGGCCGTTAATTATGAATGCTTCATCAGGGCTAAGAATAAGCATATTCTGTAAGTGCATCCTTCGGTAGGCCCACTGTCCACATGGAAGACAATGCAAGATGATGCAAGTTGCACCAATATCTTTCTTTCATCTTAACACACTGCAGAGAATTAATTCTCATGCTAGCTCCACAAAATAAATTAGTTTGCCATCCCCTTATTTTCATGATGTTGGAGGGGGGTGCCTTCGTTTTCCAGTCATCATGTAATAACAACGGTGTCGCTGTAGCCTACGTGTTTACCTTCTGCTGTCCCAGATCCGAGTTTACACTTACAGACAGAGAGGAAATATCACACAATCAGACTGACTCCCCCCAGTATGTATGTATGTATGTATGTATGTATGTGGTAGGAGAATCAGGCTTGTTTCATAAATATATGTACATATTTGTTATTCAAATCCAAGGATAAAAGCCATGGTGGAAGGGGTTTAGTCATGCTGCAAGAGCTATGAGACAAGGGGAGAGCCTTGTTCGAGAGACACAGAGAGGAGAGAGGGGGAGCATCCTAGGAGGGAGAAAAGCAAGGAGTGGGGGAGAGCAAACGAGTGGGCGCCTCTCTCCATGCCTATTAGTTAGGCATTAACTGCAGCTAAGTACATCGCTTGTGGGGACTGTATCATAATTCTGCCATTTCTATCTGCTGCCTCCCACGCCCAATGCAAATATGGATACGATCTGTTTATAATTAGCATACCTGTTAAATTTATTTGTTGGTATCGCCTAGAGAACGCAATCTTTTCTTTGTTGGCAGTTGTTTTCCTTCTACATTCCTGGGGGTTCTCTAGGAAAAAAAGCACATTCCTCAGCTGACTTTTTAAGGCATACATGTAAACAAATTGTACAATAATAGAATGCATTTACATATCGCAGGGAGCCAGCTTTGTTGATAAGGTTGAGTATGAAGGTGGTGGTGTTTTATTTTTGTCAGGGTTGGATATCATAAGATCAAGAGCAGCAGTGAGGCCCTAGAATCTATTGGGATCCAACGCAGAGGTATACTAGCCTAATTAGCTGACCTGATTACTATATGGTTGGATGAAACGTTAGTCTTGATGAGCAAAAGCAGAACAGGAAATGCATTCGTCTCTGTATGGAAAGATGTTCCTGGGGGGGGTTTCTCATAGTATCATTGTAAGTTCAAAACAAAAAACAAGTACAGCATCCTGGCATTCAGACACCACAAGACACAGGAACTGCGCGGCAGAGACTTCCAGTGCGCATAGTTGGCCGTTTTGTCAGGCTACCATCATTCATCCATCCCTGTGCCATAGCTATCTGTTATGGCTGAAGTAAACATTAAGGCCATCAGTCTGTGCGGTGCGTGGAGGTGGTTGGCTCCATTTGTCCATGTCCAGTCAGCTGCGGAGAGATGGTGATGGAATCCTGACAGATTGTCTGTGTTTTGGAGCGTGTTGTTTTCCTTGCCCATCCATTTCTCTGCTTCTAGCCGCGTTCGCCATGCATCATCACTCTCTCCTTCCTCCTTCCTGCCTCATCATTTCTCAGGGTGGGGGATGTGTGGATAGACAGGCGGATGGATGGACGGACGGACGGACGGACGTCCGGCTACCTGCAAGCAGTAACTACGGAGACAGTGTAGTTGTCATTAGTGACTACTGTAAGAGGCACTGCAGCTGCATACTAACAAGTAATCCTCTCTCCCTCTCATTCTCTCTTAACTCACTCTCTCTCCCTCTCTCTTAACTCACTCTCTCTCCCTCTCCCTTTCTCTCTCTCTCTCTGTGGGTTCCCCCTCTACCTCTGTCTCCATGTCATTGTGTGCCAGCCGAACTTGTCTAATCAGCAGATTCGACCAAAATAATTGGCGGTGGCCTTGCTGCTAGCGAGCGCCGTGCTGTATACAGATAGAGGGGGGGGGGGGCGCTTAATATTCCATGCAGCTCATCCCTCTCCTGTTCCCTGTGATATCTGACCTCTTTTGTCTCCTGCTTGGCTTGACGTTGATTTTGGAGGGCATTGTTAGTCCGAGGACTGTGATTGGAGGAAGGTTGTCAGCGAGGGGGGCTGTGGTTGGTGGGTTTAAAGGGGGAGGCTGATTTGCATAAAGGCTTAGCCCAGATTTGGAGCCACTCAGAGAGATCTGAGGAGAAGGGCCCGAGGGCCACGAGGTAATCATCCATGACCTGTCACAGCACTGTCATCCCTCTGTGTATTTGTGTGTGTGTGTGTGTGTGTGTGTGTGTGCGTGTGTGCGCGAGCGCCGGCGCGCTCACGTGTGTGTGTGTGTGTGTGTGTGTGTGTGAGAGAGAGTGAGTGCGCAAGAGAGAACTGTTTCTTTGTGCACATTTGTACACAAAGAAACACGCACACAGCTCTCTACAGTTTTGTATGCATCATTGTTGAGCATCTCTCTTTCTCTCTCTCATTTGTTTTTGTTTCCCTAGGAAGGTTCGTCCGTGCCAAGCGGATGGTGGTAGCAGCCAATCCCACAGAATACGAGTACATGGAAGGCAGCATACCATCGGAATGGGATGGTGAGTTTGGGCTACTGTGGGTTGCTGTGTGTGCCTGTACACTGACGTTGATAAACGCCATGCTAACAAAAGTACTACACGATACAGCAACACACAGAATGCTGCGCCAATGAATTCATGGCTGCAAATATTGAGGGGGGGGGTAATCCATTGATTTCCATACCACAAGATGAGATGGGGGGTGGGGGGCATACTGTATGTATGAGTTTATCAAAGACACCCCGTGTGCTGGGTGTTTTACAAGCACACCATGAAAATGGTGTTTTTCCAAATTCCTTACAACTGGATACAGACTGTTCCCTCTGTCTCCGACCGGCTTTATCCACCTTAAACCCCTCATCCTGCTTCGCCCCGTCCCTCATGCATTTTCATCAGGATGCAAATAAGAAAGGGATAAAAGAGGCTCAGAATCCCTTGCACTAGCTGGAGGAAGAGTTAGAAAAAAAATCTCTATCTTTCTCTCTCCGTCTCCCTTTAACCAGCTCAGCCAAAAGACGAGCTCCTTACAAAAGAGGATGAGAGAGCGAGATAAGAGCTCTACCAATAGAGAAAGGAAGGAGGACGGAGATATTGATAGAGAAAGACGGGGTGATGGTTTACTTTTAAATTCAACGACCAGAGGAGGAGTTTCACACCTCTTATGAGACAGTGCTAGCACTACATTGCCAAGACTCAAACGGCGTTGGTGTTTTGTTTTAGTTATCGTTAGTATAGCCTGCCTGCATGTTTTACCAATAATCCATCTTTTTCACCACAGTTCACTTACACAAAATAAAACCAAGCATACGGTTGTGGAGCCCCTGTTACGCTAAGCTGAAACAGAGTGGTTCTACCTCTGCTGCAGCCTATAAATTTGACTGCAGGTTGTGTTTGCTCTGTGTTTGTGTGGGTGTTCTCACTCTCTTCTCTTCCTCCTCCAGCTTGGATCCGAGGCAGACGGAAGGAGCCCCCATCCATCGAGGTACGCCCCCCCCCAGCCTCCCCGCTGTGGTGATGGTGGGGCTCTGGGGGGAATGGGAACAAGGGAGGCATGAGAAGGGAGAAGAATGACTTTGATTTGATTTCTCTCGCAGTTTCCAACAGAGCCCAGAAACTTTGGGGGATAGGTGTTAAAATAAACTGCAGCTGAAATGTGTTGATGGTGAGAGACAGACAGCCTCTGAACAAGCAGCTTACTGACTCTTATGTACTAGTTTACTTTTCTATCTCGCTAGCAGACGCCTGCTTCTTTTTTGGCTCAGAGTGGAGCGGCATGCAGAGGATATGTCGTTGGAGTGAAGTATGACCCCCTCATGTTCCTCTGACCAGCTTTATTGCTCTTTAAATGTGAGAACAGTGCAGATTGTTAGGCCAGTGAAATGTAGGTCTGTGGGAAATCCCTCACAAAGGCAAATACCCAGACAGCTCTCACTCCCTGTCCACTCTCCCTGCCAGTGGCCAATGCCATCCCTTCCCACCGTTTGCCAGAACATTCTATTCCAATTTTCTGCCTCGTGTCTGTCCAATAGCAGCCATCAACAGCTGGACAATGTTAATGTGGCCAGGACTGCACCCCCATCATATTATCCTACCCTACCCCTTGTCATGCTCCGTCTCTTCCTGGTCCAAGCCGACATAAATTGATTGGATTAAATCCTGTCATTAACAGGCTGGAAAAGCAGCTCAGTGTGTTTGTCTCCGTCCCCAAAGCAGGGATTTTTGGCCACGGTTCTTCCCTCTTTTCCAGTCCTAGCCTTTGCCAACACACAGCATTATGGCCAGTCCTCCCTTCCTCTTTGGCTCTCTTTGCTACAGAGAGGCTAACATCACTGGACACCAGCTGGAGCTTCAACAGGGTAGTCATTCCACTAGTGGGCTAGGTTCAGGTTATAATTATTTCCATGAGTTGGAAGGATGGCGTACACTCCATTGCTTCATGTCTTGTCCTAGTTTTCACATCCTTTACACAGACTACATTTTTAACCAGGGTTTATTTTCCCAAGACAAGGTGGGTGCACATGCTCGCTCTTTTTTCAACTAACGCCTGACGTCACACACATTAATTTCCAGTGGCGTTTTGGGAATTGGGAGCGGTTAAAGTCAGGTGCCTCAAAAGACAAGAGGTCGTGGTGGTAGTTTAAGGAAAGCGTTAGTCATACAATTTCTCCATCTGGTCTTTCCCAGCAATACATACACTACAGGGATTGCATCCAGCAATGCTCAGGTCATACATTAACTTGTCTGACCTTCAGGCCACTGCAAGTCTCAACATTTCCAACCTATGGACTTTGTCGGTTGCATCTGACATACAAAAGATATCATGATGGACTAGTATGAGGTCATTGACGACACAGTGTGATGACATCGTCTCACTGTATACTAGGTATACAGTGTGGACCTTTACGAAATATAGGAAGTGCCTTTCTTGCTACAAGTGTACATACAGTAGAACATTCCAGATGACTCAGCGCTGTATGTCACATGCTCTTTACTTGCCAGCACCTCTGTTTTAGTTATTAACTTTTGTACCAGTAGTACATCTTGTTTGTTTTGTATTATACTCTTGGCCACTTTGGATGTTTCCCATATTGTTCTCTTTTTACAGGAGCTGTTGAAGAATCAGCAGTACAGGGAGCAGATCAAACTGAAGGCCAGGGAGGTGGAGCAGAAAGATGTGCTCCTCCAGGCTAAGGAGTATGAGGAGGGTCTGGTAGCTGCTCCTTCCCAGATCGCAGTCAAAGGCCACGCGGCTACAGCCACCTTTGGCAAGCAAGAAGTCAGCGAGGAGCCCACCAGCACTGCAAATACATTCCAGCCTGGCTCCTGGATGCCTAATGCTAAAAAATAGACAGACATTCACGTGTATACAAGATAATATTTTGACATCTTATCGTCGTCACATCTAGAACCTGAATGAACACTGTGACGGCACAAACATGACAGAAAAAGAAAAAAAGGGCTTTACATGCACAATATGGAGAAATGTGCTGTGCAAAGACAAATGATTATTGTCAGTGTAATTGGTTGCCTCATATCGACAACAGGATGTGTGGGTAAGCATTGTTTTGCAAAGCCAAACATTTTTTTCAAATTCAAACCATACATCATTCAATAAATACCATCCTCTGTCATCACGGACAAAGCAAACTTGTTACTCTTTGGAATGTAAGCTAGGCAAAAGAACGGTTATGCTGCAGTTATAACTACTGTAAAGGGCTTTTCATGACATCCCCTGAAGAGTACACTATTGCATTTTTAACTTAACTAGAGGTTTGGGCCGCTACATACTGTATATGGGCATAACCCCCTTTTGTGCCCATATAGAGCTGATTTGTTTACCTGATGCCATAACACATTGCGGTTAGACAACACACTCCATATTTGGGCGTTGCTGCATTGGGAACTCCTTATATGGTTATGGCTGAGTCATAGTGACATGAGCGTGATGACGTGGTCTGCCGGCTCGCCGGCCTGCCAGTCCTCCCTTAAGGCAATTTTAATAATATGTTTTTTGTGGGTGGACTGAATCAGTTGTAATGGCTTTGCAAGATAGGCAAGTTGTATAGAACATTTCAACAAGGCAATTCAATGTGTTTTACACACAACATTCAGATGGGTTGATGCAAATGAAGTTCAATGAACTGCTTAAAGTTTAACTAGTTCATTGGACTTCATTTGCATCGGGTTTAAGTCTTAAACCCTACACTTTGTTGACCAAGGGTCCAGGGGGCCTCTAAACCAATCTCTGCCGAAAATAGCCGATTCTGCAAGCTCACAGTGCAGAATTGACCCGTCTGTTTTTGGTGAATGTTTGCCTATTTTGACATGCCCAGAATAGGGATGTTGGCGTCCATGTGGTTGAATAAAATATTCTTTGTCAATGTTTCAACTCTTATTTAATAGGTGGTGTTTAATGGCAACAAATACTCAAGTCAAACTAATCAGATTTATTAACAAACTTATAAGCAATAATCAAAAGTGTTGTAGTGGGTATAATTGGTGTTGACTTTGACATCTTTGACCATATGCATGGACATATTGGTACTTAAAAACCAAGCATAGATGAACAAACCCAGTTTGAAAATCAGTTAACCACAAGCACTTTATTGAGTAAAACAATCATTTTGGCATTTACTTGCACCTTGAACAAAATAGTACAGTATCCTTCTTATTAACCAAATCAGAAAAATCATAGATGCTAAAATTGGAATGCAAGGTGCAACAACAGCTGCCCAATAATACATCAGTGGATGTCTGCATTATAATGGAATATAACAGATGACCACTGTCCTCTTTGCTGAGTCCCACTGGGATGAGCCTCCTCCGGGCAGCACTGTCCGTCTCAGCACTGTGAGGCCCTTCAGACCTACGTCCCAAGTCCCGCCTCATACTCAACACAAGAGTGAGGGGTGGTGGGTCTGTGCTGATGCCAGGGCTGGGACCAGGGCAGTGTGCTTTGGGGGAGAGGAGAGTCTTGAGCAGAGCACGGCTGTTTCTGTCCCTCCTACTCCTTGCCCCCGTCCCTCCATGAGTAACTCAGTCTTTCTTGGCCCTCTTGGCCTTGGCAATATTTTCGTTGCGTTTCTGCTTTTTCTTCTGCTCCTTGTCCCGTGCCTCGATCATCTTAGCTAGTTTCCACGACAACAGTGCACTGGCAATGAAGAGCGGTGTGAGAGCCAGTATGACGGTCGTTAGGAAACCATAGGGGTCTTTGGCAGCCCACTCCACCACGTACTCTGCCCATGCCCGCACGTCAATCATCCTGAACGCAGATTTCAATGTCTATCACACCTGAGGAGAGGGAGCCAGGAGAACCTTAAGTTAAACAAAACAGCTTGTGATGTCAGTCAATTATGACATATCTATGACATGACTCCAAATTTAGGTAAGGTCCTGATTGGAGCCTCTGACTTTATATAGAATTTTAAGTAATCCACCACTATACCATTGAAGGTGAAAGATGGAACTCCCTGCCTATAGGGATCTCAGGCAGGCAAACTCTGTATCCTTATACATCTCTTAAAACTCACTTAAATCGCACATTTTCTTAGTTGATGAATTGCTGTAACCTTTATGATTATTTGATCATGACCGTGGACCTACTCTTGTTACTGTAAAGCACTTGGAAACTTGTTTTAGAAAGATGCTATACAAATAAAGTATACTATACTGCCTACTGATCATTATGACCGATGACCGTCTTTTTCCAAGGCTAACATTGTCCAAGTCATTTGACTTCATGACATCATATCTATGGTTAGCAAGTTAAAGTAAATTCTGTCATCACATTGTAACTGCTGATAATTCTCCGTTGGGAGACATCACTACTTGCTATTATCTGCTCACCACACCCTTTTCCCTGGCTACAGCAAAGAAGCTAAGCAAGCGTCTGACTTCCCCTGTCATTTGGATGCCATATTTGCATTCCTGAGATGAGGATAAAAGATTTGCATTGCTAGCTAAACCGAAAACATTCGGCCTAACTTAAGAACCCACTAGCTATCGGCTACATACCCAGTGAGTGCACAAAAACACAACATAAAACAAAGGTAAACTTAAATCATGTTCGGTGGTTACTAACAAGGCTAACTGTTAAATATACTCACAAAATTATTATTTTGTTGATATCCACGCTACGTCTTCACTCCTCTCTCCCAGCTCCAGGAAGTGTCGTCACACTGCTGCTCACACACTATTGGTTGTGACGTCTACTTCCGACAGATGGGAATTGTAGTTCTATAAATCAGTAGAGTCGCCTTTTCTTGTTCTCTCCTGTTCTCTCCACAGGGCAGGGCAGGGAACTCTGCTCGGCGTGGTAGAATAGAGGTGGGACTCTATGAGGTGGGATAATGTAATAATAATTTAAAAAATATATATATATATACACACACACATAACACACATATAACACATATAACACACATAAAACGGATTCTAAGTATAATCTATGATTGTAAGCATAGTTATATATTGATTGTAAGCTTTCTAATTTTTGATATTATGCGTTATAATATTGCTATCAGATGTCTCAACCATAACAAGTCCTTCATTATGGTTGAGAATGTGTAATTTTATTAGCATTAAGAGAACTCTGAGCAACTTTGAAAAAATTAATTGTCTTCTCACTATGACTGTGCAGTTGTATGAAAAATATATATAACATTTTGTGGATAATGAACTATGTTAAACTATCATTTATGTCTTTGGACCATTCACAGAGATAGAGAACATTTGGACACACAATTCAGTAACCTACCAGGCATGGCAGACTGATCATGTGTGGGTCTTCACAGTAGGCCCTCTTCCAAGAAGTGGATAATAATACAATAGCCTACTGGCCATAAATCTATGGTCTCCTGAGACTGCTCTATCAGAACAATTAACAAATGATATAGCCTAATCCAATACCACACTTCTGAAAAGCCCAAAATTCGACTGGCGGCCTACTAAATATGTGACTGAACTGAAAACGATGACTAAATAGAACAAAAGAGGACCTGCTGGGTTCCTGAACTTCCTGTGGGGAAGTATTGAAACCAAATCAGGTTAGAACACATCTGCTCTGTCCATACGGCATGGATCACTTTCAGCGCGGTTCAAAGGCCACACTTTTACTCACAGAGGAAGAGGGAGGTGGTCAGCTGCAAACACATGCAGGGACGAGCCAAACAAACATTCACTTGACTTTACTGACAGGCACTTTCTGCCACAGTTTTATTTGATTATTCAGAAAAGCTTCCTAATCTATTGTATGGTTATATTATCAGCTTATTGGTGTATCACAGGCGATTCAGAGGGCAGCATTGCAGCTGCACCCATGCCCCCTGATGACTATTTGACTCCTCAAAAAGTAAACAGTGGGCCCCCCTTTCATGCAATGATGAGACTAATGTTTTCAGCAAACAGCGACAAAATGGCTGAGCTAACTTTTGTTATAACCAGCTCCACCAGCCGTGTGTGTCATGATGGTTGCACGTCAAACCACCAGTCTGACCAGACCGCAAAGAATTTCCAACATCCTTTGAATGTGCATTTTCTGGACACAAAAATTAAAGACTATTTTACTTTAGTGGGTGAGTGAGTGAGTGATAAGTATGAGGCAGGAAACCTGTGTGTGTGTGTGTGTGTGTGTGTGTGTGTGTGTGTGTGTGTGTGTGTGTGTGTGTGTGTGTGTGTGTGTGTGTGTGTGTGTGTGTGTGTGTTGAACTGCCTACAGGCTGCAGCAGTACCCTGCAGTCTACCACAAATAACAGCTGACCATGATTGATAAATGACTTGTGCAAACAGGCATGTGTATAGCCCCCTATATCCTCATGTTCCTCCTCCCACGCCCTTTCCTCCTCTGACAGCTGAGAGGCCTTTGGACTGTGGGCCTCGTTGAAAACAACCCTCGTGATGTTATTGAGAAAAGGAGAGCCCCGCGGTGGTAGCAGAGAGTCCAAAAGAGAAAAAAAATCAAGGGTGCGTTCGGAAATTGCGCACCGGAGCGCACTCGCCTATTAGTTTGTATTGGCCAGTGCACTCAGTGCTGTATTTCCGAACGCACCCCAACTCTCTTGCCCCTTTTGCCCCTGTGGGAAACTGTGAGACCGCCCATGGATTAGTCCCCGCCTTTAAACTCAAATAAGAAGGAAACTTCAAAGGTCGTCGGCCGCCAGGGCCCCGCCCTCGTGCTCCCGAACGGCTTCACAAAGGATTTGCCGACGTTCGGGAATTCCGCCTCCAGTTCCTTTTATAGCGCCACTCGTGCGCTGGCAGCGCTCCAGGATCCCACCAGGGTTGCCATGTCCGCTTATCATAATAAGCGACTTTGGGCAGTTTTTTCTGTAAAGTTGCTTGTAAATATTGGTTAGTTTGCGGGTTGTGGTTTTGGGAACTTGTTTCTAAAGTGTAGTAGTTTATTTGGGCTTGTTTGCTAATGCTGTTAAACAAGTGTTTCTTGAACATTTTCATGGCAAGGACCCCAGATTAATATGTATTTGTAACATATTTTATGCCAGGGGACCCCCATACAAGATTTCTGTTGTTAAAATGTTTCAAAAACATTAAAAAATTACTAGACTTTTTTTGAAAATAGCAGATCTACAAGCTTGTAGAACGGCTATTTTCAAATAGCCGTAGCCTAGTCGCTTCTTATGGGCTTGTTTTCATAGACCCCGTTGCTTATTTCTCTCGCAAAATCTGGCAACATTGGATCCCACCCATCTCGGTTATAATTTGACAACACAAAGGACTTCACGGAACTAGGCAAGCGCCGCCTACTTTTCCAAATAAGGGCCGTCCGTCCATGTACGGCAAACAATCGGTGCGAGAGTGTCCTTTTTCTCTTCCTCATCCCCGTTTATATGATCGGAGAGGAACTGTACGCTTCAGGTTGGGAAGCGGTGCTGCGATCATGGCCGAGCGAGTCCAGCAGCCCCCGGCCAAGCGGCTCTGCTGCCGGCCCGGCTACAACCCGGCGTGCAGGCAGGGCCAGCGGGCCGGAGGAGTCCTGTGCGGCGGCGGCGGCGGCTCGGGGTCCGGCGGCGCTCCGGGAGGGTCGGGAAAAACGCACAACCCCGAGTCGCTGCTCGACATCGCGGCGCGGAGAGTCGCGGAGAAGTGGCCGTTTCAGCGGGTGGAGGAGCGGTTCGAAAGGATTCCCGAGCCCGTCCAGCGGAGGATCGTATACTGGTCGTTTCCGAGGAGCGAGAAGGAGATCTGCATGTATTCCTCTTTCAACGCCGGTGGCGGGGGAGAGGAGAGTGGGACTAGCGGGGATAATAACGACGAGACCCAGCTGCCTTTCCTACGGGGTGTCACTCTCCTAGAAGGTGGTTGGGTGGACAACGTATTGCAAGTCGGTGAGTGGTGTCACAATAAGCGTTTTATAATGGAGGCCAAACGGGTTATAACAAGAAATAACACATATTTTTCCACATTGTTTGGCTTTTTCCATGGAGCCACGCCAGGCATTTAAAGGGCTCGTGTTTTGCTTTCCGTCGTCTGTCTGTCTATTATGAACCGTGGCTTGTATGTATGGTAGGCTATTTCTAAACCAGTCCACCCAATAGCTGTGAGAACAGCCTATTTCCAGAGAAGCTCGTAATAGTAGCCCACTTCTCCCTTGTTTTTGCCCAGTGTGCGCTGCGCCCATAGAATTGCCCCCGAGCCACCCCCCAATTGGACGCTTTATAGCACTTTGTTCCTATTTTTGTGTCTTTCCACGGCTCTCTGTGCCCCCCCCCCCACCAATGGGGTAAGCAGACAAAAGCCCCCTATATCTTTTCACCGCTGGCTAAATAGAAGATATTTAGAAAGGGTGGGAGGGACGGCGATTTAAAGCCACAGTGCCTCTATTTTGTTTGCCAAACACCTTTGTGAGAGAGACTTGAGCTTTTCTGCTGGCTTCTCTCATATTCTTCTCCTAAAGCCCAAGCTATAGGAGGCTAGCTAAAGGAAAATATGCATTTTTTCCCCCTCCCGAGCTGTATTATGTGGCAGAGCAGGGAGTAAACAGAGGTGCTGTGGGCTGTGCAACCAACCCCCCTGCATGGCTGCCTTTGCCAGAGCCACAATATTTCACTGCATTCGTCAGTGCAATAGGCTCAGCTGTCACTCCAGCTCCCCACCCTTGGAAACGGTTCAGGATTCTAATCCCATTACCCTCTCCAGTTCATCCGAATCTTAATGCATTCTGCAAACAAGATTTTATGCATGATCTTCCCTCCTTCCTCCTCCCTCTGCCTCTCTCTGTCTCTCCCTGGCTCACTATCCCTCTGAAGAATCTGTGTGGAGATGGCTTCAGCTCTTGTGGGCTTGGAGAATGTGCAGTGCACAATAGTAGCCATGGAGCAGGCAGACAGGCAGGCAGCTCTCTCTCTCTCTCTCTCTCTGGCCTGTTTTCCAGATTCCCCAGTATTAGCCTCATTTATGTGCTTGCCCTGTTATGGCTTCAGACATTTAGTGTGTGTGTGTGTGTGTGTGTGTGTGTGTGTGTGTGTGTGTGTGTGTGTGTGTGTGTGTGTGTGTGTGTGTGTGTGTGTGTGTGTGTGTGTGTGTGTGTGTGTGTGTGTGTGTGTAAAAATAGAAAATCTGAAAATGTTATGCAGAGAAAGGATGAGTTTCCACATATGTGTGTGTGTGTGTGTGTGTGTGTGTGTGTGTGAGAGAGAGAGAGAGAGAGAGACACAGCAAAACAAGTATGTGTAATTGTCCATGGGAGGCGTGGTTGATAAAAAAACAGCAGTGTGTGTGTGTATGTGTCTGCCTGCACAAGCTGTCAGACAGTCTCTACCAGAGAGTGGAGGATGACAGTCGAGTACACAGCAGGAGGAGGGCATGTTGTGCTGATTGCAATTTTCGCCCCAGAATTTTGTGTTGGGAAAAATAAAGCCAAGGAAGAGAGAGAGAGAGAGAGAAAGATAGTGATAAATAAAAGATGCAATCTTCTCCGGGGGACATGCAGCCACTGGAGGATGAGGGCTTAAAAGCAAGGCAACATGGGAGGGGGTTGTCAGCCACATCACAAACCGCATGTATTGGCCCATCAAACACACAGAGGGTCTGGCCCGAAAAGAACACTGTGTGTGTGTGTGTGTGTGTGTGTGTGTGTGTGTGTGTGTGTCTCTGTGTGACTTCTTCTGTCTCTGTGTGAGTGAGCGTGCACGCATGCTGCTGTCAGTGAGCTGCGATTGAGTGTTGATGATGAAAGACAGTAGAGCAATAGAAGAGATGCGGAGGTTATTGTGTACGAGGGGGGGAGAGAAAAGCTAATATACTTGAATGGATCTGCCATCGCCATACTCTTCTCCTCTCCTCCCCCTCTCCTCTCCTCCTCCGCCTCTCTCTCTCCCAAGTGAGCCACTATAAAACTCTCCATATTTACTCCCCTAAGGCCAACTACCAGCCCCCCTGTCTCCTGTGATTATTTATCTTTTTCTCAAAGACATTAATCACACGCTCTTTTCTTTTTTTTTTCTCTCCCTCTCTCCATACATCAGTGCTGAGGACGGAAGGGATTGGGGGGGTGCTGTTTAAGGGGAAGAGTGTTAGATCGGGGTGATATGGAGGAAAAAAAAGAGTAGAAGCCTAGAGGGGAAAAGTCGGTGGAAATGCACACAAAAACTGGGAAATCGTGATCGGAAGAGAACAGAGTGTGTATGAAAGAGCAATGGATGGAGCAATGGATGGGTTGTTCGGTCTCCAGCTTTCTGGATAAATATTCATACTGTATATGAGCATGAACACACACATGCACACCGTTGCTGTGACACTGCTGTTATTTCAGCAGTCCACCACTCCTTATTGATAATGGTGTTATAACACCCCAGTCTGTCTAGTACCGTAGT
Source organism: Gymnoscopelus braueri (assembly GCF_963280865.1). Classification (NCBI taxonomy): domain Eukaryota; kingdom Metazoa; phylum Chordata; class Actinopteri; order Myctophiformes; family Myctophidae; genus Gymnoscopelus; species Gymnoscopelus braueri. Next base: position 25,810,070 of record NC_137608.1, on the reverse strand, counting down.
TCTTCTCAATTATCCACATCAGTGATCAACTCATCGTTGAACAAATCTTGACATACTTCATACACCTAAAGCTTCCTACAGGTGTGGCAAAGAAAAAGTACAAATGAAGGGATTACTCTGCACAGTGCCACTCGGGAAGCTAGTCCCTTAATAATCCAATATTATTAGTATTATTATTATTATTAGTCCCATATGTGTTAGTGTTTTACTTAAAATCTCCTTTAAGTAACGAAGCATCTCCATCATAACAGAGCATCGTTAAATGGAATTTAAAAGTCTCCTGTGTATCCCAAGCTGGTCGTTTTGATCGCAGCATCTGTTCTCTGTCCAACACAAGAGTTGGGAGCTCATTATGCTTAAAAAGAAGGCTAATATTATGATGCCCCATCCTCTAATTATAGAATTCTAATCCTATGGCTTTAATATGGCATGACAAAACATGCTTGCACTTCATTACCACCACCACCCCCGCATATACACTCCTTCCTGTCTTAAGACCTCTCGTCTGGGTCAAGTTCATCAGTTCATCCACTCGCCTCTCCTTCATTTGTGACATTGACTGCGTTGGTCCCACCCCCCAATCCCCCCCCCCCCCCCCCCCCCCCCCACACCACTACCCCATCCCATGTCTGCCTCTAGGGCACTATGCCAGGAGGTAAACCCCCTGACACACACACACACAAACCCCCACTCCTTTTCTTACTATCCTGTTACCGTAAGCCCCATATCCCTAAGGAATGACACAGTGATGCCTGGCATATGTCGCTCTCTGTGATGTCATTAGCATAGACTACATGCTACAGTCTATCTACTCAAGCTTTTTCCATCGTTGGGCTAATTCTCTGCATGAGTCTACATGTCATGTTATCATGCCGCTGCCCCAAATCTGAGTGATGAGGCTACGTTTCTTCTTTTAATTTTTGTTTTTATGTGCATTCAACAAGAATGAATTGATGTACAAATGCTGACATTGCTCTGGGTCGTTATTGTAAATGACAACAGGTTCTTGATTACCTTACCTGGTTTACGTAAAAGCTAAAAAAAATCATTTAATTAAAGACATTCTCCGGCCTATTTCAGTCCATTTTCCATGGTGGTGTTGTTGGGCTAAGCCTTGGCCTAAAATATCATTGAATGTCCGTAGCTGCCATGCCTGTTTGAGGGTGAATGTCATTCTCCCCGGTTCCACCTATTTCAACGCTGAATGCGTTTTGTGTGTTACTGTGTGTGTGTGTGTGTGTGTGTGTGTGTGTGTGTATATGCTTCTTTTTTTTTAGGGTGGGGGGTAGTCAGTGTGCAGGGTAGTGTGCATATATGAATATCAGAGTGTGTGCCACTGCATGCCCATAATTCAGGTTAATTTGTTCATGCTCTGGAGAATCTTAATTAGCTGTCTGCATCATCTACTTCCTCACACTCTTTTTCACCATGTGTCACACAGTGAAATAACAGCCACATTGGTGCATGGCTGCCCTTTTTAACCTGTTCCTTTGTGTGCCAGAGATCGGATGTGATAGCCAAACTATCTCCTGTGTGTGTGTGTGTGTGTGTGTGTGTGTGTGTGTGTGTGTGTGTGTGTGCGCGTGCGCGCACTGCAGGAGAGATTATACTGTATGTCAATGGCTTAGAGCTTTTCTATTGACTGTAAATTATGTTCATTTGTTGTCCAAACTGTGTTTAAGGCAAAGCTACTCGGTCATCATGGGCACACGTTGAGTCATATCCTTAGTCTAACACACATTCATGCAACAAATCACAGATAAAAAGAAAAACAAAGAGTGTGTGCACATGATGTGAGCACGTTAATCTTGTGAGAGCAGCGTTTCTTACGTGCCAAGGAGAAATGTGTGCCACTTAGAGAGGTGGAGTGACATTGAGCATGTTTGTGTAAGAACACACATATGCACACACAATCACATGTAGATGCCTACACAGAGCACACACACACACACACACACACACACACACACACACACACACACACACACACACACACACACACACACACACACACACACACACACACACACACACATATCACACTGTTTTTGGGGGGTGGGGGGCGGTGCTCTGTTTCTTCTTTTTTTTCTTCTTCGCTGAGAATTCACCAAGCATTTCAAAAGGGCTTTTCGAGGACCCACTTCGACATTTCAAGTATTTTGTCCACAAAGGTGCAGAATTTAAGATCTGGAACTTAAATCTTGCATGAGCATGTTGTCTGTGAGGTAGAGTCTGACCGAACTGGCTTTTAGTGAGCGATGCCTAGTCTTTATGTTTGTGTGGGCAATTTTTTTCTTTTCATGTGGCTTTATCTGTTTTTATTTCCAGTTAGGTTGACAGAGAATTCCTTTATCTTTTACAAGGCCTGTGGAGAAAGAGCCCACATCCCACCACAAGAGAGAGAGGGAAAGGGGGGGTTGCATCATAATGTTATTTGATTCTGAGCCGTGTTCAGTGGACACAACATATAGCTTGGGAGTGTTAAAAAAAATGCTGACACAGCATGGCATACAGTAGGATTGTAAAAAAAAAACAACAACACTGCTATAAAGAAGGCGATTGAGTAACACTTCCTTGTTGTGATCTTTTTGTAAAAGGATAAGAAGGCTGCAGAGGTTGCTGATCAGATGTCGGCTATGATTTCAGCTCTAACAGCTCTAACGGTGCTTTTTAAGGTGATAGATCTGGGATTTGCCTCAGGTCTACCCCTCGCCGTGTGACTAACCCTGGGATTGTATCGTCATGGAAACATGACTGAGCCTAGAGCTAGTGTAAACAGCTGGCCCTCCAAGAGGGAGAGAGAGGGGCAGCAATCGCATCCAAGTGAAGAGACTTGGAATCTTTGGGGAAAGTGTGTGTGTGTGTGTGTGTGTGATTCCATGCCTTCCTCTCATTATGATGGTTGAATGGAAACAAGATAGGATACATTTCAGTTGTCTTGTAATGGAAACACATTAGCTTAGGTGTGTGTGTGTGTGTGTGTGTGTGTGTGTGTGTGTGTGTTAGAGACATTCATCATCAATAATCGTTTCTATAATGGCATACAATACTATTTTTTTACACTATTGTTTGACATTAAATCATTATCTGGAGTTACAGATCAGACAATAAATACTTACATTTTCGTCAACAGTGTATAACGTATGCCATTTGGTGGAGCTATTCATCCAGAGTGTCTTTAACTACACAGTAAAGTCCTCAGTGTTAATTTAACTTTGAGAGTATACATATAGAACCTTAACAGGTCCATTTGCTTCCATTTGTACACTCTATGACTTGCATGAACTCTATGGATTTAATTGTGTACAGTACATTTTTAGTATGGCTTCATTGGAAATCAAACCCATGGACTATAGCCTGGCAGTGTTGGTGCCATGCGCTCTCCCCATCGACTGATACAGGAGCACTAGCTGTCCTGCCAGTTCCATTACTTTCCCAGCCCATCAACTGTTTCCAGTCGCCTGCCACCACAGCCCCAAAGGCCAGACTCCAACCAGCTCCATTCCCAGACTTTAGATGTGCATGTGCCCCTTGCTTTAGACGGATGATTCCCACCACAGACCATAACTTGCTCTAGCCAGCTCAATTCCCACTTCTACACCCTGCCATAACTGTCTCCTGCTCTCCACATTCCCGAGTTCATAGACACAGACGAGCCATTGGCCGGTCCCTCTCCACTCGCAGGCCAGAGCTGACTTCTTGCCTGCCCCGTTTCCAGCCCCTCCTTGCCACGGTCCCAAAGACCTGACTCCAGCTAGTCCCAGACGCCCCCTGGTCCAGTCCCAGGCCCTTGTCGGAGCCGTCTCCTCCTCCTCTAATCACTGTCCCCTGCTCCAGCAATAGTTGCCCCCCCCCCCTACCATCACTAGTCTACAGCTTCACCCCCTGTCGCTTGTTTGGGCGACAGCAAAACTAGCAAGCTTGCTAATTGCCACGCTTGCAGAATCATTGATCACGCTGTGCATTTCTCATCTTAAAAATCAACCAACAGGGGGTCCGTGACGTGACCCTTAGGGGGTCCTCAGAGTTACTACAGGTGGGCTGCCAAATCTGTGTGGGGTTTTTTTCCGTATTTTTTTTACATTAACCATTTGAACCCTAGCATCCATATTCTGAGGAGAACTTTAGCCAAAAATAGCAGATCTACAAGCTCACAACGCCTCGCAGCACGAGGCGTTGTGAGCTTGTAGATCGAATATTTTGGGCAAAGAGGTTTGGTATAGAGGGGAAAAAATAAAGTTAAAGTCAAGTGTACTAAGTATTGTCGGTTTTAAGTGGTTAAATATCTGAAAATACACATTAACATGAATCCAAAATACACTAATGATCGTGCTGTCAAACAATGAAACTATATGGAATCTATGAAAAAGTTGTGGGGGTCCCTGCTTCATCTCTCTCTCTTTCAACTAAGGGGGTCCTTGGTCGGAAAAACGTTGAATACCCCTGATCTAAACTAAGTTAAGATAAAGTTCCTGCTGTAGCTCTCTCTCTCTCTCTTGTCGTCTCCTGTCCCAGACAGTGGCTGCTGGTTGTGTGCGTCAGCGCTGCTCTTCGGCTGGCTGACTCTCTCCAGGAATCTGGCCCCCCCTCCTTCCATCACGCCGCCTCACCTCTTTGTGAAGAGAGGAGAGGAGAGAGAATTGAGAGAGAGAGAGGAATGGAAGCCAGCAATAGAAAGGCTACTAAATCCACAACGACAAGCCCCTATTAAATGGCTTTTTTTTCCTCTTCTATTTCATTTAATGACTTTTATTACCAGCCACCCTTCTCTCTTCGATTTGGCAATAATAACAACGGGGAATGCAGCGCTCAGCATTCTCTTCTATCTGATGCTCCCTTGCTTTTTTTTTTTTTTTTAAATGAATTCCTCTTTGCACCAATGGGCTGCTGAAATAAGCACAAAGCAACCTAAGACTCTGCCTACTGCAGAAGGTGGTATAGGTTCAATACTTATATGGTGAGTGAAACATGTGTATATATTATCCACACACGTGTTTGTCCACGCATGTAAATAAGTATGAGTTTGCAAGGCTGGATGATGTAGGGAAAAGAATATCATGATAAACCAGAAGACCTTTCGATATTGTTAAATATCACAATATCTGGAAAGGTCAAATCAACCTAGAACTGTAATTTTCAGCATTCTTGAGTATTCCAAGTAATTGCTGTGTAGTGTTAATTTAGACTAGAACGCAATTGTGTGTAATAAATCACAATATTAAGAAATATCTCACAATATGATCACAATGATAGACGATAAGACATTAATATTGATATATTGCCCAGCCCTCAGTGGGTGGGTGTGTGTGTGTTAAGGACAAATGCTTCAATGCTTTCATTAATGCCACAGAACTGTGTGTGTGTGTGTGTGTGTGTGTGTGTGTGTGTGTGTGTGTGTGTGTGTGTGTGTGCACGTGCGCGCGCGCGTTTACATTTGGCAATGTAAACGTATGTTTTCTCATGCCAATAAAGCCCTTTGAATTGAAGTGTGTGTGTGTGTGAGAGATCAATCACTGTATACTGTTATGTAGCTAGTTTTCAGACGTGTATGCTGTTATCACTGATTAAGGTCAAGGGTTTGGTTTGTTTTGTTTTATCTCAGAACAAAAGAAATCCTGTCTAGAATATATGGATCTGGGCAAAGGACAACATTTCTCAGGCACAGGTCGATAGTTCTTTAATGTTTTCTTAAAATCTTCTGAAATGTTTTTTGGGCCAGGCCCAGGTCCCAAAAGAGAGATTACACCTTTATAACCGAGAAACACAGGCTCATTAAACCACTGCTACTTTTGCCATAGGTGGATTTGCCAACACTAATGCCCCGTTTAGACGACAACGGTCTCTAGAGAAAACGGCAAAATAAAATATCATTTGTGCCGTCCGTTTAGACGGCAACGGAGTTATCGGGGGTTGAAAGTGCAACAAAGTGAAAACCCCTTCCAGAGAGGAAATCTTTGAAAGCCCTACGCCTCGCGTCTCCATGTAAACGGGGCAACGAGGGGGAATCCGCAAAACGCGTGATGTCATGGCTCACCAATGTATGCTATTACATTGGTGCAGAGCTGTAGAACCATGCTGCATTGGTGTATGTAAACAAACAGCTGTGACAGGAAGTAGAACGGAAGTGGTTCTACGCATTCATGACTGGTCTATGTGGCAATGTGTCACCGCCACCTAGCCACCTGGCATGCACACTACAAACTGTTTTCCGTCTAAACGTAAGACAAGCACCCAAAACCAATTTCAAAACCTAGGTTGTAGACCATTACCCATCTCTAGCAAGCTGTTGAGCTGTCCCTGCGTGCGGTGGCTGTCTAGCCTAGAGACAGGCGTTTGTTAATTTTGGGTTAAATGCAAAAAACACATGAATGACACGAGATTCTTGACACGAAAACTGTTGTATGATGTTTTCCTTCTGATTGGTACAATGGTGTTCAAGTAAAGGTGGATAAGGTATTTCCTTTGGCCCTCATTTTTCTTTGAGTGTGCAAGTACGTTAGCATTCGTATTCATGGCTCAATGAGGGCGTTTATGGCTGTGTGTGTCAGGCTGAATAACGTTGAGGCATGTTAATGATAAGAGGGTGGATGACATTCCCGTCCGTCAGCGTTCTCACCCTATCTCGTTTCCATTCAGACACACAGACATGGGCATGCATGTGTGCGCGTGCGAGTGTTCGCACCCACACACACACACATGAAGACACACTTGTCTCATAGCCTTAGGGCGCCAGTGACTTGGCGCCTTAGAATAAACAACAGTAGAGGATGAGGGTTTACCTGCCACTGACCCCTGTCACCCACACACACCGGTGGAGGTGTTCACTCATCGAAGAGACCCTCCCCCAGCATTGAGCTGGCCCTACGCTGACCTCTTTACTTGACCCCTTGGGACTGTAAGGGGGCAAGGGTCAATCTGGTCAGACAGTCCCTGCTGTGGGCACTTACCCTGCTTGAAAGGTGTACCCACATTGACACACTTGTTTATAAAACACAGTCTGATTAAAAATTGCACCTTTGGGGCGTATGCGTGCTAATTTGTGTGTGTGCATACATGATAGTATTGTATCTCTACAAGATGGCACATACAGAGAGAGAGCGAGAGAGCGAGACAGAGGGCGACTGCTGACATGAGACAAAGCAAAGGCCCAGGGTTTCTCGACGGAAGAATCCAGAATGTGAGCAGGCTGGAGGGGAGGAGGGAGCTAGCTCGCCCGTTCTCCTCTGCCTGGCAGGCGAGAGTGTGGTGTGAGCTATGCAGAAGAGGAGGAGGAGGAGGAGGTCTTAGTGAGTGTGTGAGGTGCCGCTGGCTGTGCCTGTTCTGAGGATGTCGTGGCTGTGCGGCATCTCAGACATGCATTCACCTCGCTGTGGCAGAGAGAGCACTTCTGAATAGGGCTGGGGACGGCACTCCAGGCATGTGAGAGAGAGAGAGAGAGAGAGAAAATAATAAGAAAGATTCAATAGGGAGGAGAGAAGAGCTTTCAACAGACTATGGAATTTGGTTAACCCTCTGAAAAGGTGTTCTTTCTTTCTCTTTCCCTCTTTCTTTCTGTAATTATCCAGATCTTTGTGTGTGTATGTATTGCTCCCCTCTCTTTTGAGGCCCTTTTAGACTCTTTACTTCTCCTCTGCTTTTTCCCCCCCATCTCAATTTTCCAGTTTCATTCCCAGGCCAGGCAATAGAAACTCATATCTTATTTACACTGCCCCTATCTAGATACAGCATGTTTCCATAGTGCTTCCTGTGTCTAAACTCCCACAGGAAAGCTAGCTAGCTCACTAGCTCCCCCAGCTCTAAGCTTTGCACTATTACTGTGTGTTGTGCTGTGGTGTGCCCAGTGCTAGCAGCAATATCCAGACCTCCGGGGCAATCACTGTTTCTACATTTAGAAGATCTCTGTTTGCCACCGTCTAGAATTGGGAGGGGAAAGGACTTGGCCTATTTACTGTGCTATCCTTCTCTGGATTGTTTTGCATATGGACCCAGAAGTTAGCTAGCTAACAGGCCTCCGGAAGTTCTGTCCTCTCAGCACGATGTTTCAGAGGCTCCTTCTAGAACCATCCGAGCGTTCCACGCCTTCTTCCATGGAGAGTTTGGTACTTCTACACAGGGCCTCTCTACTGTTGTCTCACTCTGCGGTGTTGTTAAAACCCCTGACTCTCCAGTGTCAGAGTGTTCCAGATTTAGTCTGTCATAGTGTGTTAGTGGGCCACCCTGTCTGTCGCCATTCTTCCCCCCCCCCCAACCAATGGCTGCCTGGCTAGCTGACGGACTACCTGGCGGGCTATCCCCTATGGGCGGCAATATTGCCTCGCCTCCAAGCCACCCCCCTGCTCACTGCCAGCGACAGCCCAGCCCAGGGAGACATGGGTAATGGCCCTCTCTGATGTACAGCCCGACTCGATTGAACTGGATGGGCGACACACGCCTAAAATAACAAAAGAAGGAGAAAGAAAGAGAGAGGGCTGGAGATGGAGGAGGGAGGGAAGGAGAGAAGCGATCGATAAAGCAGGGACACATCTCCTAATAAAGATTTATTCCCCCCCCCCCCACCCCCCCATCCGCCTTGGACGGGCCAAGAGGGGGAGGAGAGAATGTGATTAGCGGGCTCCTTTTCCCTGGGTATCTCGTAGTCGTGTGTGTGTGTGTGTGTTTCTGTTTACGTGTGTGCTCTTCCATGTGTGCAGCCAGTGTGTGTGTGTGTGTGTGCGCCTCATATGCTCAGTGTATCTCCACAACACTCTCTCTCTCTCTCTCTTTCTCTCTCTCTGTGTGTGTACCACATGTCTCTCGCCCCACTCTCTACTCTCCAGTGAGCAGAAGGAGTTAAAAGCAGTCTCTGTCGTTTGTCCTGCAGCAGCAGCAGCTGTGTCCCTGCCTCTCACTCGCTCTCTGTCGCTCTCTCTCTCTCTCTCTCCCTCTCTCCCACCCTCTCTCTCCCTCTCTCTTCCTGTCAGCTAATATTTAGTTAATCTTTGGTCTGGGACCTACGGGACTGGCCGGAGTTCCTGGTGCCCCATCCATCTAACACTGATCTATATTCCACACCGGGTCCCTACGCCATTAACCACCACCGATGGGAGGAGAGGAGGGGGGAAAGATGGAGAGACACGGAGGTAGACAGCGGGCTGGATGCAAGCAGGGGAAGAGAGGAGGGTAGGCTGGGTGGAGACTGGAGAGAGCGAGGCAGAGTGGCGGAGAGGATGGAGTGATGGAAGGTGGGGGAGGATCATGTATTCCAGAGAGAGATGCAGACACCAAGAGTTAATTTAGGAGACACACTCGAGGACAAGGCAAAAAGGCAAGGAGGAGAAGGTTTGTTTAGAGTGGAATAGAATAAGGGAGAAACACTAGTGATGTATTTTTCTAGATTTCCGGTTTTTTTTTTTCCCCCTAATTTCTAATGGAGATCCCTGCATTCCAGAATGACTTCATTGCAGCCACAGAAAGTGAGAGAGAGAAAAAAATAAACAATAAATGGAGAGTGACTGAATGGCTCCACCTAAAGGTGTGAAAGGTTGAGGAGAACGAGGAGGAGGACACGGGAGGACGAGGGACCCCTGAGGGGGCGGGAGCAGTGAGTGAGTGATCCATATGCAACACGCCGGCCACTTCATTGATATGCAATGTGTAGTTATGAGGGCGTCCACCTGCAAAGCGCTCCAAGTGCTGACTCACTCCCCATCACACAGGCTAAAATGCTTTTATCCCAGACGCCTGGCCCATCTGAATGGAATATAATAGGCCATAAAGTGCTTTGCTAGCAGCGACTGCTTGCCCTGTGGCAACCCCTCCACCCCCCCACCCTCCCACTCCAAATCTCATTTCGCCACTTTCATTGGAAACAAAGCACGTATGTGCCCGGCTTTAATTACATCGTCTTCTCTCTCCCCTTCAAAGTCCTCTCCTCTTTCCATCCCTCTATCTCCTTGACATTGCTCCCTCAGTTCCCTCATCGTGGGCCCTTGCATAGAGGGCTTTTTATTTTCCCCTCCTCTCTTTCTCTCTCTCTCTCTCTCTCTCCCTCTGTCTTGAGTCTTCCCGTGTCGGTCGTCCCCCACTCTGCAGTGTGTAATCACTTCACCGTGTGTGCGTATGCACATGTGTGCGAGTACGAGTGTGTGAGGGGCACCTGTTTGGGATCTCGGTGCATGTTTAGGGTCATGCCTGCAGGTCGTGTGTAATGAATAGCAGGACTGTTGCTGGGCCACAACTGCTTCAGAGGGAATGAGACGGAGAATAATACAACCAATGATGGAAGGAGAGGAGAGGAGGATGAAGGGAGGGAGGGAGGGAGGAAAGAGGGAGCAGGAGGAAGAGTGAGTGAGGAAGGGAAGAGCGCGGTTGCGAAGCCAGTGAGCCCTAACCACCTTCTGTCAGTCTGTCTGCTCTCTGCGCTGTTTTCTCTCTCACAGGAATCTAATGGCTTTTCCACTGTCCGCTGTCCAAACCTACACCACCAACCCCAGCACTCTGCTCTCGCCTCTTTCCCCTCTCCTTTTTCTCCTCTCTCCCTCTATAGTGTTTCCCTACCTCCTCTCCCTTTCCCCTTATCGCTTCTCACCTCCCGTTTCTCTCACTTTCCATTCCCCCTTGTTAAAATTCTCCCATAACTCTCCTCCCGACTTTCACTCTCTCCCACCCCCACCCACTCTCTCTCTCTCACTCTCTCACTCTCTCTCTTTCTCTGTCTCTGTCTCTCTGTCCTTCCAGCTGCTGGCCAGGGGAACAGCTGACTAAATCTGGAGCTGGGGCCCTTGGCCCAGGCTCTGGCTTGGCCACAGCCTCCTCCTATTCCCAGCCCCTGCCTCCCCCTTAATCTATTCTCTCTCTCTCTCTCTCTCTCTCTCTCTCTCTCTCTCTCTCTCTCTCTCTCTCTCTCTCTCTTTCTCTTTCTCTCAATCTCTCTCTCTCCCTCCCCCGTCCCCCTGGCTTCTAGCCCTGGTTCTTCTCTCAACAGATCCAGCTAAAGGCCTGGCCATGGCCCTGCCTCTGAGCCTCAGCTCAGCCCGAGTCTCAGTGGTTCTCTGGCCCCTGCTCTAACCGCCCCCTCCATCCTAGCTCTGAGCTCAAAAGCCCCAAATCTCTCTCTCCCTCTCTCCCTCTCTCTCACACATTCTCACCCATACCCTCACTCTCTCTTTCTTCCTTGCTCACTTATCACTCTCTCTCTCTCTCTCTCTATGGTCTGTAGCTAGGCTCCTGGTACTGCCCCAACTCCGCTGGAGCGAAGCTTCATCCAGGTTGGCTGCAGTTCAGCGCTCATGGCTCCTAACCAAGTTCTGTAGCCAGGCCTCTATCCCTGGCTAACAGCGCTAGTCACTGTAGCTCACTGCAGTGCTGCCTCGCTCCCAAACACTGTTTATTCCTTAAATCGAGTCATTGTGCCCCCACACTTCCCCCAAAACCTTCCTTAGCTCGTCCTTGGATGTCATTTCCGTGTCTTCCCCAATGTGTCTATCTTTTTAATCAGTGAAGAGACACACACACACACACACACACACACACACACACACACACACACACACACACACACACACACACACACACACACACACACACACACACACACACACACACACACACACACACACACACACACACACACACAGCATATGACACACAAGCATATGACACATGATAGACAGTCGGGGGATGGCAGGGGATGTGGGCCTTGACACATCTCAAGGCAAGCCAGGGGCTCGAATTTGATCGCTGCCCAGGGAAGGCTAGCCGTTGCCCCCCCCCCAGCCACACAAACACACACACGCCACCCCCCCCCTGCCCCCATCGCTGTCACAGTGAGAATGCAGGCTTCTGTGATTAAGCCCAGGCCCAGGTTCCAGCATCACTCTTCAATAACCGACATTGCCCACAGAAGACACCTGTCAGTGGGCTTCTTTCTGTCTCGCCAGAAACACCCAAATGCACGAGTTTAACCAGACAGAGGAACGTTCAGAGAGTGCCCCTCAGCTACAGTGGGACAAACACACACACACATACAAACATACTCACTCACTCACTCTCCTTTGTGCTTTACTTTCCCCCCTCTGTGTGGAAATGGGCCATGGCAGCCTAGTAGGCACATAGCAAAAATCCTGAGTGTGGGAGTGTAAAACTGTACCCATAAAGGATCCATTTTTCAACTCTTTTAAGCGTTAAACCAACACTCAGGGTTTTGCTGTGCAGGGAGCAGCAAAGCACTCAGCCTGTACCAGTTGATGCGACATCAGAATGTTCTGGAACACCTCGCTGCTCCACATGGATTGTTACACAGCCCACTCACTGTCTGTCGGACGCCCAAATGCGCTCTTTGTTGTTTGTTGTCTTTGTTGTCAAAATTCGTCCCGTCCCCCCCCTCTTTTTTTTTGTACAGGAAATCAAGACACACACACACAAAAAAAACTCAAGTTTCCTTTGGAGTCACGTTTTCTCTCGTTGACTGACAGATGCGCGCCGATGAAAGCAAATCAGAACTTGCCACAGACTTCAAAGGTTGCTCTGTTCCATCGTTTATTGGCAACAATGCATGACAACCTCTCTCTCACGATGTGGATTCTTCAAACTAGGGAGGCTAAAAGCAATAAAAAAAATACTAGAAGAAACGGAGGTAAAGAAGCAACCATCCAAACAGCTAGGGGGGGGAGACCTGAGCGGTGGAACTGAATTGGACTGCTTTTCCAAAGCGTTTTCAATTCAAACCAGGTTTTTGATGTGCACTGATTCTGATTCCAGGGATGCTTGAGAAGAGGAAAGCTGACGGCTTGAAGTTGTTTAGAACTTTTCCCGCTATGAGGAGACTGTAGACTGTTCACTCTGGGGCTTGTGTTGTGCGTGTGTGTGTGTGTGTGTGTGTGTGTGTGTTGGCCTATACAACAGTAATTAGCTGAGTGTGAAAGCTGTATTGAAGTAAGCTGCTTGGTTCTGCTCTCCTAACCCTGGTTTGTCTAGACTCTCTCTATATCTTTCGGTCTGTCTGTCTGTCTGTCTGTCTGTCTGTCTGTCTGTCTGTCTGTCTGTGTCTCTCTCTCTCTCTCTCCTTCTCTTTCTCCTGTCCAGGATGGCACAATTGACTGCTACTGACCTAATTTGGGCAAATCTCATTGACCTACTTCATGGGTGGATGCCGACTTGCCCACAGGAGGAGGCCCTCTCTCACTCACTCACACACACACACACACACACACACACACACACACACACACACACACACACACACACACACACACACACACACACACCCCTCAACCTCCTTTACAGTTGCTATGGTACCGGGCCTGTACCCCTTTAATCTTCCCCTAAACCCCTGTTTGCCCACTGCTCTCCTCCTTAGCCATCCTACCGTCCCAAATGAACATAATGAGGATCTCAGAACACCGACATGTAATGCAAAATGAAACCACGATGGCAGTATGTCTTTGTTTCATATGGTCTCAGAAGTGAGGCAGTTCTTCATGGCTCTCTGAAGTGACACAATCAGCATAATTGCATATGGATGTGATTATTCTCCTGTCCAACTGGCTGCTATTCTCTAATGAAAATACAGATCCCAAAACAAATGTAATCAAGTGTGAGGTGGTCCTTTTGAGAGATAAACGCACTAATCCTTATACAAAACCGATGCATGCGAACACATGCATTTGTTACACAATACATGCATAGAATTCTACATAGCTGTGATTGGCAAAGGTGTTACTTTTAACCATGCAGTCTTTTAATGCAATGCAACCCTGGAAAGCTATTTGTAACCTTTCTAAGTAGTTTTGCTCGCTGTTGCTAGCTGATTACTTCCTGGCCCTAAAATACATATTGATTGCTATATTGTTTTGGAAGGGAGTTAGAATGCTAGGCTAATCTGACTCAATGTTTTGGCTGATTGGCTGTTAACTAATCACTGTGTGTTTTAGCTGTTAGCAAGCTTTTGTGCAAGCACTTGTTTGTGAGATATCAAAGAGATTATAAATATTTTCCTGTGTGTGTGTGTGTGTATGTGCGCGCGCGCACGCTTGTCAATGTCCACACGCACAAAGGGTGTGAGTATGTGTGTCCCCTGCACACAAAGCCCGTCAAGGCACATGCAGCAGCAACACACTTCGTAGAGGGCAGACGTGCGTCGTCATGGCAACACGTACAGATGTCAACAAAAGAGGCTCCAGGGTGAACATTGTCTCTCTCCAGTCCAGCGGGGGTGCAATTTATCTCAATGTAGCCAACGAAAGGCAGCTATTTACATGAAACGAGAGCCGTTTCTGGGAAGTAGAGGGGTCTCTCTGATGGTTTTCATGTCAGCTGCCTGCTTTTAGCCTGAGAGTGGAAACCTAAACCATCTTGAGAGCCAGAGAGTAGCTCGCTGTAAAACCTACTGAGAGAGCTCGGTTCCCTCATGTGGTTGTAGCTTCTTCCCCCTGTGAAAGTCCCTCGCCATTTCCCCTCAATGTGCTCAGCTCAGTGAGAGAGAGAGAGAGAGCAGGCCAAATGCAGCATGTGATTTCAGAGGCTTACAGTTCGCACAGAGTAAATCTAACCCTCTCGTTTTATAGCTTATCCTTAAGAGAGTGGCCCTAACATCAACGTCAATATTTACAGGAATTGCCTGCAGGCAGGAGAATCGACCACCACCGATTTCAAGGGAGATGTTTTCAACCTGTCTGTCTGTCTGTCTGTGTCTGTCTGTCCGTCTGTCTGTCTCTCTTGCTCCCTCCGTTATACCTTCTTCTGTTACACACTCTGTCTTCATCTCTCTACTCCCATTCTCTATGGCTGCAGTACCCTGTCGATCATGGCACCGGGCGGCTGTGATGTTTGTCTTTGGTTTTTCTTTGTTTGATGTTTGGGCGAGAGTCGGCATACTGTGACACACACACTGTATACGCGCGCACGCGTGTGCGTGTGTGTGTGTGCGTGTGTGTTCAATAGGACTGGGGCTTTTGACACGGGCTCAGCGGCAGTTTGAGAGATGCTGGATGACGCGTGTCAAGTGATATTAAATGTGAGAGAACCCCACCTCCCTCCGTCTTCCTTCCCTCTGCTGTGGACTGTGTCTGCTGTGGTTAGTGTGAGGAATGACACTTCTCGTCGGGAGGGGGTTGGGGCGGGGGGGGGGGGGGGCTCACACTGCACGTCTGATGTATGAGACCTCACATCTCTGTGGGCAGAGTGGACACTTTGGCCTACATAAGCGGAGATGGCTCTGGGAAGGTCAACTGGTTGTTCTGAGCAGGAGGCAATGTGCACACATACCTACATGCATACTGCGCTGTCGCCGCGTGCCTGCTAATTTCCCATCACAAACTAATCAGCGCCCGAGGCACTTAGTTAGAGAGCAATGTATTTGTCTGATAATGATAATAGCCGAGCTCGCTAATTACTAATGAACGGGTGTGGGTTTCAGCTGTTGTGGCTCTTTTGTGCTGTCAGGGCTCCCGTATGCCTTCTGACTGAGAGAGGAGATGTTAACTCTGAAACCAGGTCACTCTCTCAGACCGGCTACTTTTTAAATTATGGACTTTGCGCACCAGGTCGCAATCCTGGTTTTGGCACCAGGGGAAGAACGAAAACCCCCAAAAATAGTGGCTGGATACAACTGGCCGAGTCATTTGAAAAACAAGAGCGAAAGGGGGGAATAACCTATTTCCTGGTGGAGGATAATTTCTCTGGCTGGAGGGTGTGTGTGTGTGTGTGTGTGTGTGTGCGGGTGCGTGCGTGTGTCAGATAGTAAAAAAACGTGAGTAGTGGGCGAGTGCTATTTTGGGGGCAGCCACAGGCAAGGTTGGAGGGGACGGGAGGGGGACGTGTGTGTCGGGGAGCTGGAGCAGGAAGTGACGGCACAGCTGAATAGAGAACAGAGTGTGACCTCAGTGACTCCAGGAAGGAAGGGGTTAAGTGCGAGCCGACCGGGCCGCATGGGCTGTGTTACGCAAACGGGCGGCTGGCTGGAGCTGAAAGGGGGAGTGCTGAGCTCAGAGGAACACTGGCTCACAGCCATCCCTCTCTGTCTCTCTCTCTCTCTCTCTCGCTCTCTCTCTCCCCTCCCTCCTCCTCCTCTCTATGACCCCTCCCCCCCCCCCCCCCCCCCCCCCCCCCCCCCCCCCCCGCTACAGCTGAGCGCTCCCCATGCTTCCCACCGCCAGGCGTGGCGATGTGTGTTTTTGTGTGCATGTGTGCCTCAGTGTCTGTGCTGGAATGCAGCCTCCCCCTTTGACTGGGGCCTGTGTGTGTGTGTGTGTGTGTGTGTGTCCGCACACCTCTTTGTGTGTGTGTATGTGTGTCTGGAATGATGCCTCTCCTTGTCTGGTGTGTGACGTCAGTACACACAACGGGTCAGCTTAGGGCTAGGCGACGTTGAGTGTGTGTGTGTGTGTGTGTGTCAGGGGAGGAGAAATGGGGAGGAGTTGGAGTGAAAAAAAGGAAGGAGGGGCTGTTTGTGAGCACAAGGAGCTTGACTGCAGGGAGTCACTGAAGTGTGTGTGTGTGTGTGTGTGTGTGTGTGTGTGTGTGTGTGTGTGTGTGTGTGTGTGTGTGTGTGTGTGTGTGTGTGTGTGGCGCGTTTGTGTATCTATGCACATGAATGCATCATGAGTCTGGTTCAGGGGGTGGAGTTGTGTGTGTGTGTGTCCGTCCGCCTGAGCAAAATGGGAGGGGTAATAAGAGTAAGGTTATTTCCTGGCATGGACTACTGAACCTAAAAACCCACATGTGCGCACGCACACATAGACGCACACAGTTGTTTTTAGTTTTTTCCGTCTAGTCTTATTAGTACCCAGTTGTTTTCACATGGGAATTAATTTTCTTTTTTTCCCAATCCATGTTATAGGTTTTTCTCTGCATTAGTTGTACTTTATATGTATTTTCTTACAGTTTGCCACATGCCTATAGAGGCGAACCTCTAACCTCATCCCTATAACCTCCTATTTTTATTTTATTTTTCTCTTCCTTGTATAGCAAAACATAAACAAAATCGTTTGGCAGAGTGTTGATATGCTCAAGAATTTAAAATGTTAGCAAAGCACTGCATACAAAGCACTCACATTGTTAGGTTTTCAACAGTGCTACACGTCTCCACTCACCATTCAGTCGCCAAAATAAAACCATTCACCTTACGGCTAGCTATCATCAATAAACTGTGTAGTACCATAGCGGTACTACACAGTTTGATTGATTGATTGAATACTTTATTAACAGTTTGTAAAGACAAGCACAGGGAAGTACAGTTCAATACAAGGTCTGCTAAGAGAACCCAGGAAATCACTATGGCTTGTTTCCATTGGGGTATTTTGCACTCAATTCATCGAACAGCTTCGGTGTTTATCTGTCCATTTTTAACAAGGAGAGTATACAAAAGTGCATTTGGTTATCTCTGTTCAAATGGACATTTGGTTACATTTGTACACTCTCTGACTTAAAAAAAACCTTTCAGGATGTTAAAGTAAGAAAAGCAGACCAGATCAGGCCTGGCTTTATCACCCTCGTTGGTGCGAGAAGGACACCAGCGCTGTTATGTCTCCAGTGTATAGGTTTGTCATTAGAGCGACTCTCAAGCCCTGAATTATCAGACAATGGCTTTTCAATGGATCCCATTACCTCCGCCTATAGCTCGCCCTGTTCTACAGGGACCGCCCCTGCTAATTACGCACATTCGTTTCCAGCCAGCTGTAATTTCATTCACACTAATGAACCTTGCACACGGTTTGGGATAATGTATAGTTAATGTACAGCCAGGAGAAAGAATTAGCTGGCTCCTGGCTTATCGGATGACAGAGATTTATTGGATCTTGGTCCATAGGACAGTCCAGTGTGCAGCATGCAGGTCTCATCTCAAATTCCAAACCCAGGTGTTATTTATGGCAAGAAATGTAGCTAGCAAGCTTGCTTAGCCTATATACCATAGCTATATTGTATGTATTGATAAGCATAATGTTACCATAGGATGATATTTTATCAAATGTCTCAGGCATAAAGATGACTTGCGTCATGCCTATTCTTTAGTCTTGACAATAGTATTATCTTCTGAAATGTTTCTGCCCGTGGGTGGTAGCTATCGTGCATGCTAGCGGTTAGCTTCCGTGTATTATCTGCAACAAGAATCTTCCTCCAGCTACAATATTTGATAATAAATCCTATGAGCCTGAACTGTGCAAATCATAAATATTTATTTAATTTAGGTTCAATTTCATCTCTCCATTCCTTTTTTTCTGTACCAGCAGGCCAACCGGAGCATTTCTGTAAAACCTGCCCCGCCTGACAGGCCCAATCCAATAAAATTAGAATTCAGTTTGTAAGTGATAGTTAGAAAATTGCAAGTCATTCCTGATGTACCGCATGGCAACTGTATGGCAGCAGCCCAGTAGTTGACTGTCATTTCAGCCGCCAGCTGATGACAACTCCAATCACCCGCGGGCCGTCAGTGTGCACACACGCGTGCGCACACACGCACAACTGTGCTTGCAAACAGATACCCTCTATTGCTATGATTAATATGTAGATTTGCTGTCAGAATCTCAAGCGGAAGTAATGTCTTTGAAATTCAGACATTTTCTCAAACCATTCATTTGTGTGTATTTATCTGACAGTGACAGTACGTCTATGCATATTCTAGCAGTATGTGTTTTTGTGTGTGTGCATTGTGCATGTGTATGTGCATTGACATGTGTCTTGAAAACACCTGCAGAGAAAAAGGCCTTTGGACTGTCCGACGAGTTGAAGAGCAAATATGGCTGCCTCTGGAGCTCAGCTGTGTTATTCCAGTATCTCTCACACACACACACACACACACACACGCCCAAGCCTGGAGCGTGGTCTCCTGCAGAACTGCATTGATCTCTGTTTATAGTCTCTGTATGGGGGCTTCCTTATAGGACCACACACGCATGGACACCACATACACACACAATGACTGTATAGTTAGACGTAACCTCTGTGCAGTTTTTAAAAGGGTTTTGTTTTCCTTTGTAATATCATTAATTAGCCTAGTTCAAGGAGCCGCCGTGCAGAGAGTGCACTGCAGAATGGTGGGTGGGATATGGGACCCTTTGACGACCCACTGTACAGCCGGGTCTTTCTCTAGGCTTAGGCCAGATTTCCTTTCAGTAGGGCCTCTGAGTCAGGCAGTCTAAACAGATGGAATTCCAGTCCACCGGCGGTTCCCTGTGAAGATCTACCAGGCCTCCTCTGGCCAACAGAGGATTCCACTTGAAAACCTTAGCAGCCAGATCGCGCCAGAAGTGGCCCTTGTAGTTGCACAGGCGTTTTAGGGTTGGAGAGCTGGGATTTTAGGCACTGCTCCTCTTTGTCTGCAGTTCTTGGAAGTAATTTAATTGATGTTCAAAGCTTAAGGTGCACAACAGGAGCTGGGGAATGGGCCTCTCTCTGTACCTTACTGTCTCTTCATTGTCTCTCACTTCCACACTCTATTTGAAATTATTTTCTACGTTCAAATCTTTCTTTCTTTCTTTTTGCAAACACACAACCAAAAAACACACACACACACACACACACACACACACACACACACACACACACACACACACACACACACACACACACACACACACACACACACACACACACACACACACACACACACACACACACACACACACACACACACACACACACACACACACACACACACACACACACACACCCACCCACCCACTGCATGGTGCCGTATTAGATTTAGGTGACAGTCACTCATGAGCCAATTCAGCCAATAAACTTAATGACCTTCCCACTGCTGGGCCTGAATTTTCTCCATTGACTTGGAATCTTAATTTGATTGGGGAAATATATGTATGATGCTCAATCTAATTTACCCCAGTGGTTTTGCAACACTGAGCGCTTTTGTGCTTAGGCAAGCAAACCTCTCAGCCCCGGCCCCAATCCCCACTGACTGCCTTCATGTGGGAAGGGTAAGCTATGGCTAAATCCTATTTTATAGGGCCTATATAAAGACTACATTCTTCCGTCAGGGCACGTCTGCATGGGTGTATGTCAAAGGAGCTGTGGGTCTTACTCAAGGCCTTCCTCCTTGAAATAAGAGCAGGATTCTGGTATTTCTGGGGCCCCTGCTTGTTGAATAGACAGAAGGAGTGGTCCTTGCTGGTCAAGAGAGAGCTTGCTGGCTTATCGGCACTTAAATGATTTCAAAAAGAGAACGAGAGATAGAGAGAGGGGCTATTTGGGGGAGAATGCTTTGATGTGGGTCCCCTTAGGAGTATGGGTGGTCCATGGTCCTTTGTGGGGTTTTTAACATATACACAGTATACTCAAACACACTCACATACGCTCATTCTTGCTTGCTTTTTCATGCACTTTTTTTTTTTATCAGACTCCTTGCACAGAGCTTCAAGCCAAGTGTGATTTCACCCGGGCGGTCAGGAGGGGTTTCTAGGGCAACCTCACAGAGGCCTTGTTCTAAAAATGGCCGCCATGGTTCCTTTGAAAGCCTGCCCTGGCTTTTCCAACATGAACACAGAAACAGCCCTGAACACCACACTAGCAGAGGGGAGGGGGGCTATGAGGGCCGGAGAGGGGAATGCAGCCTCCCTAATAGCTAGCACATGAGACATTGAAGGTTTCATACCCACCTAACCAGTAGTCGTGTGTGTGTGTGTGTGTGTGTGTGTGTGTGTGTGTGTGTGTGTGTTTTGTTTTGTGTGTGTGTGTGTGTGTGTGTGTGTGTGTGTGTGTATATAAGATGAATGTTTATTGATCCCTAGAGGGGGTCATAATGACAGCAGCAACAACAGTGAGAACCAACAATGAAACACGGGAGAGGTGCACCAGGAGTGCGTGCAGTGAGGTAGCGTGCATGTGTGTGTCTAAACAGTAATATCCCTGTACTCAGCGCTTGGCTAAATTAAAAGGGCAGTTTTGGCGTGGGGGGCAGTTTTTGGTGCCCAGACGATTGGATGGAGAGAAGCGAAACTCATTACCTACCCATCTGTCAGAGAGAGAGAGAGAGGGAGCTGTGGGAATGTGGATGGAGAGAGAGAGGGAGGGAGGGAGGGAGAGAGAGAGAGATGAAACGAGCAGGGGAAGGTTGGAAGGAGAGAGTGTCCGTTAAACCCAGGGCAACTGTTTCACAATAGAACACGAATAACTCCTTTATCACCACTTAGTTTTTCATTCTCCACATGTTTTGAATCTACAAGAAATCCTAGTGTGTTAATTTTCCCTTTGGGAGAAAGAAAATATATTTGCAAAAGAGAATACAGCTGTTTTTACAGGCGTGTGTGTGTGTGTGTGTGTGTCGTTCAGAGGCTGATTTTTCCTTTGAGCTCCACATGTTTCTGATGTTCCCTTTTTCCCCTCCCTTCTCTGGACCATGGGCTAATCTTGACACACACACACACACACACACACACACACACACACACACACACACACACACACACACACACACACACACACACACACACACACACACACACACACACACACACACACACACACACACACACACACACACACACACACACACACACACACACACACACACACACACACACACGCGCACAAATGCATTGCATTCTGTATTAGGAACTATAAAAAGTCATTTGCAATCAGTAGGGAGTTTTTTACACAACTTAAAACGGTCTATTTTTAGCTCTGCTATAGTGGGGGCTCTAATGATGGCGATGTTGGCCAGCCTGTCGGCCCGTCAATCACTTTAAAAAAACTGTAATATCGCCGAATCTACTGGCTGGATTGCCATGAAATATGTTGTGCACATTCATGCTCCCCACAGGATGACCCCTTCAGATTTTGCTGACCTCATGGCCTTACTTCTTGTGCCACCATTACCATTAGGCCAGAATTTGGACCTGCACACGAAAGACCCAATGCCATGAAACTGCTGAGTGCAGAATGTCACCTGTGCACACAATATTTCCTATAATCTAATAGGCAGATTACATAATGAACGCAATACTGATTTGGTGTCCCCATGGGCTTCTAAGAATGGCAATGTCGGTCGATTTATATTTGGTCCTGGTGGGTGTAAGAAGCAGCACGGCCCTGAGGGGTCACTTGTAGTGCTTTTAGTTTCTTAGTCTTGTTTTTTCTGGACTTCTAATGGTAACGATTGGCGCTCGAGGTAGATAACATGGGGGAATATATAGTAATATAATATATTGCAATATATTGTTTGTGCAATATATACTTTCACCTTTTTATGACAGGTGAAGACTTTGAAATGATCAGGTATATAGTTTGAACTGAACAGTAAAACTAGGCCACGATCACTCAATTAATGGCTCTAGTGACCTAACATATGAGTAAACTAGTCCCACCCTTCCCTCTATAGTATTTCTGTCCCTGTGCAAAGGAGAAGCGGTCGACGCATGACACATGATGCCAACATAGCTGATCTACAATCTCGCAACGTGACACGTTGTGAGCTTGTTGATCTGCTATTTCCGTTTAATGTCCACACCCAGAATAGGGACGGTATGGTTCAAGTGGTAGGATCTCTTTCTTTACTAGTGTATTCCTTTTGCATTCTGCGTTATTTCTTTCTGCGCCCAGAACTATCTAGGAAAAAGAAAAGCTACTTTGACCTGCTCTCTGCTTTCAGAGGGCAACCGTCATCCCCCACTCCTATCTACTACTGTATATGCTATGAAATATGCAACTCTCAGCCCCCCACCCCTCTCTTTCCTAATGCAGAGGCACAGAGAAGGCTTTGATATTCGTGTTAATACATGCTCGATATCACAGCGCACCATGTGCTCAACCCTTTGATACATTTATTTAGAGATGTATGTCTTTGCTGCTATGCATGCATTTTCCAGACCTCTCCTGAGCACATAAATGCATTCATAACCCGCTCTCTGTCTTTCTTAACCACTCCCCGTTATTAATAAATGCATGATCTCATGCTGTGCCTCCGTGCATGTGTGTATGTGTCTCCTACATATGCTCATCATCAGTGGGTGTATTAGGGCCACTGCTGGGGACCCCGCCCCACTCATGAATATTCATCGGCGCATAATGACCGTCCGCCGCCTCTGGAAAGAGCCGTCAGGAGAAGATCAAACGTTATATTCAAATGAAAGGCTATATTATTGATAATCACGTACACAGACTAATAACCATACTCTCTAGCCTCGATACTTCTCTTCCCCCGATTCTTCTTAATGTTGCACTTTTGGAGTCGATTGCTGATGCAAGATGCTGGGTCTAGAATATGTCTGGCAGGCTCATGCAATATCACTCAGGGTGAAGCCTAATTTATGCTTCATAGTTTAAGTGTTTTATGACATGTTGAGAAAAATGATGTCCTTTCAACTGAAAAAAAAAAAGATTAAATTAGACTTAATAGCAGAGAGTCTGTGGCCGTTCTTGACGTTGCTCTCATGACAGGAGAACATGGGGCCTTTTGGCTGGTGACCATGGCTAACTACGCATGTCTTGACTTTCACATGATTGGTGTGCTTGAACTTAAATTCACTCTTGGAGAGATGGCTTCAAATTATGTCATTTACTGAAGGTCAGATTCAATGAGTTCATCGAATCATCTATTTGTCATTTTTAGTCCGTACTCAGTAGATATCTTGGCTGTATAATAATATACAAAGGATATACTTACTGTATATTCCTGCCATCTTTCTTGTAATGTTATTTTGTCCTCCCTCTGACGATGAGATAAGATATACTTTATTAATCCCCGGGAAGGGAAATTGAGGCGTTGCAGCAGCATAATGTGACAAAATAAAGAATCTACCAGACAAACAGAAACACATCAGACAGACACAGATGGACATAATCACACAAGACCTGGGCCGACACAGGACCATATGCATTAGTTCTTATGCATTATACAGTCTGATGGCAGTTGGCATGAAAGAGAGTCTGTACTCTCTTTTTGTGTATATTTGATGATTAAGATCAATGCACATCCGTCATGCATAAATAAAACATCATCGAGGACAACACAGTAAAGTTTCAGAAATGTGTTTCCATGCATTTTCTTCTGTGTAAACTTGAGCTACTGTACATGATCATTGCATTCTTTCCCTCTCTCTTACCTCTCCTTTCTCTGTCCATCTCTGTCGCTTTCTCTTAGCCCATTCAATCCGGGGACGCATCTCTGTCATTTTAGATTTCTTTGGCTATTCAAAAAAGGAAGCCGTTTAATCACTGAGTGCCGCGATATGAGCTTGTATATCTGCTAATTTCTTTTTTATCGTGAAAATGTGTGCATATCTTTGAATATATATATTTTTTAAGCGAACATTTGTAAATCTTTGCTTCTGGGGGGTCCCTGGAACATTTTATTTGTTTATTTTTTTGTTTATTTTTAACAAATATTCGCTTTAAAATATATATATATTTAAAGATTAGCTTTTTTTTTTAAATAGCCAAAGAAATCTAAAATGACAGAGATGCGTTCCCGGTCTTAAAGGGTTAATTAAATCCAATTTGCTTCATTGGCATGAAATATTTCAGTATTTGTTTCCAAAAGCATTTAAAAAGCAACAATATCGACAGTAAAAGATCATTCAAAAGGAAGCCGTTTAATCAAATTTCCCTCTCTTTCTCCCCGGCAATGTCTAGGCTTCCACCTGAGTGGCACGGTGACAGACCCGGCCACGCCCTCGTCGCCGGAGCTCGTGTGCAGTGTCAGCGTCAGCTTCGACCGCTGCAAAATCACCGCCGTCACGTGCACGTGCGGCAACAAGGACATCTTCTACTGCGCCCACGTGGTGGCGCTGTCGCTGTACCGCGTGCGGAAGCCGGAGCAGGTCAAGCTGCACCTGCCCATCTCAGAGACCCTGTTTCAGATGAGCAGGGACCAGCTGCAGAAGTTCGTCCAGTACCTCATATCGGTCCACCACACGGAGGTGTTGCCCACCGCACAGAAGCTGGCCGACGAGATCCTGTCGCAGAACTCCGAGATCAACCAGGTCCACGGTGAGTCAGGGGAGCCGACGCGGTCCGGGGGTGTGTTGCGTGCGTGCGTGCTTGCGTGTGTGTGTGCGCGCAGTGGTGGAAAAAAGTACACTCTGTTACAAGTAAAAGTCAGGTAATCCAAATTTACTTGAGTAAAAGTACAAAAGTATTCGCATCAAAATATACTTAAAAATACCAAAAGTTAAAAGTACTCATCATGCAGAATGCCTCGTTTCACAAGTTTACATATGTCTGAAATGTATTCAAATCTTTCGAAAATAGCAGATCTACAAGCTCACGATGCGTCGCATCGCAGCATGTTGTGAGCTTGTAGATCGGCTACTTTCAAATAGCCAAAGTTTAAATAAGCCTGAAGTGGTTAATGTATGTTTTGTAATAATAATCAAAATTACGAAGTGACTAGCAACTAAAGTTTTCAAATAATTGTAGTGCAGTAAAAGTACAATATTTGTCTCTGAGATGTAGTGGAGTAGAAGTAAAAGTATTGAAAATTGGAAATACTCCAGTAAAGTAAAAGAACATGTACTTAGTTACTTTCCACGACTGTCTGTGCATGCATTTGTGCACTCATGTGATCTTCTGTCTGAGACTGTGTACTCGTGTCCATGTGATTGTGTGTATGGGAAGAAAAAAAAAAAGTGACCTGTGTTTGTATATATGCAAGCATATTTATGTTTATCAATACTTTTGAGCCTGCCTGCGTGTGCGTGCGTGCGTCCGCGCAAGCGGTATGTCTGTGCGTGCGTGCATGTATCGACTGTGTAATAAAGGTAGAGTCTAGCAGGATCAATGCTCCTCATTAGAGATCCAGGCAGTAAAGGAGAGACCGTATGCCTCTAATCAACACTATAGACCTGTTATTTACCTCTGAGAGGGAGAGAGAGAGAGGCAGACAGAAATAGACAGACAAGAGCAGGAAAGGGAAGTAAAGAAAGGCACACATATCTACGCTGGATCTTTTCACCTGAGAGAGAGAGAGAGGTAGAAAGAGAGATGGGCGGGTAAGAGACATAACAGAGATGCATGAGGATCAAACAGAATAAGAGATTTAAATAGGACATAGGAGGAGGAGGAGGTGTGGAAAAGCAAACATCTATCCATCTCTCATCGTTTAGCAGTGGTGTAAAGTAACTAAGTACATATACTTAAGTACTGTACTTAAGTACAAATTCTAGGTATTTTTACTTTACCAGAGTATTTCCAATTGTCTATACTTTTACTTCTACTCCACCACATCTCAGAGGCAAATATTGTACTTTTACTCCACTACAATTATTTGAAAACTTTAGTTACTTTGCAGATATAAATATATTACATTATAAAACATACATTAACCACTTTAGCCCTATTTTATACCTAGGCTATTTGAAAATAGCTGATCTACAAGCTCACAACGCGCCGCATCGCGATGCGTTGTGAGCTTGTAGATCTGCTATTTTTAAACATTTTGGTACTTTTACTTTTGGTACTTTAGGTACATTTTGATACCAATACTTTTGTATTTTTACTCAAGTACATTTTTAATTCTTTACTTTTACTTGTAACAGAGTGCTTCTACATTGCAGTATTGATACTTTTACTTAAGTAAAACATGTAAGCACTTTTCCCACCACTGTGGTTTAGTCTCTCCTCTGAGGAGGGGATAGAGATTGAGAAATGGACGTCATGTTAGGGATAGACATGGCTGAATGGGTAGAGCGGCTGTTTGGGAATCAGAAGGTCCCCAGTTCTCACCCTGGACTGTGTCCCAAGTGTCCCTGAACAACACACTTAACCCCTAACTGCTCAAATACTGTAGCGCCCACTGCTCCTAATAGTCAGTGGTGGAAAAAGTACTTGAATGTTTTACTTACATTAAGGAAAAGTATCAATGCTGCAGTGTAGAAATACTCTGTGACAAGTAAAAGTCCGGAATTCAAAATGTACTTGAGTAAAAGTACAAAAGTATTGGCACCAAAATGTACTTAAAGTACCTAAAGTAGAAAGTACTCATTATGCAGAATGTCCCATTTCACAAGTTTTCTAGAGTATATAAAATGTACGAAAATCCTTGGAAAATAGCAGATCTACAAGCTCACAACGCGTCGCAGTGCGACGCGTTGTGAGCTTGTAGATCGGCTATTTTCAAATAGCCAAAGTTTAAGGGCTGAAGTTGTGTGTATGTTTTGTAAGCTAAATCTACAAAGTAACTAGTAACTAAAGTGGTCAAATAATAGTAACATTTGCCTTGCATTGAGATGTAGTGGAGTAGAAGTAAAAGTATTGGAAATTGGAAATACTCGAGTTAGTTACAAATATCTCAAAATTGTACTTAAGTACAGTACTTGAGTACATGTACTTAGTTACTTTCCTTTGCTAATAGTTGGGATGGGTAATTGGACAAATTTCACGCATGTGCAAATTGACAGTGATAAAGAAATACCCCAAAGGAGTGGGGACTAAATTATTATTATTATTACACATTATACTCAAATACATTGGCATTGAACATGTCCAGCTGCCACTTAGAGGCGGTGATATGTTTACTTTATACACACCATTATATGACCAAATATAAATCTGGGTTCACTGTCTGGAACACCACCCACTGTCGCCAAGGGCCTTAATTTGACATTCAAGCCTTCTCTTAAACTCATCATCTTCTTCAGTTTGATCCTGTGTGTTGTACTGTACATTCATGTTTGTGTTAGTGTGTGTTGAGAGTTTTTCTAATAATTAGTCACTGACTGTGTTCCATTATACTGGATTACATATGATAGGAAGGAATGTGACTGATAGAAGTCTAATGTCTAACAAATGTGTTTGTGGATGGATGTATTTGGGGATTTCACTGGTATCTTGGTATGTTTTCACGTATCATGTAAACCAGACAACTATTCCACAATCTCTGAATGCTATATGGAGTCTGGAACTACAACTCCCCGAAATCCAAGGCAGGAAGCTGTCATCTGTTCGTCATTTCCGTTCAATATATCAAAAAATATCTTTACACTTTATTTTAGAATTTCCATTTCTAATAAGCAGCAAGCTATATATGCTTTGATTTTTTTATTTATGTATATGTGCATTATAGCAGCGTGCACGCTCTTATCTTTCTCCTATCTGTTCAGCACCTGCACCAGGGTTCACAGTCAAATATAGTGTTAATTCACCTCTGAAAAGTGTACACATACGAGTCCATATTTTTACACATTCAGAGCCAAGTTAACACTCTGCGGTTCTGCTGGACGTGCATTAAAAAGACTGAGAGGAAAGAATACACAAGAGAAACACGCAGGAGAGAAAGGAGAACGAGAGAAAAGACATTCCTATCTTGTTATCAACAAATGTGCCACTGTTTGTACCTCAGAGAAGAGAGAGAGAGAGAGATAGGAGGAATGGAGAGAGGATAAGAGATGGAGAGAAAGAGACAAGTGGGGATTTTGAGAGAAGGAAAGAGAATGATGTGGTGATCGAAGGAACAAGGAAAAATGAGGAAGTTGATAGAATGGAAGAAAGAGTGAGAGTGCACAGTGAGATCCTCAGTGTTAATTTAACTCAGAAGAGAGTGTACTCTTATGGATTCCTTTTGGTTCCATTTGTACAGCGTTCGGAGCTGAATTACACTGAGGATTTCACTGTGTGGAGCAGCAAACCAGTGGAAAGAGAGAGGGAGAGAGAGACGCATCTCCTCTTATCAGTTCAGTTGGTCTGTTTTTGTTTGATAGCCTATTGATCTGTAGCTCTTTCATCAATAATTCTATAAATGACCAAAGCATGTCATCAGGTTTAAAGCTTCTGCGCACATGCACGCTCACTCTCTCACACACACACCGTGTGCCCACTCGTCTGTTTGTTTGTTTGTATGGAATAACAATGTTTATTTTTAGTGTCCCAAAGTGCTTTACCTTTTATTACACAGTAAAGTCCTCCGTGATGACTTTACTGTGTAGTTTTAATAGAAGAGTTATGAGGTTTGAGCTAAAAATACATGTGTGCGTGCGTTTGTGTTTTAGGGGCCCCGGACCCCACGGCTGGAGCCAGTGTGGACGATGAGAACTGCTGGCACCTGGACGAGGAGCAGGTCCAGGAGCAGGTCAAACTGTTCCTGTCCCAGGGAGGGTACCACGGCTCGGGCAAGCAGCTCAACCTGCTCTTCAGCAAGGTGTGGTGCACCTACAGTTTACCTGTAGCCTCTCTGTTATTCATTATTCTGAATTTCTCTGTTATTCGTAAGTCTGATTTGAGTAAAATAGAGAAATAAGGCAGTAGACCTATTGAAACATTATGGAGATAAGTTGTGTGTAAATAAGGAATTTTAGAGACGTTTTGGACCACTTTTGTCATATTGACAGCTATAATTTCCACATGTGAAACATATCGGTGTACGATGCACAAACTAATCCATATTGTTTTTGTCTGTGCCACTGTGGCAGTATTTATTTATTTAGTTCCATCTATCCCTGCCTTCTTTGTCTCTCTCACACACACACACGTTTAACCTTAAGTCCAATGTTATACTTATTTATACTTAGTCATGCAATGGTTTATAACCGATCTACAAGCTTCTACAAGCTTGTAGTTCTGGTATATTTGCTATTGTTGCAAACTTTGCACCATTTTTGAAGATTTCGGAAAAATTTTGAAACTAATGTCATGCCCAAAATAGGGACGCCAGCCTGAACATGGGTAAGGTTGTAGCTTTTAGCCAAAGCTAACTGAAGAAGAGCGGGAGGATGGAGGGTAAACAGGAGGCAGGCAATGACAGAGAGAGAGAGGGAGACATTGTACAGTATGCCAGGGCATTGCCCATTAAACAGGCACTCTGTGGTTCTTTTAGTTGTATGGAGTTACAGGGGGAGAGGCAGATCTGCGTTAATGCATTGTGCACCATATAAAGATTGTTACCCAAAAGCCATTATCATCTACCCTCCCTGGCTTTCGCAATGTCTCACAGCAATATGCTGTTTAATCTCTATTACACACACACACACACACTGCTTATATCTGCCTGTCCACGTGTCTGTAATTATGTGTCTCTGTTAAATGGTATCATTCTCCTTGCCAAGGTGAAATGTGTGTGTGTGTGTGTGTGTGTGTGTGTGTGTGTGTGTGTGTGTGTGTGTGTGTGTGTGTGTGTGTGTGTGTGTGTGTGTGTGTGTGTGTGTGTGTGTGTGTGTGTGTGTGTGTGTGTGTGTGTGTGTGTGTGTGTGTGTGTGTGTGTGTGCGTGTCCTTGTGACAGCTAACGTGTTTTTGGGTGTCTAATCCTGTCACAGTGTGTTCTTACTGTTCTCTCTTGTATACAAGATGGTATGTGTGGTCCTGTACTGTATACACTGTGCATTCACTGTATTTATAGACCCTTATGTCTGTATGTGCCTAAAACATTCATGTCTGTACAGGTGTATATATGATGCATGCATCTAACAACCACCACGTCTCTGTCTGTCTCTCTCTCTCTCTCTCTCTCTCTCTCTCTCTCTCTCTCTCTGCTTCTGTAGGTGAGGGAGATGTTAAAGATGCGTGACTCCAACGGAGCGAGGATGTTAACACTGATCACAGAGCAGTTCATGGCGGACCCTCGCCTGGCACTGTGGAGACAGCAAGGCACCACCATGACCGACAAGTACAGACAGCTCTGGGACGAGCTTGGTAAGGAAAAGAAACACGCCGCACATGCTGTCTTATGCTCAGCCGCACATGCACTCACAGCTGCATGTTGTGCACGCGCGCAGGGGGACGTGCGCTTTCGCATGCTCGGGCGTGTGCGGGCAGAAACACTCTTGTGTGTGGCCTTTGCACACACACGCACTACATTTTACTCACCTTGCTGGCTTTGTACGTGCAGGGGTTAGGACACAGCCCTGTCCCACTTACTAAGAGCGTTGTGTTTCAACATAGCACAGTGCCTCATAAAGAGCCCAGTTAACACCACCTATGTAAAGGTCTTCCAAGTCAGGGGGATTTTTATTGTGAAACCGATATCCACTTCCACACCACACATATTTACGTTGTTTTTCTTGAACGTGCATGTACCGCCAGTTCTTTTCAGTGTCTGAAATGTTGCCAATTTGAGAGTATTTTAAATGTATACTACTGACTAGCATCTCGCAAAGAGCTGTGTTATGAGTGTTCTCATAACCTGGAGGGAATGGTCGTGCGTTTCCAAGTGACATCATTCACATCAGAGACAGTAGGGGATCTTTGGTTCCCATAACCTGGACGGACCCTTTGTGTGTTTCCAAAGCGACATCATTCATAACTCAGAGGCACATGTCGGCTGTTCAGATCCCATAAGCCGGAGGGATGGTGGCTTTGTAAATGGAAAGTTGGTTGTCAAGCAGCTCCTCTGGAGATACAGACACTGATGGGCCATAAGTAATTGCTGAATAGGATCTTTTTGGGATACTTTTATGCTATGTTGAGGGGAAATCCTGCTCAATAATATACATTTAAGCTCAAACAACTAGCAATATTATGTTAAATACTCTATATCAAGAAAAGTATTATGTCATGTAAAAGTGCCATGAGTACACCCCTAATTGTGTCAGTTTGAAATAATATTATTATGGGGCTTGCCACCTGGGAGCCCAAATATCAGGGGGTCCATGAGTTCTGACTGTGCCTCTGCTTCAAGCACTACGTATCGTTTAGCCGTCACCAGGGGTGTAGTGGAGGTGGGGCGCGGTGGAGCGCCGCTCCACTAGTTCAGAGCCTTTGACTAGTTGTTTGAGCTGCACGCGCGCCCGTGAGAGTGCGTCTACCTCGCGTATCGATCAAAAACCACAATTCACACCTCTTACCAATGCTCACAGAAGCTGCAGAGTGTCAACAGCGTGAATTAACATAGGAATGACCCTGGCTGGATGCATGTCAATGGGCCCTTGTGTTAAGTACTGTAGGTGTAACCATAGCTACTGTCAGGTGTTCTGAAGCAGTCCAAAGAGAACGTTTGAGTAATGGATTCATTCATGAATTAAATTACAGAGGTGACTTCTGCAAGGTAAATATATATGACACTAAAGTGTCCCTATTATGCAAGTAAATAGAATAACATTCAATATATATTGTGGGTTAATAAATAGGCCTACATATTGAAGAGGTCATTTCAATCGGCGATCGCTCACGTGCGTGTGTGGACGCGACGTAGTGCTCCACTAGTTAAAAAAGCCACAGTACACCACTGGCCGTCACAGCGCAGTTCAGCTCACCATTAGCTTGTTTTTCTGTAGCCTATAGTCCTATACACAAACCTACATAGACATGCTCCGACACACGTGTCACCGCAGTAACTGCTGTGTTCTCTCCAGGCTTTGGTTGGTTTCCACTCATTGTTGTCATTGGTCATTGTTGTCGTAATGTCGTTGTGGATGATGGCGATGTTTATTTTTTCCCATTTATCTTCTCCCCCTCTTTAGTCGTGTACTGTTCTTTCCCCCTCTTTAGTCGTGTACTGTTCTTTCCCCCTCTTTAGTCGTGTACTGTTCTTTCCCCCTCTTTAGTCGTGTACTGTTCGTTCCTCCTCTTTAGTCGTGTACTGTTCTTTCCCCTCTTTAGTCGTGTACTGTTCTTTCCCCTCTTTAGTCGTGTACTGTTCTTTCCCCCTCTTTAGTCGTGTACTGTTCTTTCCCCCTCTTTAGTCGTGTACTGTTCGTTCCCCCTCTTTAGTCGTGTACTGTTCTTTCCCCCTCTTTAGTCGTGTACTGTTCGTTCCCCCTCTTTAGTCGTGTACTGTTCGTTCCCCCTCTTTAGTCGTGT
>NC_137608.1:25752414-25772414 GCF_963280865.1 Gymnoscopelus braueri | reverse complement strand
TGCTGGGGTTTAAGTGGTTAAAGGAACAAGGTTTGTTAATGTTAACTGTGTTATTTGTCTCAGAATTGCTCCATAAAGGTCATACCTCCACTACCAACCTAGAGGGCTGGGTTGGACACCCCCTAGACCCCATTGGTACCCTGTTCAGCACGCTGACAGAGTCGGGACGGGGGACAGAAGACGGTAGCAACACCTGCCTAGACCTCTCAGGTACCACTAGACCTTGTAGGTGGATTGCAACTCTATTGTAGTTTAGTGTGTGTTGTGTGTCTGTGTGTCTGTGTGTTTTTGTGTCTGTCTGTATTTGTGTCTGTATTTTTGTGTACTTGTATACGAGTAATCAAAAGATTACAGACATGCCTGCTATTCAGAACATGCTTTTTGCTACTACTCCTCCAGATTTTGTCCAAAACTCACACAAATCTGTACACAAATCAGTACACATTACCTCTGGAGTCATGTGTTCAAGATGTATCAGTCAGATGTTTCATATTCCATTCTGATTTGCTATGATTGATTACCAGATTTTGCATGCCCTGGGTAGCATACCCGGCCTGGCGGAGATCTGCACTCCGAGGAGCGTACCTTTCTAGTGTTTCTAGTCATTTTAGTAAAAAAAATTAAAACAGGGAATTTATTTTAAACCAACACAACTGGTTGATTAAAAAAGTTCTGTTGTGTAATGAAGGTGCATTCCTGGAGTAGTTCCACATGCTGGCTGCAATGCTACTCTTGCTCCAGTCTGCCACAGGAACTGTTTGGATGCACAGTAAAAGGTGTACAGAGGGCGCCCGCTGGCCTAGCGGTCCAGGCGCATACCAAATATTGTCGCTGTCCGGCGGTAACCAGCTAACTCCATTTTCAGCTTTTTTCATAAATCAACGCTATTGAACACCCTTTACGTCTGTGTAAAAAAAAAATGTAACCAATGAAGTATCAAAAAGCGCCTCTGACAAAACCTCCCAACTCCATTGGATCCTCAAACTGTCCGTCGAACCACGCAACTCCACCCCGTCTCCTTCTGCTGCTGTACCGTTCTACAGCACAACGCAGTGAGCCGACACAGACAGAGGATAGATCTGCCGCGGACATAAACAAACTGTAACAACGCAGGGTTTCCCCCCCGTAGTCTGTTAAAACTATGCAGTGTACCTGTTTATCAAACTTGGCGCTGACGCTAATGTTATGAAAACAAGTAATTCTATTTCTAAAATCTGTGAAGTGTTTAATGAGGAAAGCAAGCCCCCATTTGAAACCTCTCCCTCCGCTGCGATTGGAGCTATTGTCAGGCTTCAGCTGTTTGGACAAAACTCCTAACTCCACTCAAGTGGTGATAATATAATGATACATGCAAGTATCTGACAATATATAAAGTCACTATACCAACTTTGATGAGGCAGTATTGCTTTGTTTTAAAAATATAAGGTTTTCTTCATTTCCTGAAAAATTAGCGTTTTGGAGTTAGCTGATTGCGGCCGGACAGCAGAGATATGCTGATAATCCAGCTTGACAACGTGTCGCGGGTTCGACTCCTGATCCTACGACCTTTGCTGTCCCCCCCCCCATCCCTCTCCCCATTTCCTGTCAGCCCACTATCCTATCAATAAAGCCAGAAAAGCCCAAAATAGTATCTTAAAAAAAAAAAAAAAAAGTGTACAGAGGTGATTTACAAAATAAGGAAATAGCGTTTTTATTTGTGCTTCTCTTCTGCCAAGAGGAGTAGAATAATAAAAGATACCTTTTATTGATCCTGTGGGAAAAAAATCAGGAGCCAGAATTGTGAATGTATAAAGACGGACTTCAATGTCTATGCCTGTATATATCTAGTCTTATCAATGCTGTGTATGATCCCAGCCTTGTGATCCTAACGTTTCAAGTCGCTGATAATTCGCCTTTGCATAATGTGTTTCTGATGGATCAGATAATGTGTCTTTTTAAACATTGTTGTGGAAGTAGACACACCGTATAAGCATTCCAAATCAGTGTACCACATTATCTGACAGAAAGCTGTCTCAGTTCAGTCGTGATGGATGTTATCCCAGATTCTTCCTCTGTACATTTGTCTGTTTTATACTGCCTCCTCTTTTATGTGCTTTTTAAATTCATTTCCCCATGGCGTCTCTCTCTTTCTCTCTCCCTCTCTCTCTCTCGCTCGCTCGCTCGCTCGCCCCTGTCCTCCTCTGCTCACGGAAATAGTACTCTCCGTCTCTAAGGCTGAGCAAGTGAAAAGAGGAATGCTCCTGAGGCGTTAATCTTTACTTTGGATGGTTGTTCTGTCCAGACCTCTGCTGTGTGACTGACACAGTGGTTTTCAATAGGAGACAGGCTCATCTAGTGTCCAAACCTCAGAGAACAGCACAGACCCTGTCCACAAGGCTATTTGGCTTTCCTTATCTTCTACTGTACTTCTACTTATCACCCTGCCTACACCTCCATATCCGTTTGTGTCTCTCTCTCTCTCTCTCTCTCTCTGCCTGCTTCATCATCTCTTCCTCTCTTCCCCACAGACTGTTCCAGCGTAGTGAGCCGTGCAGACCTCCAGCGGTTGCCCGTGCAACGATTGCTAGGCGATGGCGAATCATATGTGGCGCTGGCCGTGGAGACTGCTCTGATTGGCTTAGGCCAGCAGAGAGTGATGCCTGATGGCCTGTATGCCCAGGAGAAGGTGTGTCGCAACGAAGAGCAGCTATTGGCCAAGCTGCAGGAAGTGGAAGTGGACGACTCCCTGGTCAAGATCTTCCGTAAACAAGCCGTCTTTCTGTTAGAGGGTAAAGACAGACACACACACACACACACACACACACACTCACTCACTCACTCACTCACTCACTCACTCACTCACTCACTCACTCACACTCTCTCTCTCTCATTTCTCATTTCCATAGTTACCATACTTACTGGACATTATTTCCTCCCTAGCTCCAATCTGTCTTTTTCACTCTGTCCCCTCCGCCTTCCTTCGCTCTCCTCTCCTTTTAAAATCCTCTCTCCCACACACCAAGAGCCTACACATTCTTGCTGAAACAGGAAAAAACACATTGGACTCCCTCTCACTATTTATTATCCTTTCATTTTGTGGTGCAAATAGAAGCTGAGCTGCCTTGGGCCAGACCAAAATGAGGTCTTTACACAGTAACACCAGGGGTATTGTGTCAGCACACACACACACACACACACACACACACACACACACACACACACACACACACACACACACACACACACACACACACACACACACACACACACACACACACACACACACACACACACACACACACACACACACACACACACACACACACACACACACACACACACACACACACACACCAGGTCTGGTACTGGAACCGAATGTGACGCCTGGGGTTTGGTTATGGGAGTGGGAGAGAGGTGGCACATCCTGGAGGCCCAGCCCTCAAACCTCCAGACCCCACCCTAACCCCAGCCCTGTCCCTACCCTACGCGACCACCCACCTCTGGCTCCGGTACTAATGGAGTCCCAGGCTCGGAGGCCTCCACAGGCCCCTGGAGGCTGCAGCGTAGCCCCTGTGTGATGTGGTCTGTGGCTAGGGAGCCTGTTGGGGTTTAAAATAACCCACCGGAGACGAGGGGAAGAGGGGGAGGGAGGAGAGAGGGGAGCCAAGTCTGCACATACCGCCATATGTTTTTCAACGTCACTGTGTATTTTGTGCCGCGTGGCTTCTGCTTTTCCTGCGCTGGGAGGAGCAGGCCAAGATAAGCCACTGTCCTTTACAGCAGTGGTTCTCCATTTTTTTTCCAGCTCTGGACCACTAGCAAGTTATTTCAAACAATCCTCAAGGACCACCCCACCCCACCTCCCCACAACTATGTAGTGTATATATTTAGTAAATAAGAAGGCTTCACTCTGTCATTTCTGTTTTTAATTCATATTCAACATTGCTGACTTTATACTTAGTTGTGGGTGTCGCACATCGGCTACAAAATAGCCGATCTACAAGCTCATGGCAAATAACTGAATGAATATATCAAGGCTTTAACAGTCAATATTTCATTTCAAGCTTTTTTCTCACACTGCACCACTAGTGGTCTGTGGACCATTGGTTGAGAAACTGCGCTTTATAGCACAAGCAATTGCTTTGTCGGAACTACCTGTTGTATAATGATGGTATGTCCATTATACAACAGGTAGTTCCGACAAAGCAATCTGATTGGTTGAAATAGCACACAGACGGCACAACTAATCAAAATATAAAAATCATCTGGGCTAAAATCAGATGGAGTCTCGCAGAGCAGAGGCGGCTAAGTGGCTAGGCTAGCAGTTTGCATGGGAAGTTTGCGGCCGTAGTAGCTAAATCTGACATAAACAAAAATGAATTTATATCGAATAGCTTAAATACAATGAGATTGAGCTAACAGTTAAGTTTTGTTTCTCTATGTGTCCAGTCTGAGAAAAGTTGTCTAGCGTGGCTGACTCTGTCTGTCTGTCAGACGGACCCCATGTATTTCCAGGATAACAGAGATAACACACTTGCAGAAAGTTTGTTGATTTTGATCTGTTGCACCCCTAGTTGTAACTGTTCACAAAGTTCATGGTTTGGTTCCATACGTTACCTTGATGTTACAGTTATTTACGTTTATGATGCGAAAAAAGAAAAGGGGAAAAAAGGATGCCAGAGAATGAGCATTGATATAAAAAAAAAGTAGTAAAGCAAAAAATAAAAAGATACATTTATGATTTTATATATGTAACAATGTCAAAATATGATTTAACTTTGAACACGACAGCATTACAGTACAGTGTATACCTGACCCAATCTTTCCTACACCAACGTGCGTGTGCGTGTGTGCGTGTGTGTGTGAGAAATAAATAGAAACAGAAACGGAGGGAATGACATAGCGAGAGTGCCAGACAAAATGTGTCTGGCATACAGATAAATGCATTCTCCTCTACTGAGTAAGGTGTCATTTGCAACCTATAAAACGTACGGTACCATATCAGCCTGTGCTGATTTCCATTGTCCTGTTAGAATCAGACAGGAAAGGCTGCCTAATTCCTACTGGGGTTTTTTGTTGCATTTTGTTTATGTATTTGTATAGTAACTAACTAGTTGCATCGATTGACAAACGCAAATGCTGTATCGAATGAGCTACTAGCAAAATCACTTTTGGGAAGTTTGGTCAATCTGCACCATCTTGGACTCCTATCTCTTTGAATGGGAGTCATCTAAATCTAAAGTTTGCGTTTAATATGCAAAATCGATTTGGACCCCGGGCGTTTAAATGGAACCAGGCGGCTATTTCCAGCAGGGTTTTATTTATTTTTGCACCAGCCTGCACCGGGCCATTATTTGGTTACAGTTCTAATTAGGCTGAAGAAACTGCAAATAATAGCCCCCCTGCAAATAATAGCCCTAGCTTTTATTGGGGGGGGGGGCTATTATTTGGACGGGGTGTTTAATACGCAAAATGGTGTAAGACCTCGGGTGTTTAAAAGGAACCAGGCGGCTATTTGAGGTAGGGCTACTATTTGGAAATATACGGTACATATTACCATTTGCATTTTATATTTAGGAACATTGATGAGGTGTATACAACATGGAGTGTTAAAATGTTTTCCTTCTTACAGAGGCTTGTATTCAAGTTCCATCCATGGCCTCATGAAACCATTAGATTCATTCATTCATTCAACATGTCGATGATTGTTCAAGATAAGCAAACAAAGGTTCGTCGATTGTCCAGCTTTGCTGCAGACAGCATCGTCTTAACGTTGCTAGCCATCTTAAGCCTTTCCCATTTTCCCATTTTAAACTGATGGAGTGCTCTGTCTCCTCGACAGTATACTCTCGGCTACTAGCTCACTAGCTTGATAGCAACATGCTATTGTGCCTGATGTGCCTCACTGGAGCAGAGGACGGTAAAAGTCTGGAAAGTGTTTATTTTTCTTTGAAAAGGGAGGGGCTGTATTGCTTTGCATCTTATCTCTAGGGCTGTCACGATTACACATTTAAGTTGATGATTTTATAATTGCGATTAACGATTTAATTGTGTTTTTGGCATTGAACATTGGAACAAATACAGTTTGCCTTTTAGGCTTCGTAATAAAAAATTGCACAGGGAAGATATGTCAAATAACTGGAATATACAAAGACATTACTGACTTATTAATCTTGTTTAAAAAAAAATGTCAAAATAGCGAAAATAGCTGATCTACAAGCTTGCAACTCGTCACAAAGTGACGTGTTGTAAGCTTGTACAATTTATTTTTTTGTTTCCACAAGTTTCCGAAGGCATTGTGGGCATCACTTCCTGTCGATTTGATCAGGTATCAGGGGTCAAATCAACAGGAAATGATGCCCACAACGCCCTAGGAAACATGTGGATAAAATTAATAACTTCAACTTAATAGTCAGAAATGTAAACAGCACCTGGTACAGTAAGACGTTGACGCTAAAAGGATAACACAAAGAAAGTCCTGGGGACATTGTTTCCATTTGGCGTGTCCCGCCTCTAAGACAGTAAAGTGTCGGTCGCTGTCACTAAAGCATGTCCACTCTGTGTCCTCTGTGAACAGGTGGGCCATACAGTGGTCTGGGAGAGATCGTCCACAGAGAGAGTGTTCCCATGCACACCTTCGCCCGCTATCTCTTCACCTCTCTCCTACCTCATGACGCTGAACTGGCGTACAAGATTGCACTGAGAGCCATGCGGTAAGTCTGTCGTGTGTGTGTGTGTCCTATCTATGCGAACTGTCTGTAGGTGAAGTTACTGTATTCTCCACAGATTGTCTGTGTGATTTGCTTTTTGTGTATATTTACCTAGACACTGTGTGTGTGTGTGTGTGTGTGTGTGTGTGTGTGTGTGTGTGTGTGTGTGTGTGTGTGTGTGTGTGTGTGTGTGTGTGTGTGTGTGTGTGTGTGTGTGTGTGTGTGTGTGTGTGTGCGCGGTGCTGTGTTGCGTTTTGATATTGTGACTAGAGGGAGCTGGTTCAGTGAATATTAATTAGATTAATGAGAGTGTAATTAGTGGCTGTAATGAGGAGGAAGCCCCCCCCCTACACACACACACACAGGGCCAACAGGGACAGGGCAGTGAGGGGAAGGCGCCTGTTGTGCTTCTACAAAGCAGGGGATTCTGTCTTGATCCCTCCTCAATGAGTCTGCCTCTGAACAATGGCGATGGCAAATGATTAGCCAATGAATGGGAGCTGAACTTTGTTTGGTTAGTATAGCATCGCGCGTCACCGACTGACAGAACGCAGCGTAGCGGAGGCTGCGGCCGATGAGCGTGAATTGATCACCGGCGCTTTCCTACAACCGACCAGCTGATTTGAAATAGCGGCCTAGCCAAACGGAGCAGGGCGGCTGAAAGCCCCTCCTTTTCAAACGACGGGCAGGCATGCGCTCAAGGTCGTGCGCGTCCTTATCTCGTCGTTTTCCCCGGTTCAGTTCTACTTTTTTTCTTTCTTTCTTAGTCAGCCTCTCCCATTCTCTTTGTGTGCCCCTCCCACCCCCACCACCACCAGCAACCACCACCACCACCGCCGCCACCGCTCCCAACTCCACCCCTCCCCCCCTCACCTCCATCCTCACCCCCGTGGTGTGAAACGGGTGATTTAGAATAATATGGCCACTTATGGGCGCTCCTGGGAACCAGGGGTGTCTACTCAGCACATAATGAATGTGTGTAATGTAGCGTAGTGTAATATGATAGCATATACCTCTGTGCTCCCACAGGACGACGGATGGTTAAATATAGAGGAGGAGGTAAGAAGGAAGGGTACTGTTTTAATGGAGCCATTATAACACTATCATTGATACAAGAGAGAGAGAGTAGGAAAACTCAGTCTTTCTCCTTCTCTCTGTCACCCTCTTTCTTTCTCACCATCTATCTTAGGCCAGCGCTGTTATGCCTAATTCAGGCTCCGTCGTACACAATGGTGTGCCGTGTCGAAAACAAAAGCAGATCTACAAGCTCACAAGGCTTCGCATTGCGACACATTGTGAGCTTGTAGATCAGCTATTTAAGTATAACGCAGGCTTTAGAGATGAGGCGCCCAGCTCCCCTGTAGGACGGTACTGTACGTGTACAGAATATTGCGTATGTAGAATAATTGCGGTTGTTTTTGCGTGCGCACACACGTGCTCGTCCCTGCGTGTGTGTTTGTGTGTCGTGGACGAGGTTAATTAAGGAATGTGGGAGCAGCAGCAGCAGCGCATGCCGTGTGCTGCCGACTTGTGAGTGTGTGTAAAGGCCAAAACAAAAACACTTACTGGATTTAGTGGTTCACATGCTGTCCAGAATGTTAATGGAGCAACAGTAGATGGTGTCTCCTCCACTCTGGGGACTGTCCTCACCTCACCCTCTGGAAGCCAGTTGAGAGAAACCCCAAACGCTATTTTATACATCCAGAGAGTCCCATGTGAGATACGAGGCTAATAAATCTATGTCCTTTGCTTAATCCACACAACCTTTGAAGATATATCACAAGGCTAACATTAAACTAAACTGGCCCACGGTGTAATCCTGAGTGTTATTTTAACTCGTCGTGTATACAGTAAACCGAACCAATTTGACACTCCGTTTGTACACACTCTGAGTTAAATGAACACTAAGGATTTTACTGTGCCCAGGCTGCATTTTGAAGCAAAAATAGATGGGCTGGTATGGTTTTTCCTCACAGTGCATTTTTGTTTCTGTAAGGCCACCGTGTTACCACAGCGGGTGTTGTCCTATTTGCTCATCTCCGTGTCGCACATCTCAATTTTCTCAAGTTGCATTCGGAAAGATCATTCCCTCTCTAGGGGCCAATTTATACTCCAATACGATAAGCGTGTGGCTCAGCGAAAATAAGTGATTTTCAACGGAAAAACATGTTGCGAAAATGAAAAACGTGCTGCTGAAATCAGTTATTCTCGTCGAACGACAGTCTTTTGAATTAGGCTCCGCTTCAGCTGTTTTTAAAATGTCTAAAAGTCTTGTTCACAATGTTAACCACTGAAAACTCAGTATCAAATGCAATACTTCAATATTTTCATCTTCTTTATTATTTTTATGCATTCTTCCATAATTTGAGTTCTCCAATATTAAAGGGGAATTCCACTGCAAAGCAACATTAAAATCATTTACCAGATGGAGGCAGAACTAAGTCTTCCTATGTAGATGACCAAAGCGATCGCTGCACAGAAATATATACAAATGTATCATAATGAAACAAACCTCTACCTCGATACATTTTTAAGAAGTGTTTTACCATGTACTGCTGTAGACTCCTACATACCAAACTATGGAGAAACCAGCTGATCTCTGTCCATGTACACGGACTGAGATGTTATTGACTGAGATATATTTGTACAATATATTTATTGGCATTTTTCAATTATATAAAACATGACAACGGTATGGCTCTTGTGTTTAATAAAATGCCTATAAACAAACAGACATCAGACAGACATCACATAAAAAACACATACACAATAACAATAATATTTTGACCTTGGGCAAAGTCCTTTGTAAAGCAGGAAGCTGGAGCATGCGCAGTAGGTTAGGCCTATATGTCTGTACTGATATGTACAGAGGCTTGTGAGTTCATTTTACTCTGTAGGCAAACAACATTTCTACAAATATGAAAGAGGCTCAGAGTGGAAACATTGACCATATGATAAAACCCAAGAACAGGTTTCTCATAATAAATGAGATCATTGTAGATACCTGTGGAAGTGGTTGCATGTAAGAGGACCTCAAGTACATACAGTATATGACCATGTACTGTATACATGTCCTTATGGTGCTGTGCACGCTATCAAGGCAAACATGAGTGACCGACAACAAAGATCCAGTATATTATACAATCCTCCAAACCTTTGGAGTAAAACTGAGTTTTCATATCTTGAATCATGACATATGACCTGATCCCTCTACCTGTCAGCTTTACTGACGGCTTTGTATACAGAGAAAAGTGCTGGGGCAGGGGTCTTCCAGGCAGCGGATGTGTAGCCTAGCTGATAAATGTTGTGTTTGATAGATGGTGGGGTGGTTTAATAATAATAGGAGAGTGTTTATAGTCAGGAGGGGAAAGACCAGGAGGTAAAGAGGTCAGTAGTCATGCTGATCCAAACCAGGAACCCCGACAGTCCAGAATTTAGGTAAAACCATGCCGGGCTGCTTTCTATCAATGTCCGTCTCACTCATGTTCACTTATTCTCAGTATCACTGCCTTTGGTCCCAAAAACTACACCGCTTGTTCTGCATGCTGGTAGATTTATTGGCTCTCTTAATGGCAAACAACCCAATGTAACACTGTACAAAAAAATGCATAAACAATAC
The DNA here is from genome assembly GCF_963280865.1 of Gymnoscopelus braueri. Taxonomy (NCBI): domain Eukaryota; kingdom Metazoa; phylum Chordata; class Actinopteri; order Myctophiformes; family Myctophidae; genus Gymnoscopelus; species Gymnoscopelus braueri. The sequence continues at coordinate 25,762,106 of NC_137608.1, read as the reverse complement.
ACACACATAAATAGTAGAACATAAATTATAAACATTGTACAACATGAATGTAATAAACGTACTAAAGAAATCAAATCAAACACACCTCGCTGGCTGCATTTAAACCAAAGGCAATGGGGACGAGTCCAAGTGCCCAGGAACAGACGGAAACATACAACTTTCTCTGTCCTGCGACACGTTAAAAGGCTTTGTCAATGAGCGGAAGTGATGGTGTTGCACACTTGTGGGTCTCAATGAAACCACACCATATAAAAGGGTTCAGGCACAATCAAGAGAATTGGCACTTCCGGAACTCCAAGAACATGGGAAACCCAAGTTCAGGGCAAATACATTTTATTAACAATAAAGAATGAAAATATAGCCAAAATTACAACATATTATGGCAGCCACACTCAGGTTTTTGTGTTATTCGATCAAAGACTGCACGGTGTGTGCAAGTGCACTGTTTATGTGTGCGTGTGTTTGTCTGTTTGTCAAAATAATTATGTGCCTAAAAGAGTATGTGAGCAGCACAAATCTATTGTGGAGAACATATATTTAACAAGTCCAGAGTGTCAATTTAAGTGTTCATGACTCTAAAAGTGTAAGAACTATAGAGTCCCATACAATAGGTTTGTGTTTTTGAGAGTCTGTTCTTGTGTATGAGTGTGTGTTGTAGTACAGTAAGTAATAAATGTGTGTGCATGCGTGTGTGTGTGTGTGTGTGTGTGTGTGTGTGTGTGTGTGCACGCATTTACTCACAGTGCATCAATTATCATAACATCTTCTAAATTTGAATGTCAAGTCCTGTGTTCATTTAACCCTTAGGTTCATTCTTACAATCTTAAGAGTTCAATTAGGACTCTTGCTTTTGCTAACTCTTTTGCTGTGGACGACCACTCAATGTTTTCTAAATATATGATTGCACACCACGTGCGTCCCTCTGTACCCACGGTTGTGTCTGCTGTGGTCCCCCGGTGGCCCCCTGTCAACACGTCGCCCTTGAATATTCTGGGTGTGAAAAGTATTGCCACGTCCCTTTCAGATGTGACAGCAGCACGCTAGAGTGCCATAGGACCCCACTTGACACTACAGCTGCTCTCCTAGCGGCCTACATCAGGATTGATTGCCTGTTATAGCTCGCACGTTACGGCGTCTTCTAGCTCATTGGCGATGTCCATTTATATCCAGGCTAAGCGATGCAGTAAAGAAATATGAGTTTAATTTTATATTTTGAGCACAGAGAGTGACATTGAGTTTGTAGCGTTATTGTGGCGAGACGATCATAATGTTTATAGCCGATGTGCAGCATATTGCTGTGGTTTACAAGGTGCTAAATGAGAATGTAACCACGGCAGAGGATATGATGGCATAGATGTACTTGGATGGAATGGCTCGGAGCAGTTCACGAGGCTTTTCACTACTATTATTTGTTTTCTCTCGTAGAACAATAGCATAGAATGGATCCCCCCTCCTCCCCAACATGTTCAGAAGGCTACTTTTCAGCAGGCTTGGCCTCTCAAACTTCCGTCCAATCGAGGCCTCTGGCTCTCTGGTGAAAGCCAAACAAAGGGAGGAATGTTGATGAGGCCTCCATCTTTACCCTGGGCCTTTTTTGCTTTGCTACACCCCAGGAACCTTCCAGAAGGCCCCCAGTGTGGTGGAAGGCTTTTAGCAGCTCTTTAGATGGTGTGTGGAATGAAACCGGCTGTTGCTATGGCTTCCAAACATCTCTGTTTCACACCAAGTGTCAGTGTTCACACTCGCAGATCCCTCACCCGTGTTCTTTGCCACCATCTCTCAAAGAGACGAGTCCCGCTGGTGCCCTGGTACCCTGCCGGGGAAAAACTGACTGAAGATGAGCTGGTTGTTTCTTTCTTCTTTTTGTCTTTCTTTCTCTTTTTTTTTGTTGCATGGTTGTGCTCAGGTGACAACAGTATCACATGCACTTTGCTCTGAAATTGAAACTGGCATTTAGCATCACATAGCTTTTACTAGGATGCTTTGATGTGTTTTTCAGAAGGGCAGGTGTGCATGTGAGAGAGTGTGTGTGTGTGTGTGTGTGCGCACAAGTGCGTATGCGGCCACACGGCCACGCAGACACCCTTGGCTGCACATGTGCCTGTGTGTGTGGGGGCGTGCGTGTCCGCGTGCGAGCGTGAGCGCCTGCATCCATCCATGTGTGTCGGCATGTGTTTGATGTGTGTCCAGCCTCACAGGGCTGGAAGGTGAATTCCTTAATTTCCCCGTGGACTCAATTAGCTTTGTGATTGGCTGAGAGAAGGCCAGGTTTTGCTGTCTTCTGAAGGCAGGAAGACCTTTGAAAGTGAGGTGGAAGAGAAGAGGGGGAGAATAGGATATGAGCTGGCCACAGTGGTAATGGTGGTGGATGGTGGAGACTCTGCCCTGTCAGTAATGCTGTAATGAGAGGGAGAGATACTTGAGGAGTTCCTTCAGCCACTAGCAGGTGTTCCATGGCCCTGACTTCATTACAACCAATTAGAGTGAAGAAAATACTAATTATACCATGGATTCTAGGTGATTAAAAACTAGGTTGGATGTAAATTGCAGGGATATGCTAACTATAATCCCCTCATGAACACTCAAGTCATTCTTTCGGGCCACAAGTGATGAAGACTTACTTTTTTCTCAGTCTGTATTTCAATCTGTCTACCTGCTAAATGCGTGACGAGAAAAGTGATATTAACCACATGAATCGTAGTACAGTTTAGAGCCCCGGCGGACTTCCGTCAACTAGGTACAGTATATATGGTTTAAGTGGTTAACTATTAAATGTATATTTTCATGATTCCAGACTATCTGCTGTCTATATCACTTGATGTTTTTTTTACCAGTTAAAAATGTCTTAACCACACAAACCGTGGTGTCCCTACTCTGGGGCCCAACATTCCGAGAATAGCTGCTCTACAAGCTCACAACGTATTGAAACGCAAACCGTTCCGAGCTTATAGATCGGCAATTTTGAGATTTGGTGTTGAGGGGAAAAAAAGAGCGAACCTAGTATAGAGCCCTGAGGGACCCCAGTCAACGCGTATGAGTATATAGGGTTTAAGTGGTTACGTGTTTTGGCACATTGTGAATGTTTTTCTTTTGTTTTGGTCAATGCTAATTGGCTTTTTGGCTTGCGTCTGTTTCCGTTTCAGATTGCCTGTGTTGGAGTCGACGGCCTCATCCGGTGACCTGTCGCGACCCCACCACATCGTGTCAGTGGTGCCCAACCGCTATCCGCGCTGGTTCACTCTCAGCCACATAGAGTCACAGCAATGTGAGCTGGCTTCCACCATGCTAACTGCTGCCAAAGGTACAGACATATGCAATTACATACTCCAAACACATAAGCATATATACCGTACACAGAAAAGGTATCGGTGTTCATTTAACTCTGAGAGTGCATAAATAGATTAAAATTTACACTCTGGACTTTGCCATGCGTTATATGTTCTCCACAATAGATTTGCGCTGTTCACATACTAATTTAGGATAATAATTCTGTTGACGATCGCACACAAACGCACACGTGCACAGCGCCATTTGCACACACAATGGAGTCTTTGATGGCATTGACTAAAGAGTACCTGTTGCACTTGTCTCCCCCAGGTGACAGTCGTAGGCTGGAGACAGTCCTGGAGTCCATCCAGAAAAACATTCACTCCTCGTCTCACATCTTCAAACTGGCACAGGACGCCTTCAAGATCGCCACTCTGATGGACAGCCTGCCCGACATCACACTCCTCAAAGTGTCTCTTGAGCTGGGATTGCAGGTACGCAGAGAGTGATTTTGCCTACGTCTGCAAAAACCTTGAATGAACAAAACGGCCATTGTGTCACTGGAATTTGTGGGAATTTCTGACAGCGCACCTAAGATGGCTGCTGCTAAAGAATTTTATTTTTGGAAAGCTGTCACGGAAAATAGCATTATTTTGTGTGTAGTAGATTGCATCAGGCAGAGAAAGTTGGAAAATTCTAAAACGGATGCAGATCTGAATCTTTAGACAAATGATCCCTTTATCAAGGTCATAACAGCAGTTTTCTTGCACATAACCAGTGCCAAATCCCTTGACAGAAGTTTTAAACATCATTTGGCAACCATGTTAAATACACCAGCCAAATGACCACTCAAAAATGTTGATTTGAAGTGGAACGTCCAGTCTAGCCAGCCACCATCTGTGAATATACTATATGTGCTATTGATAGTCTTTGTTTTAACATTTAACATCTGAAGGACAAAGGGCTTGGCATGCAAAAGATGTATGTGACATCTTAGGTGAAAATGAGGTTAATGTATTAGATTATAGCTCTTAATGAGCCCTATTCGTACCAAAGGTACATTGCTGGGATGTGACTTAGGTTAGCAAAACAACAACTGTTTAAAGTAGACTACAGTTAGCAAAACAGAAGTGTCTTTCCTGGCCCCTAAGCTATTTAAAAGCCTGCCTTATTGAGCTTGTTTATTTGGTATTTAATTAAGTATGATCCAATAAACACAGCTCAGCTGATTCATATTATTATTCTCTCCCAATTCTTCATTTCTCCTTCCCTGCCCTTCCCACCTCAGGTGATGAGGATAACTCTGTCCACGTTAAACTGGAGAAGAAGAGAGATGGTACGCTGGTTAGTCACATGTGCCACTGAAGTGGGTAAGTCACCTTCAGTCCCCATTTCCCTCTTTCTTACTTAAATTTATCCACCTTGCTATAAGCACTGCTAATGTCATAGAGGCTATGACAGAGACCGTCATCTCATTGACAGGACTGTGATCGCTGCTATTTTGATGCTAAATAGGCCTAAATGTTCCCCTACACCGTGTGACAACATTACTCCCTGGCTCAATGTCTGTGGCATTTTTAAGACATTTGAACGCAAATTTAAGACTTTCTGTGACTTTCTTTGTCTTTTTATAAGGCCTTGTTTGGACATAAATCAATGTAATAACTTTTAACAATATAACACTAGCGCGGACAGTCGGACACCATGGTTATAATTCCAAGTAGCGGTTGGTACTTTGAATATTTATCTTGGCAAGCCTGGTCCATGTATACATCAAAAACACACCCTGCTTCTAAAATTAGGACCTCCTTGTGACTGGTGTCAACAAAAACAACATCAGCAACAGATATCTACCGTTTGTTTTTTTATACATATAATCTTAATATTACGTAAATGTATCCGCTTTCTCAAAACTGCCTGCAGAACGTGCGTTCATTCGGGCCCTTTGCCTGCGTTTTTCCTGTGTGTTTCTCTGTGTTCCAGGTGTGTACGCGTTGGACAGCATCATGCAGAGCTGGTTCACCCTCTTCACCCCCACGGAGGCCACCAGCATCGTGGCCACCACCGTCATGTCCAACAGCACCATCGTCCGCCTCCACCTGGACTGCCACCAGCAGGAGAACCTGGCCTCCTCCGCCCGAACGCTGGCCCTGCAGTGCGCCATGAAGGACCCCCAGAACTGTGCGCTCTCCGCCCTCACCCTCTGCGAGAAGGACCACATAGCCTTCGAGACGGCCTACCAGATCGTGCTGGACGCGGCCGCCACGGGGATGAGCTACACGCAGCTGTTCACCATCGCGCGCTACATGGAGCACAGGGGCTACCCCATGCGGGCGTACAAGCTAGCGACGTTAGCCATGGCTCACCTGAACCTCAGTTACAACCAGGACACGCACCCGGCCATCAACGACGTGCTGTGGGCCTGCGCGCTCAGCCACTCGCTGGGCAAGAACGAGCTGGCCGCCGTCATCCCCTTGGTGGTGAAGAGCGTCAAGTGCGCCACCGTGCTGTCGGACATTTTGCGGCGGTGCACGCTCACCACGCCGGGCATGGTGTCGGTGTCGGCGCTGCACAGTCGCAGGAACTCTGGGAAGCTGATGTCACTGGACAAGGCGCCGCTCAGGCAGCTGCTGGACGCCACCATCGGGGCCTACATCAACACCACGCACTCGCGCCTCACGCACATCAGCCCGCGCCACTACAGCGAGTTCATAGAGTTCCTGGGCAAGGCGCGGGAGACATTCATGATGGCCCACGACGGACACATCCAGTTCACCCAGTTCATAGACAACCTGAAACAGATTTACAAGGGCAAAAAGAAACTCATGATGCTGGTAAGGGAGCGGTTCGGCTGAGAGACGGATCCGGGGGGTTGGGTGGAGGTTCGGGTGGGGGCCAGTGACCCTCGCCCGCTCTAGTACTTTTCTATTAACTTGAGTCTGCCTTTTGAACTTCTTTGGACTTACAAAATGGACAAGTAAAAAAGAGGGATGTGACTTGTAGTATGAAGCAAAAAGAGAAAGGAAAAAAAATCAACAGAGCCACACATGGTATTATTGTTCTTGCTGTTGTTATTGTTATAAACATTATTCCTATTATTATTATTATTATTATTATTAATTATTACTACTATGTGTACAGAAGTGTTTTATTTTTCAGAAGAGAGGAAATTTGTCACGTTGTGAATGTTTGTGTGTATTTCTCTACATGTGTGCGAGAGGAAAAAGAGAAAGTGAAATGGCTTTTTTTCCCCCGTTATGATTTTAAGCATCTATTTTTTGTTTTGTTTTGTTTTTCCTTTTTCGTTTTTTTATTGAGCGAACGCCCTCCTACAATAGCGCTCATGTAAAAAAAAAACACAGAAAACTAAACAAAAAACTGAACGACACAAAACAAACAAAACAAAAATGTAACAGCATCCTCAAAGAGAAACTAAGGCTTTAAAAATTACACCATAGCACCTCCCTCTGTCCAGGCCCTCATCACCAGGGCACTGGTCAGCACCGCATAGCTTAGCTCGGCTCGGTACAGCTTGGGTTGGCATGGACAGAGAGCCTGTGTCAGCGTTTCTCCAGACATAGCAGTAGCAGCAGCACTTGAGCAGCCATTAGTTTCCTCTGGGTCCCAGGCATTAGCTCCATCACACACACAACAATGCTCTTAGCGAACTCTTGTTGTTGTTATTGTAACCCCCCCCCTCCCCAACATAATGAATACCTGTCTTGACTGAGGACAGAATACAGGCTCCACCATAATGGCACATTAGACAAAGATAATGAGTATTAATTGTATGTCGGTGTGATTTATTACTACGTCTGTTTGACTTTCACAGCCAGGTGCAACCTAAAACTGACTAAATAAGAATGAAACTTGTTATTGTGAAATAGATGTTGATTTGATCTAGATAAAATCTATACATGAAGGGAGAAGGCTACCTCATAACAGTCATACGGTATTGTTCCTGCTCCCCAATTGGTTTATACTATCATAATGTCTATGATAGATGACAGTGTTAATTAAGTGATGGATATCCGCTAACGAGACCAAGCATACGAGGAGATCTGGAGATGGGTCTGATTCCTCCCAACATTCAGCTCTGCTGTACGTCACTGTCCACACAGAGACAGTGATAGTGGCTATGAAAGAAATCGGCTATAACACACGCTCTTTGAGAAGCGTCAGTATTTCTCTGTAGTTATCATCTTTCCATGGTATTTTTGGAATAGGCCAGTGTCATTTCCCTCCTTGTGCATGTGAACCATAGAAATTAGACTTCTACTGTTATAATTCATTGTGTGGAACCTCCAGCGACTGTCACCAGAATGTTCTCAGGGATTTCTCTACACAAGAAAAAGGCGGATCCAACAAACAGACGAGCGAACGACTGACTACAGGAAAAAGACAAAACGTGACACAACATGAGCGAGCATTTATTGTACTCTGTATATATGCCATAGTATATGTCTGAATATGGAGGATCTGAAAGTATATGTTAACTAATTTATACAGAGTATTCTATGTAATGTGAAATACTTGAAGCCGCTGTAGTTTGCTCTCTCTCTCCTTCTCTTTATCTCTTTTTTTGTCAGTTTCTTTTGTTAAAAAAAAACAAAAACAAAAAAACACAAAACAACATATCAGAAGGACTGGATTGACCTTGTTAATGGGTAGTTGGACTCACAAGCATGTGTTGATACTAGAGGCACCAATCATAAAGTACCGGTTGAGTGATATTGGTACAGAAAAACAATGTTGTCTTACTTCATTCTCACTGACTGCTGAACACGACACATGACAAGATTTCTTGATCAACTTAACCGAGCACTGAGGTTTGCTGTCCCAGGCAAACCTTTTCATGGACGCGTCTGAGAGAAATGATGACCTCTTCTGAATTCATTTTAATTTTTCCACGAAAGGATCTAGTTAGGGCTAAATCTGAACAAAACCTGCTGGCTGAGGTCTTTCCCCTTGTGTTTTGCAGTTACGTGTCCCACGTCAGATCGGAGCAGTAGACTTCAGAAGTAGGGTTGCCAACCGTCCCTTGAAATAAGGAATCGTCCCTGATTTGGAGACTAAGAGACGTGTCCCTTATTGAACTGATAAGGGACACGCTTTGTTTTTTTTATGTTTGGGAATCAATCAATGACACACATCTTCCAAGTTCAAACTGCTTATATATAACGTACATGCATATACTAGAATACAGGTTGTAAACCACTTAAACCCTCTACACTTGGTAAACTGCACCTGAGTTGGCGCTGTACTCTGACCACTTTTTTTCTGTCTACCCCAAATCTCTTTGCCCAAAATAGCCGATCTACCGCTCACAACGTGACTGGTTGTGAGTGGTAGTCGATCTGCTATTTTTGGCTAATGTTCCCCCTCAGAATATGGATGCTGGGGTTCAAGTGGTTAATATAATATACAAAAACTGTATATATATTTATACAAGTGAGATTGAATCTTTTTCTGGGCATCCCTTATTTTTGTTAGAAATAAGGGAGGCCCGGTCGGGTGTCCCTTATTTGAATTTCAGGTGGTTGGCAAACCTACTTACAATCCTGCCTTGTTAATTAGCCTGACTTGAACATCAATAATTATGCACAGGTTCAGCATAGTTTGGACATCCGTTTCTTCAGCTCACCCTTCTGTTCTCGCAACGCCACATGACGACCAGTGTCTTCTCTGCACAGTAGAGTCCTGGGTGTTCATTTAACAAAATCAACACTCGGGTGTTTGTTGTGTATAATGTTCAGCTGTTCCATTATGACTTGCCTTTTTGCCTTCTTTTTTTTTCTTTTTTTTTTTACATGCGTTTTGTTTTTTCTGTGCATTTTTCTCTTATCTGTTGTTGATTAGAGATAAAAACAGCCTTTTCTCTTGCCTTGTCTTAACGCTTTAAAGTAACCAAACAGGAGATCTATCTAACAACCAAACGCGTTCCAAGAGGTCAGAGACAACCCACCTTGGTCCTGCAGCTTTAGTGTCCTTTAATTAGTAAGTGAATGGCTGTGTTACTCATGCTTTAACAAAGCAATTCCTCACGTGTGTTTGGTGAAAAAAATACGTTGTCCAGTGTCTCTCTCGTTCTCTTCAGAAACCATTTCCTCTGAGACTCTTAGCCTTTTCATTTTTAGTTGATTTTCTTTTTTTGTGTAGAGATCTTCTGCTTTCCCATTTTATTTATTACAATGATCCATGTATACATGCTTATGAAATTAAGATTTGATACACCGATATCAATTTATTTATGTAACTAAATCACTGTTTTATAATCTTGTTAATGAGTCGATGATTGATTCCTTTTTTTTGTTTTTTGTTTTTGTTTTGTTTTAATAAAAGTTAGTTTTTTGAAAGGTATATTTCAGTCTTCTCAAAGCATTCCCCCCCAACAGCTTACATGCACGCACACATACACAGTAAAC
>NC_137608.1:25744914-25747414 GCF_963280865.1 Gymnoscopelus braueri | reverse complement strand
AATTGACGCTTCACCGGCACGTTTCACCGTTTTAGCCGTCCTTCAGCAGCCGTTGAGGCGCTCTTCGGTGTTTGGTGATCCCCCCCCCAGGTTGGTGCCCTGTGCTGCAGCACCTAAAGCCCTTCCATTAAGCCGGCACTGATGATACTGACCATGATACTGACATTATACTGACCATGATACTGACATTATACTGACCATGATACTGACATTATACTGACCATGATACTGATTATGATACTGACCATGATACTGACATTATACTGAGTCTGACCATGATACTGACCATGATACTGACATGATACTGACATTATACTGAGTCTGACCATGATACTGACATGATACTGACATGACACTGAACATGATACTGACATGATACTGACATGATACTGACATGATACTTACCATGATACTGACACAATACTGACCATGATACTGACATGATACTGACATGATACTGACATGATACTTACCATGATACTTACCATGATACTGACATGATACTGACATGACACTGAAATGATACTTACCATGATACTTACCATGATACTGACACAATACTGACCATGATACTGACATGATACTGACATGATACTGACCATGATACTGTCATTGACATGATACTGACTATAATACTGACCATGATACTGACATGATACTGACATGATACTGACCATGATACTGTCATTGACATGATACTGACTATAATACTGACATGATACTGACAATGATACTGACAATGATACTGACCATGACACTGACATGCTACTGACCATGCTACTGACAATGATACTGACATGATACTGACCATGATACTGACATGATACTGACTATGACACTGACATGATACTGACTATAATACTGACATGATACTGACAATGATACTGACATGATACTGACCATGACACCGACATGATACTGACAATGATACTGACCATGATACTGACATGATACTGACAATGATACTGACAATGATACTGACCATGATACTGACCATGATACTGACCATGATACTGACCATGATACTGACATGATACTGATACTGATTATTACGATGTAACACTTTTCTCAACAATATGAGTCCGCTATTACATTAGGAACTGTCATTACATTATGAGCGGCTATGTAAGGTTCTTAATGTAAAACATTATTACATTATGCAAAATCCCGTTATTACGTTATGTGCTCGTGATTTTATTACATTATTAGCTCATTATTACATTATGAGCTCTTAGGTTGTTACATTATGAGCCACCATTACATTACGAGTCGCTACAGCTTATCAATAAAATGTGCTCTGCAGTTTGCACAGGCCTACACATTGCTATACAGTATGACAAAACAATGAACAGAAATCAGCTTTCTCTTCCTCATCACGTTACTGTGCCCAGCCTTTGTGACCTAGACGGAGCCAAAACTGCTGACATAAAATGGTTTCCAAGGACAATCAACAAATATAGAGATTTATGGAACAGTGACCTGGCTGTTCCACTTTTCACCTCACCTCCTACAGTTGTTGGCAACACTCTGCCGGATGCCTGTCCAAAGGCTCTAAATCTACCCCCCCCCCCTGTTTATAACAACATTATAATGAACACAGAGACATAGAGGAACCCACTCCACCACTCGTTCACTCTGCTAATGTGTTTCTTACTCTCAGACAATAAAGCACATGCGCCAAAATCTCGTGCAACGTTTTTGCGTTACTTTTCCATTACTAAGCATGTCAAATGGCAAAATATTTAAGAGATTGATTACGTCGTAGGAAAACCTGGCCAGTTTAGCCTAGTTGATAGTGGATAAATGTTATTTGGAACGAAAAAGAGTTTATGTCAGCCTGCACATTCTTTTATGCTTGCAAATAGCCCTTAGAGACTAAAAAGTGATTCAGATTCCAGGCAATGCGACACTTGCAGTGTTGGCGAGTGCAGAAGTTTGTGGAGCTGTGCAGAAGGCAACACTATACAGTCAAGGTTAGCAGGTTTAACAGAGATAAATTGCACAAACATTCCATAAGCCGCTGATTAAAAGCCTCAATGAATAACAGCATGATACACACACTGTCATCTACTCTGTTCTTGTCTTTCTGCCACAGCAGGCATTGTGTGTCCTGCGAACAGGAACAAAGAGAGAGAGAGAGAGAGAGAGAGAGAGAGAGAGAGAGAGAGAGAGAGAGAGAGAGAGAGAGAGAAGAGAGAGAGAGAGAGAGAGAGAGAGAGAGAGAGAGAGAGAGAGAGAGATGAGGAGATGAGAGAGAGAGAGAGAGAGAGAGAGAGAGAGAGAGAGAGAGAGAGAGAGGAGTAGAGAGAGAGAGAGAGAGAGAGAGAGAGAGAAACGACAGGAAGAGGAGAGAATGAGAGCATATATCAAGTCCGCTCGCTGTGACATTTGTGCTCTCTGTGTGGAGAGCTGCTATGAATATCAATATGAACCCATAGAGAGGAAATGTACAGTTTTTTTTTTTCCACTGGGCTATTCATGCACACAAGAAATCTATTCA
>NC_137608.1:25710528-25743028 GCF_963280865.1 Gymnoscopelus braueri | reverse complement strand
CTTCCCGGGGCTATGCCCATCACTACATCATTGGATAACGAGGAACCCAGGTCTCATTCGCAAGTGCTGACATTTTTACCACTGAGCTATTAGAGCCTGCCCGCTTGCTCTGGAGAGAAATTGAATTTTGACCTTCAGGTCAAAATTTGTGTCAGACTAGAAACAGGATTGTGTCAAAGGTCGTGTCCAACCTAGACACGGGATCTAAATGTCTCAATAGAAGCGCAGGGAGACCATATACAACCACCCCAATTGTAAAATGAACATTGTGACCGTTCTGGGTCAATGTTTACACTCTCAGAGTTTAATTAACACTCAGAATTATGAAAAGTAGAGATAACACCGCAGTCAAGTCAAGTCTGACACACCCAGGACAAACCAAGCAGCTCTGCTTACCATTCACCTGCAAGAAGAACCCAGGCTGGCAGACTAAGCAGACGAGAGGATTGGGTCGTCTATGAGGACAGAGACGGAGACCAAAGGGTGAGGAACAAAAGAAGGAAACAGAGATAAAGGATTAATGAATAAGAAAGGGAAAGAACAGGAGACCGTGCTCAAAGTTCAGTATGAGTGGAGCCAGCATAGCTTCTCTCCGGTGACTGAGTATGCTGCAGTTAAAACCCATCAGGCCTGACTTGAATAGGCTTCAGTCCCAGACCCATTCTCCCCGTGCGGCTCTGCCAGACCCACCATTCGCCCCTGGGATTGAATTAGGCCTGCCCCATTATACCGTTGCCATGGGGACCCTGACACCTCTACTGATGAAGTGAGAGACACGCAAGGCTGAGTTGCAGATCACTCTCTGTGTGTGTGTGTGTGTGTGTGTGTGTGTGTGTGTGTGTGTGTGTGTGTGTGTGTGTGTGTGTGTGTGTGTGTGTGTGTGTGTGTGTGTGTGTGTGTGTGTGTGTGTGTGTGTGTGTGTGTCTGCTTTTGTGCATCCTTTTTGTGCATGTGTCCATATTTGCTTGTGTACCAGGGTGCAGACTCATACTCACGTGTTTGCGAGGATCAATTAATCCCTGGGGCCCAAAGCCGAGAATACAATGTGGGCCTATTTAATATTTTTGGCTAACATTTGATTTATTCATAAGTCCTTCAATGCTCTCCCTGAAAAGTTCCCCAGTGCAGATTTTAAAAGTCTAAGTTAGGTCTCAAAGGTGGGAAATTAATTGGGGCCCCAAATGATTCTGCTAAAACAAAGGGCGAAAGAGGAATTCTGTTCCATTATGAAGCCAAAGCCCTTTTCAATGCCTTACAAAGTAAGATATTGAATAAAATACTTCAGGCTAGTTTTTGTGCAAACACACAATCCATTTGATGAGATCATCCTGCATAACATGCAGAATTCTTTATTTTTTTTTACTTAAGCAAAATAAACGTCACCAGAGTTCAGAGATGTGACAAAGCCACATAATCACAGCTTCCACTGAAGAATAAAAAAAATAAAAAAAAGGAGAGATGCTGAAAGCAGATACCTTGTCTCCTTCTCCACATTGGAATTTTGTCACCAGCACAGTTCTAATGGATGGCCAGAGAAAGGATGCCACCCACAGCACCATCTGGCTAATGCCTCGTCCTCTGCTTATGAATTACACTAAATTGTGCCCAGGAGAGAGAAGCCACATGTTCATTATGAAAGCTGCAGGGGTATTAGAGATCCCCTGAGTCGCACCAAACGAGCCGCGTGTCACAGGAAGGCGTGACACACAACACGATGCAATGAATAAAAAAAAAAAAGAGAGAGAGAGGATGCAACCTTCTCCAATTTTAATGGGACGCATTTATCAGGAAAGCTTCACCGAGAACTGACAGGACTGGTTCTCCATTGTTTCAGCCGCAATTAAGTGGTGTGGATCCGTCACGTCATGTGCCAGTGCCAGCAGTGGCGGTGATGCACCTTGGTAAGGCATTTCTGTACCAAAACAGACACCCTTATCCAGTGCACTGGCTGAGACGAAGAGACACTGATACGATACCACGCCTATACGCAACCTGTCACCTGCACCTGAATGAAACGCAGCAGCCATTTTGTGTCAGAATGCTTCGACCAGCAGCCAGCGCACGTAAACCTCCATTAGGTGTCTTTATCTCCGTCTAGACCGTCACGAGAGCAGCCCGAGCAGCATCTGTCAGCTTCTGTAACCATCCCCCTGGTGCTATAGGGGTAAAAAAAAAAGACCAGTTCCCCTCTCTGGAGCTGGGGGTGGAGGAGCACAGTAGGGACCCATAGCAAAGGTATGGAGAGAAATAAAATGCTATATCTTTCTTTCATTCCGCCTCGGTGTGCCATGCATGGCCATGCAGGCAGGCAGATGGGGGGAGGTGGAGGTGGAAATAAAACATGCATGAGTCGCCTGCAGCCCAGGAAAATAATTACTGTCATTTAGCAGACATGTTAGAGGGGAGCAGCACGGCCTAGTCTGCCCACGGTTTACTGTCACACTGCCTGCATACCGATGAACCAGAGGGAAAGACAGGGGAAGGGATGGAGAAAGAGACAGAGAGACAGAGAGGGATAGTCATGCATGAGAAGGCTCAATGTTTTCAGATTTGATGGTAATAGATACAGTATTTTATTCACAGGATGTTTGCCACACGTCATTCATGGCTAATAGCAAACTACGGGCTGACAGCAGGTTCCTCCGCGGCTCTTATGAAATGAAATTGAACAAAGTCCGAGACTTTCCCCTATCGCTGTGTATACCCCCTACCCTCCCACCCCAATTCACAGAACCGCCACTACAGCACCGTGGATTATATAGTATGCTATTTTGGCTTCAGCGCCCCCGATGGAGGCAAGTTGCATATTTCTCCAAAGATCAGAGGAAAGATTTTGACCTGCTTGTGTCTGGACTGCATGGGGGCTGAGGTAAATCCCCCATATCTCTCTCTCTCTCTCTCTCTCTCTCTCTCTCTCTTTACACTTCACCTATCCATCTCATGCCCCAACACACCCTCCTTTCCTTGCTCTGCCTCTCTCCTTCGTTTGCCTGCAGTCAGACAGACCACAGATCAGATTTATAGGAAGTGGAAGACTGCCAGTGGAGGTCAAACGCGTGAGCGGACCCCCCCCTCCTCCCCCCCCCCCCCCCAACCCCAGCACCACCCCGCCTCCCTATCATTCTTTATGGCTGATCTAGTGGTGAAGCCTTCATTACCCTGAGTTATACTCAACGATTATTACCTCTCCCCCTGGCCCATGCAGAGCCGGCTCTGGCCCCATCATCTTATCATCTTACCCCAGAGGAACATAATGCTGGAACTCCAGCCGACTCGCAACGTATAGAACAACATCTGCCTCCAACATGGCCCGACATGCACGTCTTTGAACTTCCCCATCTTCACGTCTGCGGCACGTGATGTATGCGACGTGCATGCAGTTTGACTGAGGAGTTCACGTGTTTGTTTTTCGAGAACTGTAACCGGGTGCAGACCAGGTATTGTCTCATGTGGTACAGGCGCTATGCAGACGTTGTGAATCTTATTGAATCAGACCGAAATGGGGGACCAATTATTGGTTCATCATCTTCATGAAGGATAAGTTCTTCCCTCTGGGTGACAAAGAAATGTTTTCTCTCTGCCTCGTAATGCCCTTTAACTTTGTACTTTCTGCTTCCCAGTGGATCCACCAGACCCTGAAAATCACAGACACTCCAAGACTCAATGAGGCTCTGAACTGTAGCTGACCTATTGGAGTGTCTCTGAGAATACGGCTTCTTAACCATTAAGCCCATATTATCTAAGGTTGATGTGTTATTCTAAAATGTAAAGTAGAGGCCATGTCCTGCATTAATTTGTGTTTTAAATCTTCACCAGGCCGATGACTGGTGTCTGAGATGATGTTTTTAACCATGTGTGTCGGTGCAGTATTTATCTAGTATAGGGTTAGGCAACCTGAGGCCCTGGCACAGGGGAATAATGCTGCGTTCGCACGGGCAGATACAAAGATACAGTCTACCATTCATTTTTAATGGAAGCCAGCGAAGCAACATCCGACGTTTGTAGCTGTTATAAAAGATACAAAGATACAAAACTACAAATTCAGGTCGAGCTTGGTTCAACTTCCAGGTACAAAGATACAAAGCTACAACTGGAGCTCCGATGACGCAACGCTTGATGACGTCAACAACCGTGTTGAACAACACAGATACAAAGCGACAGAGCGACAAATATGCTGTGTACTTTTGTATCTTTGTATGTAATTTAAAATAAAATATTTAAAAAAAAGTTAAATCCCCTCAAATCTGTGTTCAAATTACATACTGCACATTTTTTTGCACATTTATTCAAACTCTGAACTCGGACTGGGGAGGTAGTCTGGGAAATGGGTGGGTTATTGCTCTGAGTCTAATGATCACTATACAATGTGCTGATGTGAAAGAAAATATTTCAAAAGAAGGAGAAAATAATCAAAATCTGTTAATATGATGTTGATATGGCACACTGACTATCAAGAAAATAAAAACATGGCACTTCATTTCAAAAAGGTTGCCGACCCCATTATACGTGATACATGATCATGTTGTGAAGAAGAACATGCAACATTGGTACATACAATAACAATAACAATAACAGTTACATTTATTCCGCTGCACAACGCCTGTGTTCTCGCTTGGAACCGCGCGGGGTCACACTGCGCTCCTCGTGTGAATAGACACATGTCAATGTGTTTCATAGAAAAAACTTCCGACACATTTAAACTCTTGGGTGGGCGGGTGTGTGTGTGTGTGAGACCAACAAGAACGTGACAGTTTCATAGGATAGTGCCTGCTTGTCACTGAGCCTGTCAGATTGCCCACGTCCCCTTCCATCCTGAGCACTCACCTCTCATTGCAAATGAATAGCTTGTCCTGTGAAAACCCTTTGTGCGCCAATGTCACAAACCTGTACTTTGACTTTATTTCTAAATCATACAGTATTATTACTTTCTCTTATTACAGTCTCTGCAGAACGCATCCCTGTAGCCCTGTCTGTGACTTCCCCCTCCGCTGCAGCTCTGGGTCTCGGTCCCGTGTCGTTAAGATGGAGCCTGCATGTTCCTCATCAGGGAAATGCATGCACGTTCAACATGGAGGCGCATTCCCGGTCATGAATGCCCATGCATGTAAATTCGCCGCAGGCTGGCAAAAACCCCGGTTTAATTGATGAAGGATACCAGGACGCAATTTTCAAAAATGTTGTTCCCCCCACCCATAATTCCTTTCGGCTGGCCTGCTGCTTGCTTGTGCCAGTAAGTCAAATAATTAGGGATGCACCGATATATCGGACGCATATCAGTATCGGACGATATTTGCCACTATCGGTCAACGTCAGTATCGGCAATACTTTTTGGTTAAAGTTACAGTAGTTAGGAGGCAATTACGTTGCGTTTCTGCAGATTCTGAACAGCTATTTCTTGTAATGAAGATTGATTAGTTTCCCTTGCACAAAAGGGGGAAATAATAACACCAAAAACTAAATAAACAAATATCGGTATCGGCCAAGAATTTGCATATCGGTGCATTCCTACAAATAATTATTGATTCTAATGGCCACCCGCCCGCCCTCTTCTCATGTGTATTGATGTGTGTGTGAAAGCCATCTCGCACAGCACAATTGAGGATATGGCGGCCTACTGTGTAACACACCTGGTTAATGAGGACTTTCCTTCATTGCTCCGGCTCATTGAGCTCACTGGTGAGTGTTCTACCTCGCATCACTCCACATCACTCCCTTTGTTGTGACTCCTCTCACATCCATGCACACACACACCTCCATTACAGATGTTTTGGCATGGCAGTACAGACAGCGCCCATTAGGGGGCATGATTACAGAACCTGTTGTACTTTACCATGACCAAATACAGTGTACTGCCTTGAACGATTAGTGTGGTCTAATAACTGTAATAAACAGTGAGGTCATTTAGTACTGACAGTATACAGCTGTACCCCTATTGTGGCCATGATTACTTAATCTGTTGTATACAGTACGTGTCATGGCCTAAGTGTGAATAAAGTCACAGAGCAGGGGTGGGGAGGTTGAGAGTCACAGCGGAGGTTAAGGATGACACACACACGCATGCACGCACACACACACACCTTGCTCTCCACTTCCGTGCTGCTATATCAGCCCGCCAGGCAAGGAGTCAGGGAGCAGTAACAGCCCTATTAAGACTCCCAGAGACCCCATCGATCTCCTCATTGATCCCCTCCTGCCTGGACCAGTCTAGACAACCATAGGGGCTTATACAACCACTCACAGCAGAGAGCAGTGTTACACCACACACACAGTGCTCCATGTGGCACACAGACAGACAGACAGACAGACAGACAGACAGACAGACAGACAGACAGACAGACAGACAGACAGATAGATAGATAGATAGATAGATAGATAATGTGTCACATAAGGGTGAGTATCTGCACCACGATTCCCCTTGTGATTCACTATGTTTATTGAAACCAGCAGGCGGCCTGGAGTCACTCCCTGTTGCTACCAACTGGTTCTGATTAAAGTTACATATTTGATTACAGGTCTGGGAAATGCTTTCCTTGCATAAAATACGTGTGTAATGTTTCATAACAAAGTTGCTCGCTTGTTTTGTATTATTTTGGTATAGTGTGGTCTGTTGTAGATGCAATATTATCTTTACTCACCCTAAGGTCAGCGTGAAGATTGATCATTCGTGACCCTTCGTTTTTATGTTGTACTTCACTTGTTGCTTGTTTGTTTTTCCAAGCTGCAGTTTGTGTATTTCAAACGACCACATCATTATGCCATGTGTTTTCCAGCGTTTCTGGGCCAAACTCGCCAACCTGAGGGCCCGTGTCAAAAAGAAACAACTACACAATGTCTCCCCCCATTGGACATGTTACGGTTCTACAGGATACAACTAACTGCCTACTATGTATGCCCATGTTGCACACGTTACATAATAGAACATCCTCTTTACTTCCCATGCATGTATGCAGTGATAATTGCAATGCATTTAGTATTAATCTGTACAACTCAGCTTGTTTGTTCTACGCCCTGCAGTTTCAGCAGAGCTGGCAACAGTACAACTAAGATATGAGTAGCCAAGTTGTGCGTTGCTGAGTTTGCAGTCTGACCCTGATGTGTATTAATGACAAAGCGGACGGCAGGTTCTCATCTGAGTCCAGTTGATTAATGGCCAGTCCTTCACTCCTGTCCTCACAACTAATGGCTCTCTATCTCACTGTCTATAATTATCATTCAGTAATGAGGTTCTACACAAACCTGCATTGCATGTGTGTGTGTGTGTGTGTGTGTGTGTGTGTGTGTGTGTGTGTGTGTGTGTGTGTGTGTGTGTGTGTGTGTGTGTGTGTGTGTGTGTGTGTGTGTGTGTGTGTGTGTGTGTGTGTGTGTGTGTGTGTGTGTGTGTGTGTGTGTGTGTGTGTGTGCGTGCGTGCGTGCGTGCGTGCGTGCGTGCGTGCGTGCGTGCGTGCGTGTGTGTGTGTGCATGTGTGTGTGTGCGTATGTGCGAGGCTGCGAGCGTGTGTGTGTTGTACGCGCATGTGTGTGTGTTTATGTGTGTGTGTGTGTGTGTGTGTGTGTGTGTGTGTGTGTGTGTGTGTGTGTGTGTGTGTGTGTGTGTGTGTGTGTGTGTGTGTGAGAGGGAGTTGTTAAGGTCCAGTGAATGTTGAATGCTGTTGACAAGCATAGGTCCAGTAATAATCAATCGTAAATTAGATTAATTAGATTCGAGTATTTTCAATCTGTCTTGGACAAATGCATCAGGGAAACCTTACAGCCCTATCCGTGACCTACCACCTTCACTTCAATCAAATATGGCTGCAGGTATTCCTATTACCGCAAGCGTCTAAAATCTAAATGAGCCTATATGATGTTGTGGGATATTCATAGAAGTGGATTGGGGTATCGCTGGTGTCGAAATAGAGATGCTAGAGGGCATCGGCACCATCAGAGAGGGATGCCTGGGGATGTGTTTGGCTTAGCCTTGGATCAAGACGTATCAAGGCTAGTGTTTGGCTGTGACAAAGCGGTCGTATTTGATGAGTTGGTAGTGAGAATGATTGATGTCTTTATTGATTATGAAATAAAATCATGCGTTGCCCCCTTCGCTGTAGCTCTGGTACTCGTCACATAATAATATCAGACTATAGTATTTTACATGGTTTAACATCATATTATTATGACATTTTTAGGTTTAACATCATACTATACTATTATGACCTTTTTACATGGTTTAACATCATACTATACTATAGTATGACCTTTTTTACATGGTTTAACATCATACTATAGTATGACCTTTTTACATTGTTTAACAACATACTATAGTATGGTATGACTGTTTAACATGGTTTAATACCACTCATGAGTGGTATTAAACCATGTTAAACAGTCATACCATACCACCCCATCAGAATTGGGGGCCCGGCTAAACAGCCTATTTTTTGACCCAAAGTTCCTAAAGATAGTTACTGTATAGTGAAGACGAGGTGGTCAAATGATTTTCCACAATGAAACAACTTAACTTGGGTTGAGTAGTTGGGTTTGGCTGTCAAAACCCATATTTAAAATGTGACTTGATGAATTGAATACACAGGACCACAATGGAAACAAGCCCTCAGGGCTTTTTGTGTTATCCTTTTTGTGTACCTTTTGTAAACTGTTAATAAAGTATATTCAATCAATCAATCAATCAATCAATCAATCAATCAATCAATCAATCAATCAATCAACCGAGTCCCAGAGCTCCAGTGAAGGGGAGGTCTCTTACAAGCCACCCCACAAATATACATTGAAATCCACAGTAGCTACTGTGTGGGCTGGGCATTAAACACATAGAATAGCTGGAGATACTCTAATCTGGTCAGTTACTGATAGAGACCCATTACACACCATGCACTTAACACCGAGTTTTTCTACTGTTTTCACCAATGTCAAACAGGTGCAATCAAACTATCAATAATACCTTGAGGAGTTTTGACAATAAACTATTAGCTGAGAGCCACTCAGCTTACTGTGTCTTTAAACAAACATTTGCGTATTCATTCTCATCTGAACGTGTTTGGCCCACAATGACACAGATGCTTATCCCATGCACAGTAGCTATATGATATCTATGATGATAGTCACTGCCTGGTTGGATGGAGGCTGGCAGATTATATCGCAGCGTCACCCTTTCCCTTACAGATGTCATTCATTTGCACTGTCAGCCTAGACCTTTTCTGCTGCCAACTGTGATTGCACTATAATGAACTACTGAGAAAAAAGAAAAATAAATAAAATAATCCAATCCATTCCCTATCTCGACTCCGAAGGCAAATTGTGTTGATTGATGGCATATACAAGTTTGTAGCAGGGGCACTGAACTCAATTCTGCTCTATGCAAATATATGTTTAAAAACAAAGTAAAGATATTGTACATCTAGGATCAACCTGCTTCTGGATCTTAATTGACTGACGAATGATTCATCGCGGAAGTCGAACATTTGACTGACTTGATTTGACTGCTTTCAAGCAGTTTCTTCACATTTGATTTCAAACCAGAATATGGCTAGCCTGGTAATCCCCCCTCCCTCCGGAAATCTCATTTGCATTTGATTTCAAGTAGGCTGTGAAACAAAATGTGTGTCGCAAGCTTCTTCCATTTGTCAGGTTAGAATATGGCATCAATACCCTTAAAACCCAATATAAGCCACAAATGAACACCACTGGCCTTCAGCACTTTACATAGCCTAAGCACATGTTCAGAAATTCTGCATGGTCTACATCCACTGCTCCTAATAGTTTGGATGGATAAATGCAGATGAAGAATTTCATATATATGCAAATGTATTTAGCAAATACCCCTTCAAACGAGAAGGGGACACAATTATTGTATTATTGTCATGGTGACAATACAATTTAAAATGTATTATTATATTATAACATTTATTGTCCTGCCATTAACACTCATTATTTGATCATCCTTCCCCATTAAGATGCCGATGTTATATCTGACATCAGGGAAAGAGAGAGAGGTTTTGTGTGTTAACGTGTCAGA
The DNA here is from genome assembly GCF_963280865.1 of Gymnoscopelus braueri. Taxonomy (NCBI): domain Eukaryota; kingdom Metazoa; phylum Chordata; class Actinopteri; order Myctophiformes; family Myctophidae; genus Gymnoscopelus; species Gymnoscopelus braueri. The sequence continues at coordinate 25,733,016 of NC_137608.1, read as the reverse complement.
AACATGCTGTATAACCTGACTGCCTACACAGCCTGAGTCCAGAAAATTAACAGGACTCTGATAAGACTAAAAGGGCTCATAAAAGCATTTCACTCCCAGAGCGCCAATACAAGCACTGATAATTGTGTTGCATTCATACAGATAGAGTTGAGGGTGTGAGGAGAGAGACTTATTTGTTCATAATATCACACAAGGAGCAGCTCACCATCCATCACCTGTAGCAGGGTTTGATTTATTCATTTCTGATTGACGGGGACAATATTCAAGAGCGAGGTGCAACCACAAAACCAGGAAATAAATGCACTTAAATGTACAATTTGTAGAAGATATAAGGGATAAAACTTTATAACAATTGTATGTTAGATTAGATTATGAGATTAAATGCCTTGAAGGCGCATGAAGGTAAAACAACAGCAAAACAATAAAGGAAAAGAAAACACTAACCTATTTTGACCACACACCAGTTCTTGTCATGGGAAAATCTTTTGAACTCAGTGGAGGAAACGCAGCAATTAACAATAATATGAAAAGAATTGCTGAGTCTGTGTTCTGTTTCACACAGGATACACAGGAACCAATTTCATGGGCTTTTAGCTAAAATACAAACACATATGCACGCACGCACGCACGCACGCACGCACGCACGCACGCACGCACGCACGCACGCACGCACGCACGCACGCACGCACGCACGCACGCACGCACGCACGCACACACACACACACACACACACACACACACACACACACACACACACACACACACACACACACACACACACACACACACACACACACACACACACACACACACACACACACACACACACTCTCTCTCTCTCTCTTTCTCTCTCTCTCTCTCTCTCTCTCTCTCCCTCGCTTTCTCCAATTATATCTCTACAAGAAAGGGAATTCTTGCTAACTTTATTACTTTACAATTCTGCTACTGATTCAATCAACGACAGACTCACCCACCAGCTGATCTGCTATCAGCTTCAGATGAGTCAGATTGTTTTGACAACTTTACAGTGAAACATTTACATTATTCCTACCTGAGCTGTTTGCTCATTGCCCTTGTCTCTTGGCTCACACAATTCTCTAATGCTTCAGCCATACATTCTGTGCAACGGAAGCACTGAAGATGCAATGTGATTTAAATAAAACTTGTTTTAATAGATCAATGCTCATTTAAGCCCTATCTTGTAATTTGGGAGGAAATCTAAAACATAGGATTTGTGACAGCCACAGCAGAGGGTCAAATTGCAAGTTGGCAGTCGGCACCTCTGCGACTCTCACAGTTATGTTCATTCATTTTCACTATTTAGTGACATGCACTGAAATCACAGCTGATTACCGTCCATACACAAAGTCCATATCGTCTCTGTCGGGTGGAAACCTCATATGTCCAAACCTTAGGCCAGTTACTTTTTAGGATTCAAATTCAAAAATAGCAAAAGTAGCAGATCTATGAGCTCAAAACGTGTCGCTTCACGCAGCGTTTCGAGCTTGCGGATCTGCTACTTTTGATACTTTTGTGTGACTCTCTAGTATGATGATGAAGTACGGCATTCATTTACGAAAGAACACAAAAAGTTAGAATATGGAGATAAGAGGTTTCTTCTCGACAGCAACGATATGTAAACTAAACTCTGCCCCTCCATGTCCTCTGGAATGCCCTCTGGAGAGGACACACACACACACACGCACACGCACACGCACACGCACACGCACACACACACGCACACACACACACACACACACACACACACACACACACACACACACACACACACACACACACACACAATACACAATCTAATTATTTAAACACGTCCACAGCATTGAAAAATGCAATGCAACCAGAGATACAGTAGATGATGTATATAACATGGAAAATGGTTCCAACACTCAGCAATCTAAATGTGAACATAATTATTGTTATGTAAATCCTAGTAAAACAGGGGACTGAGTGTGTCTCAGCCAATCACAGCGATGGGGGACCGGATTAAGCATGGCCCTCCGGGGGGGTCCAGGTACAGAACCCCTGGCAGCGCCAATCAACTAGGCTTTTTTCCCTCCCCCATCCCATGCCTGCCTCGTGCCTCGGTACTTGACTCACCCGCTGGTCTGCAGCTAAAGCTGTATGTCGTCTCTGTCGGGTGGAAACCTCATATGTCCAAAACTGTTACTTTTCCAGGATTCAAATAAAGTAGTAGATCTACAAACTCGAGCCTGTGGATCTGCTACTTTTGATACTTTTGTGTGACTCTCTAGTATGATGAAGTACGGCATTAATTTACAAAAAAAAACACAACAAGTTAGAATATGGAGATATGAGGTTTCTGCCTGACAGCAACGATATGCATTAATTATGGCAACATATTGACGCTCCACGGAGGACGATACACAAATGAGGCTTCAGCGCTGTGTGACATAATGACGCGTTTGGAGATAGTAGTTTATTTTGGAGCTGTGTGCTACAGTACAGCGGTTAGAAAATGTAAGTACGCTAACCCCACATCCACTGCTTAATACTGCCAACTACTAATTATGGGGACTATATCAATGTATATGAAAAATGATGCAATGCTCCGTTCACACGGGCAGATACAAAGATACATGCTACCATTCATTTTCAATGGAAGCCAGCGACATGAAGGTACAAAGCAACGTCCGATGTTTGTAGCTGCTACTAAGATACAAAACTACAACTGGAGCTCCGATGACGCACGCAGCGCTTGATGACGTTAACGTGTTGAGCAACACAGATTGTGTATCTTTGTATCTTTGTATGTGCCCATGTGAATGCAGCATTACTTGTTACAAAATGCACAAATTAGCCTGGCCTACTAGTTGTTTTTGGATAAGTTAAGTCGCTGAAAGACCCTTGACCCTTGACCCTTGAAAGTTAAAAGATAGGAACTATAAAATGTTGACCGATCAGAACAGGGGGCAGAGCTATTCAATGACGGACAAGGGCCCTAAACTGAGTCCAATGAGTTGATCCACAAGTCTGTATGACAAGCGGTTAAAAAGTTAGGTACGTGGAAAAAAAGAAAAAAGGTGGGAATGAAGGAAAAGGAATAAAGGAAGGATGAAAGAGGAAATGAAAGTAAGGGTGCATCCACACATGAGATGCAAGTTGACGCCAGGGTCGCAAGCCCTTGTTCCGGTTCTGGCCATTTCTGGCCGTTACTCAATGAAAAGTGGAACCCGGATATGCGCTTCAGACGCGCATCGGGACGGCCTTTCCGTTTTTTCCTATAACATGGGAGTGGATGGGACTTCCGACTTCCGAGCGTCAACTTGCAGCTCATGTGTGGATGCACCCTATGCAAGGAAGGGAAGAAGAAAGGAAGTAGGGAAGGGAGGAAAGGAAGGAAGCAGAGAAGGAAGCATGAAATTGAGTAAGAAAGGAGGGGAAAGTAGGACACAAGATAAATATAAGAAAGAAAGGATAAATCTACAAGTTCTACAAGCTCACTGAGAGTTGTTTGTCCAGCAGTTTGCGAGATTAGCTCCAGACACACACACACGCACGCACACACACACACACACACACACACACACACACACACACACACACACACACACACACACACACACACACACACACACACACGCACACAAATCGATCACAGAGAGAAGGAAGGGTCCACTCACCGCAGTGTGCAAACTCAGAGAGAGACCATAATAAACATGCCAAAATAGTCGGGGTTGAATGAGTTAATAGACAACCAAGCAGGCGGGAGCATGACACCACTCCTCCTCCCCCGTCAGTCTGCTGGCATAAAGCACCCACTCACACCCGCTCACATGCTTTCATTTGCAGCTGATCTGGGTGTTGACGCTTTCTACTGTTCAGTGTGTGTGAAGTTTTCATCCTGTGTCGGTCAGCGTTTGAATTACAGGCACAGCTAGAGAGATCAGCATACAAAAACGCTCCAGCAACCCCAGCAACCTCATGCATATTCCTACCTACGGTATATATCTTCAAACTTCAAAGTGAGTTTTTCAAAGTTGGTAAACGTTGTATCTGACCAAGAAAGAGAGAAGACACAGGGATAGCCACAGAAGAGGGGGGAAAAGCGGAGGAAAAAGAACAAAAGGAGTCGGAGACGCACGTATAAAAGCATCGACGATGATGATGAACGTGAGGAAGCAGCTGGGCTCCCTGGCCTGTGCCGTGTTGCCAGTGGTGGGGTTTCTCCTGAGCTGCGCGGGGGCATACCTGATGTCCCTGCAGATCAGCCAGTACCACTTCGCCATCAGGGTCATCCTGGCCTATCTCCTGATCGCCTGTGGCTTCCTGGCCATGCTCACTGGAGTGTCCTGGGCCGTCTGCCACGGCATGAAGATCAAGATGTACCGGAGGAGAGGAGGCAGAGGCTGCGCCACTCCACACCACCAACAGGTCCACATCTACACTATCGACAGGTAAGGGCCTGGTCATCAGAATTCAGTGATGGAAGAAGTACTCACATTTTTTTTTACTTAAGAAGAAATATCAATACCCTATTGTAGAAATACTCTGTTCGGCTTTCAAAATTTACTTGAGTAAAAGTACAAAAGTATTGGCTTCAAAATATACTTAAGGTACGAAAAGTAAAAGTAGTCATTATGCAGAAGGTCCCAATTCACAAGTTTTCAAATGTATAAAAATCCTTTGAAAATAGCAGATTTACAAGCTTGTAGATCGGTTATTTTCAAATAGCCAAAGTGTATATATATATATATGTCACACTACGATTGGAAAACCAGTCAGTTGGAAAAAGGTGCACTCGGTTTCTGACTGTTTTTTCAATGATACTGTAACATATTATGAAGGTCTGAAGTGGTTTTGCAATAATCAAAATCTACAAAGTAACTAGTAACTAAAGTTTTCAAATAATTATATTGGAGTAAAAGTACAATATTTGCCTTTGAGATGTAGAGGAGTAGAAGTAAAATTATTGAAAATTGGAAATACTCCAGTAAAGTAAAAAAAATACCTCAAAATTGTACTTAAGTACAGTACTTGAGTAAATGTGCTTAGTTACTTTCCACCACCGTCAGAATTCAAGTATGGGCTACAAAGAATTCGACTTGATGCATTGTTCTCATACACAGTAACACATTCCACAACGAGATAAGTGAAAATGTATGAATGAGATAAGATATTAAAAAAAAGTAAATATATAAAAGTAAACAGAAATATAAGGAGTGAAGGGTTAGATCAAGGTCGAGGTTGAGCAGTGTGATCAGCATTGAAGTGTATGAGATAAGGCATCATGCATCATAGCCTATAACATTGCACAGATAAGAAACATCTATTGTTACAATATTTCAGTATTTCTGTTATCATTACCTGCAACACATGCATGGAGATTGCAACATGTTCATCTTAGTTTTACACTAGAAATGATTATTGTGTATTTGTTGTGTGTTGCATTGACATGGTTGCAAATTGTAATTTCATGGCAACTGCAATGACAATGAAAGGATTCAGTTCAGTTAAATTCCCTGCAATTTCGTTCAAAAGAAAGACTGGTGAAACATTGCATACCTATCCACCACAAATGTCACAAAATACACAGAAATACACAGAAATTCATGCTCGACAACAATTACAAATACATGATCTTTTCCCCTGTTTCCAGAAGACCTAGTTCATTCCCTCCGTCTTATGAAGAGTCCCAGAGGAGCCACGATGACCCAGCTACTGACTCTGTGGTGGTGGTGGTCGATGAGGAGAGCCTGACGATGGGCCCAGCCCCTCCTCTGTACACCCAGCATGGCTGTGAGATCCCTGACTGCGTGTGGAGCTGGGAGCAGCCTCCCCCTTACGCACAGACACAGCCTAGCCTCCAGGGCCACCTGGCTGCAGGTGCAGAGGAACAGCAGGAAGCTGTACCTTAATGAATATTTCATTCGCACGATGTGGCGCCCGCCGGAAATAACAGATTTTTTCGGTGAGCATCACAAGTGTATGACAACTCACCCAGACATTGAGGGAAGTAGTGTCTGTTTGGACAGGATAGGGAGGATTGGATTGGATCACGGAGCCTATGTAGCCTACGTGCCTACGTGACTTCCTCAATAACTAACCGGGACTTCTAGAAAGTTCCAAACATGACCGAAGTGCTGTGGAATGCGGGTGACAAATGATGGCCCACAGGAACGTTGACATCACATCTGTGCTATGAACCAGTTGCAGTTGAACCAGTTGCAGAACCTAAAAACCACTGCATTCTTTTTTTTAAAAGAACAGTTGACTTGATAACTCACTGTGTTACTTGGTATTCGGTATTGAAACAGAGGATAGAAAGTCTGGCAGAAAGGCAGACAGAATAGGTAAGTCACTCATTGGAGCTCTGGTGGAACTCGGGCCTTGACCAGAAGAGACAGCAAGAGCATCTTAACCTATTGCGCTGTCAATGGGCCCAGAACTGTCTTCTGACCTGACTTTTGTTTTCAAAACAGTGTCAGTTGCAGGCTTCTGAAGGGATGTTGTTGGTTCCTCAGGCAAGCTGAAATTGTTTAAAAAGTTCTACATTTTGAGCTGAAGACGGTAATGTTGTCTTAGATCAATGAATCCAATAAATGCTTGGATTGAAAAAAAAAATGCATGTTCAGTCTTACATTACCTGTACTGTAGTCAACATCCAAATGGTGTGTTTTTAAAAGTGAACATGCTTTTATGCTCACACTTGCAATGATGTAAAAATAAATAAATAATAGAGTACCTAATACCATTGTATGCAATAAACTATGTCATTCCAGTTGCAAGGTTTGTCTATGAAACAACATATGCCAAGACACTCAAATTCATGAATGACGAGTTTGGAATTTTCCTATAAGCTGCATTATAGTACACTAGACACTAGTACAAATTCAAAGGCAATGAATGGACACAATCTCATTCAACTTCCGACACGCCCCTTTCAGCATGAACTAGATGAGTGGGGCAATAACCTGTAATAACTTAAATATACTGTCTGTCTGACCACCGGTAAATGATCATATCCTTACGGATATCCTGGCAAATCGTCAGCTCTTAATGACTGCAATCAGAGAGTTTATGAGATCCTGTTCTCTGTCTCTCAGTGAGTGACACTGCAGAAAGATCAACAGTCTCTCTTATCTCCACACAAACAACTTTAACACATACGGTCACACTTCGATCACAAGCAGGTGCTTGCACAGCAGATCAAAGGCTGATAATGTCCCCATCTTTGACCATAAACAAATGTTGCATTGAATGTCTCTTCACCTGTCATACCTTTGAGAGTTGCACTTTTAACCACATAAACCCAAACCAGGGTCTCCCAGACGTCTATCCTTGGCCCAGGCCTTTTTCCCCTCTAAACACACAAATGTGTACTCTTTGCAACGCGTTGTTATGATATGCTAAATCTAAATCTGCTATTTTGGCCGGATGTTCACCTATTATGACATAATTATTATATATGTCAACTTTTAGGACATACAGCATGTCCTTATTCGAACCAATTCAGTGGCCTTGAGTGTCCGCCCTGAGACTGGGAGATTTGAGTTTGAAACCCCGGCCGGGTCATACCAAAGACTCTAAAATGGGATCCAATGCCTCCCTGCTTGGCATTCAGCATCAAGGGTTGGATTGGGGGTAAGTCCCTGCGACATACTAGCGTCATGTCCAGGGTGTGTACTTGTACATCAAGCTGCCTCACGCTACAGAAACAGGAGATAGGCTCCGGCCACATGGCTCGGCAAGGCTTACTTGCTTACTTTTCTGTATTGAGACGTAGAGTCGCTAAAGTCTAAGAGAGAGAGAGAGAGAGGATTACACGCAAAGGTTTTTATTTGGATTAAAAAAGAAACAATTTCAATATTGCTATATTGCTCCCCACAAAATATAAGAATAAGGAAACAAAAGGTCTATGTGGTATTTCCCCTCTTGAGTTTTCTTCACCAATTCCAGAAGCGTTCCCTGTGGCTTGTTGATCAGGTAATGTGGGACTTCACATTTTGAATAGTAATACACACACTACAATGAGTGTTTAACTCTGAGAGAGTGAAAATGGACGCTTACATGTCAAATTGGATTTGTAAGGGTTAATTTAACTCAAAGAGTTACATTCTAAGAGTTAAATTCATTTGAATTAATTTAACTTAATTTAAGTTAAATTAACACTCAGGGTTTTACAGTGTAGTAAAATACAGGCAAGTGCGACCTTTTAAGGATTTAACCCATAACAGTATCAGACATCACGTCATTGTGTTTTAAATTCATTTTGATATCATAGTTGAGAGGCAATGTCAGCTTTGTTACAGGGTTTGAATACTTCTGTATGAAATGAAGGAAAAGCATTGTGGTTTATGAGAGTGAAAGGTGAACGCTGCATAAACTGAATAAAAAAAACTAGTGGATGAACTTGCATACATTCCTTCAGTCAATGGCTAAAAAAATAAGGCACAAACATAAAAGGCATGTTCATAGATATTTGCTACCTTCACAAAACATTTTGGCATAATTGATCCATTGCAAAAGTATATGCAATTCACCATTATTTTACATTCATTCATTTCATTTTTTGTTTCAACGCTTGCTTCTTTGGATATAACAGTAGAGACAATACTGTTTGCACAACTAGTACAGTCTTTCAAGAAATGAGGAAAAGTAGAGATGTGAGAAGAAGTAAAATATGGCAGAGCATTACAGGTAAATTGATTGTTGTGGGTGTTGTTTGTGTATGTGTGCATTCATGGTGCACGTGTGTGCGTGCATGTGTGTAACTGTGTGTGTGGATGCATGCATGTATGTGTGCCAGCATGTTTGCATAATTTATAGTTAGCTGTTTTCTTAGGTGATGACGTTGGGGCCACGGCGGCCTGTCCTCTCATGGATGCCTGAGATCTTCAGAGCGATAGCAATAAGGGGTCCCAGCACTACCTGCATTAAGAAACACACAAATAATACATGAAGGTCTATGTAGGTGGAACGACAACTGTTCAACAGCAGTAAATTAATGAATTATTCATTTATGTATATTCATTAAGTATGCATAAGTCAGGAAATTCACACATTTGCAATACATTTACAGGACAACTATGCAGTTTTCATCCCTCAGTCAGCCTCCCACCCACCCCATGCTGTGATAAAGCTCAAAGTAATCTTATTGAAATACACTAACAACAGACAGCAACAAAAGGAGAGAAGGAAAATAATGTAGAACAAGAGAATCAGGGGGTAAGAGGAAAAAAATTATGGCAACAGTGAATCCCAAATGAAGCTGCAATCAATTAAATCAATAATACCTTATTTCAGATATAACATATTCTTTAATTTTAAGTTATGTTTATGTAATAAAAAATAAAGCTAGAGATTTCATTTAACCAATGTGAAACTGTAGAAGAGTAAGGCCTGATTTATTCGTGTATCGTGTCTTGCACTGAGATTTTCGGTACAAGAGACTGGCACGAAACTAAGTAAACTGATTTTCAATGAATTGGAACGCACTTCCAGCAAGCAAGTCAAAGTCTAAATATTTGCATTATCATTCCAAGGGTCTATTTCACTTATACTGAGAAAACACAAACGCAGTGATTTTAGGATATGAATGTCACAAGGACCAAAACTTTTTTGCTGTGCTTTAACCATCTCAAAATCCATGACCTTTTCCCATTCGCATCTAGTAAACCAACAAGCAAAACGGGCGCACACAATGTTGCTGAGGTGCTGAGTCTGCTGACCACGGTGCAGAAGACTTTAATTAAGAAAGAGTACTTTAATGAAAAACAACCGTTTCGACATCTTCTTCAAGGATTGTTGTTCTCCATGTTCTCCACTGACCGACCATGGCATCAGTGCATGTTTACGTTCGTGATGTCCGCGGTCCACCGCCCAACCCGACACACCCTCGAGGCATGTGACGGCCATCACATGCACCGGCAACGGTTTCTTGTCAATTCTCCGTAACATACTCACTATGGGATATCAGCGCCTCCTGGCGTGATGCAGAGCTACATACCATAAACTCCCGGGCCATTCATTGGCTGAGAAGGGTATGTCACGTGTCCGGTAAACCGGAAGAGGTATAAAACCTCTTGCGTGACGTGGCTCATCCTCTTTCGCTTCTCTGCATGGCAGATGCAACAGCTCAAGACATACCTTAATAATAACAAACGTAACTTTGATCAGGACAGAAACCAGCTTTAGCCCACTCGGTGGTACTTGTACTAACCAACGGGTTTTCCTCCTATTAAAAAAAAAAAAAAAAAAGTTTTATTATTTCCGCTCCCGCGGCTATCTTCTCTTTCTTTCTTTTACTGCTAAAGCAAGTTTTCCTCCTTTGAGTTTTCCGCGCTCTTAGCCTTGCGGCTGAAAGCTAACAGGTTAGCTCGAGATGGAGGTTCCACGTCCCTGCGTATTGCTGCTCTGCCGCTTGATGATCGCCGGGGATGACCCTCGTGGTTTCTGCATCTCGTGCCTCGGTCTCTACGGGGCCGAGGCATTTCCAAGATGCACCGGGACGCTGCGAGGACTGCGCTGTTCTCCACGCTGCACCTCGATAGCCGCTTAGCCAGGGCAGCGCCCTGGCTGCGGGAGGCAGCGACGTCTCGTCCCCGGTCGTCGCGGATCCAGCAACACGGCCCAGGGAACGTGGGTGGTGGGGCCCACCACGTGCGCTCACAGTCCACAATGGGCCCTCCGGCAGTCCCGGCTGCGAGCGGCGTTAGCCCCCGCTCGCAGCACCTCCAGGCTGCTACACAAGCCGTGCTACGCAGCACTGCAGCAGCCGCTAGCACCGTGTCTGGGGGACCACCCAGGTGCAACTACCTAGCGGCACTTCCTCCCCCTCTTCCCAGCCGTCTACTCCGCTGCCACAGCAAGCGTACCGGGCCAGCGGTGCGTCGCCAGGAGACGACGAAGGGGCGACGGCAGCATAGGCGAGGGGAGAACGAGGCAGAAGCTCGTGAGTGAGTAAGCCCAGACTAGCTACGTTAGCTGCTTCGCTAGGTTAACGTCGCCTTAGTCAGGCAGTGTTTTGTTGGCTTAACACCCATGCAACAGGTTATTAACAGCGTTGTCCTAGCCTAGCTTGCCTCGCTAGGATAACACCAGCTTGTTAGCCTTCTCACTCTGTGTATCGAGCAAACCTCGGGGGCTTCTGAAGTCCTTACTCGATGGACAAGATGGACGGCTCCTCGACTGCCAGAAGGCCATGTTTAATGAAAACGAATGTGTGTTTAAAAGTACAATTTTTTTTCTGCCAAAGAAATAAATGTGTTACATGTTACAAACGATCTCGTTCTTTCACGTGGCTTGAGTGCAGCGGAGCAGTGGAGTCCCCTACCGCGGGCTTCTCTGCTCCAATGCTCTCTGTATATAAGCCCATAATGTCTGTGATGCCCGAACTCCGGTATCCCAGACATTGATGGGCTAATATCTGTGCATGTAATGTAAATGTATCAACGTTCTCAATTGCATAAGCCCACACTGTCTAGAACACCCGAGTCCCGGTGTTCTAGACATTGTTGGATAACATCTGAAAGAGCAGCGGAGCGATGGAGTCCCCTGCAAGAGGGCTTCTCTGCTCCAATGCTCTCTGTGTATAAGTCCGCAATGTCTGTGATGCCCGAACTCCGGTATCCCAGACATTGATGGGATGATATCCGTGCATGTAATGTATCAACGTTCTCAATTACATAAGCCCACACTGTCTAGAACACCTGAGTTCCGATGTTCTAGACATTGTTGGATAACATCATATGAAGGTAATATAAAAACCCACATCACCCCTGTCCGCCAGAGGGCGCAAATGCGCCAGTGGAATGGGGTCACGCCGGTTTTTGCCTTCCGTCCCACAGGAAGTGCTCACGCACCACTGTGAACCGGAAGTACTTCGGTCAGACATGACCCCTTGGCCGTACCGCCTCATGTTTTGCAGGCCACGTTCGCCTTTAACGAGCGACAAAGCATCCCCTACGGGGAGGAAGGTTTTGTCGCCTCACAGGCTTCCGTCCCACAGGAAGTGCCCACGCCCACGCCCAGTCTCGTGACTCCTCCGAGTCCTCCGTTGGCCCGAGGGTTAGCACCGCCGGCGGCAGTGGCAGCGTCACTGGTCCCCATGGCAACGGTCCCCATGGCAACGCTCCCACTCTCCGAGCGGCCGGTGACGTCATCGTCCAAGCCACTCGCTCGGTGTGTGAAGCAATGGAGGTTTGCAAGCCGAATGCTTAGGTATTGCTCACAATACTAAAAGGTTTCAGGCTGCATTTCTCCACAAAAACCCCCCGTGACAGAAAAAGTATTGTTTTCCCGTGCAAGGGGCCCAGCAGCCAATACTCTGAGGGAGGAAGTTTCCTTCCTCTTGAGCATGGGCGCTATTAAAGGATTACTTCCGATACTTCTGTTTACTATCCCAGTACATCAGCGTTACACTGTGTGTGTACAGGGTTTTTCAGTACAGCAGTGACACACTGTGATTGTACTGATCAACTCCCCTGATCCGCAACAACACATTGTGGTTGTACTGGTGTGTTTTCCACGTGCTCTTATGCATATAATCTCCTATGTCGGACACGGTGTTGTTCCTCTCATGCAGAGGATAAGGCAACCATGTCTCTGAGAGAGGGGGTTCACTCTCTCTCCATAGTGAGTATGTTACGAAGAATTTGTCAAGAAACGCAAGGTTACGTTGTAACCCCGGTTTCCTTAGAATTCAGAGTAACATAGTCAGAGAACTATCTATGAATCGGAACCAACTGGTTTTCTATTCGTAATATTTTCTGGTGGAAAAGAAGGGGGGGGGGGGGTAACGACCCATTCTGAATCTGAAGGGTCTCAATAAATACTTGGGTCAAAGAGCGGACCTCTGTCTCCGCCATTTTGGAGGGACAGATGCCCCCTTTGCCGTACCGCCTCACGGACTACAGGCCTCGTTCGCCACTAACGAGCGACAAAGCACTCCCTAAGGGGAGGACGACTTTGTCGACGCTCCGTCCGGAGCCTTTGGGCTCAGACGAGAGGGCGACGGCCAAGGTAGGCTTACTTCGGACGGCCCCGTTTGTCAGAGTGACAGCGCCGGTGGTTTCCATGTAACCAGACAGGCTGCGCTGGCGGACAAACCGGATGCTGACGTCAGGCAAGGTCCCCGTGACCGGTCACGTGACCCCGCCGGGTCCTAACGGACCGTTAGTACCTCTACTGCCTCGGGCGGTCACCTCAGGGTTAGCACCGCTGGCGGCAGTGGCAGCGTCGCTGGTCCCCATGGCAACGCACACAGGGTTAGCGCTGCTAGCACCAGTAGTAGCGTCTTTGGTCCCCATGGCGACGCACACACAAGAAACCGGTTCCCTTGGAAACGGATCTCAACGTTTCTTGGCTCATGGTGATTTAGCCTTGACTAGCTTGTTAGCTGCTAGGTTTGCAGAACCTCCAGTCAGGCTACTGTTGCTTCAATTGGCGGCTAACTGGCCTCACTAACAACAACACATTGCAGTGTTGTTTTTTGGTGCAGCGCATAGCCAGCCCCGCTAAAGCAACACCACGGTGGCCACCTTCCACCGCTACCCTTCCACGGTCTCTAACGGCCCCGCATGTGCGGGTCCGCTGGATCACGTGGCGACATCACCGGTCCAGTTGGAAACGTGTGCGTTGTCCGCACTGGGTGACATCAGAGCCCCTCCTGACTCGCTTGCTGAGGCAGCTTGTTGGAGAGTTTGCAGTCCGGAACTGTTTTACTATCCCGGTACTTCAGTGGTACACTGTGTGTGTAGGGGTTTTTCCGGTACAGCAGTGACACACTGTGGTTGTACTGGTCAGCTCCCCTGATCAACAACAACACACTGTGGTTGTGCTGGTGTATGACCCTCTCTGCGGACGGTGCGGTAAGGAGATGGGTGGACCAGCATTGTTTTCAATGCTTATTTCCACGTTCCTTTCTATCCACCACAGTCAGGAGGTGGCGCGGCACACAGACGTGGCCGTTTCCCCACTTGACGTCGAGGGGTTTTTCACCGTCACCGTCCGTCGAGCGTCTTGGTCCGTCTCAGCAGACCACCTTCATAGGGGATCTCGCTGGGCTAGACCAGGCTCACGGCGCGTCTGTCCCGGGCGGGATAGACGGCGTTTCGGCCTAGGGTCTTCTCGCGTGAGGCGACAAGTCACATACAGGCTATGCGTGCAGGCGACGGGTCTCATGACTTCGGCCTTACACCTGTTTCGTTTGGACAAGCCCCACGTGTGACCTTTTTTCCCCGGAGGTGGATGTGGGCTCTTGGAGCCCCGTCCACCTGAGGTTGTCATGTCCTGATCGGAACCGACAACACCACGACCGTGTGCTATGCCAAAAAGCAGGGAGGCCTGGCCTCTCCAGTGTTGGACAGGCTAGCTGGCGATCTGACGCTGTGGTGCGACGCGCGCCTTACGTCAACCAGAGCCTCACAGGTACCGGGCCTCCTGAACAGTGGAGCGACTCTGTTGTCCAGGGGCATTTTTTGGTACGCAGATTGGCCTCTCCTCCGGAGATAACAAGCCAGATCTGGGCCAGGTTGGCCGGCTGAACTGCTTTATGCATTCCCGTCACTGGAGTTGGTCCTCTCAACTTGTCAGACTCCACGGACTGTCAGTGCCACTAGTGGCACTGGCGTGGGGCGCATGGAGGTTAGGAATAATCCTCTCCTCTACAACGAGCCCTGGGCCCTCCCCCCGATCAGAGATCTGCTACGGCAGGCAGGGGTCGGAATTTTCCACAAGCAACCTCAGGACCTAGACCGGTGGGCTTGGCCCGTGAGGGGGAGACCTTGACTTCTTATGGCCTGCCCCCTGAGGTGGTAGCTACCATCCAGGGGGCGAGGGCCCTTTCCACGAGGTCTGCGTACGACGACAGGTGGAACCTGTTCGTGTCATGGTGTCTGGGTCAGTCACCGCCGGTTGAGGCCTTCCGGGCCTCGGTACGCAGCATCCTCATGTTCTTGCAGGACAAATTGAACCAAGGTCTGGTTTTCTCGACGGTTAAGGTGTACCAGGCGGCCATTTCCGCTTGTCACGTGGGTTTCGATGACATGACGGTTGGCCGACATCCGCTGGTGCGTAGTTTTATGAACGGTGCCAGGCGGGCCAGGCCGGTCTCTAGGCCTCTGTTCCCGGCCTGGGACCTGGCGGTGGTGCTGGGGGCGCTTTGCCTCCCACCGTTCGAGCCTTTTCACTCTATGGATCTGGAGATCATTAGTCTCGAAACGGTTCTTGTGGTTGTTTTCACTACAGCTACACGGGTCAGCGACATACATGCGCTCTCAGTAAGTTCGGAGTGCATGAGGTTCTTGGGAGACGACAGCAGGGTTTGGTTAAGCCCAACATGGCGTTTGTTCCCAAGAACGGAATGGTGACCCAGACACCGGTTGAGCTGATAGTTTTTCATCCGCCTCCTTTCGCTTCGGCAGAGGATAGGCGGCTGCACTGTCTCTGCCCAGTGAGGGCGTTGAAGCTCTACTGCCAGAGGACGGCGGTCGGCCGGTCGTCGTCGCAACTTTTTGTCTCCTTCGGCCCAGATGGTCGGAGGAAGGCAGTGACTAAGGCGACGCTTTCTAGATGGAGTGTGGATGCCATTAGGCTGGCCTACGTCAGTAGTGGCGCTCCAGTTCCAGAAGGACTGAAGGCTCACTCTACTAGAGGCGTGGCTACTTCCTGGGCCCTCTCCAGGGAAATGTCGGTCCAGGAGGTGTGCGCGGCCGCAAACTGGTCGTCTCCATCGACTTTTGCGGCTTTCTACAGCCTGGATGTGGCAGCGGCGTCAGTGGCGCACGCTGTACTGGACATAGCGGCTGTCTCTACTTAGGGTAGGGGAGGTTAGGCAGGTCTTTTGTGTAACCCGCCTTTTTTCCCTTCTCTACCTTCCTTCTCTTGAGTCCCCTCGGAACCACCGTTGGTAGGTTTCCAGGGGAGGAGGCCCTGTTTCCTTGTTTTCACTTATGGGTCAGACTTGTGTCTGTTCATTAGATGAATAGGCAGACTTGGTCTGTCAGGGTCCTTTTCTTTCAATTATATACCGCACCCCGGCCCGGAGGGCTGGGGCGCCCGTGAGGCCGAAGGTCACGTCCAGGGGGACGGGGCCTTATGGCTAGGGGGCGTGCGGACCTGAGATTCGGTATGGCTATAAGCCCAGGGGGGTTTATGCATCCCATAGTGAGTATGTTACGGAGAATTGACAAGAAACTCAGGGTTACGGATGTAACCCCGGTTTCTTTAGAATTCGGAGTAACATACTCACCTAACACCCCTGTTTGTGTGCATCTGCATGCAGGAAGCGTGTTAAAGAGGATGAGCCACGTCACGCAAGAGGTTTTATACCTCTTCCGGTTTACCGGACACGTGACATACCCTTCTCAGCCAATGAATGGCCCGGGAGTTTATGGTATGTAGCTCTGCATCACGCCAGGAGGCGCTGATATCCCATAGTGAGTATGTTACTCCGAATTCTAAAGAAACCGGGGTTACATCCGTAACCCTGAGTTTCTGTTTGTGTCTGACATCAGCAAAGTTTCAGCCCAATCAGAACCCAATTGACTTCCATTATAAAATGATATTTCAGGTACTTCTGCGGCCTACTGGCAGCATGCCTACAAATGTGGTGCCATTTGGTCCAGCGGTTGGCAAGTGTGTTGAGCTGGCTCAATACACACACCCATACACATACAGTACCCTCTCATAAGACAGCTAACGTCTTTCAGAGCCACATCATACATCTTTTTTACACAGTTTTACACTTGAATAATGAGGGTTGATGGGCTCAAATTCCAAACACAATTAACCATTTAAGCCCTATATACTTTGTTGTACAAAATAGCAAAAATAGCAGATCTATAAGCTCACAACATATCATGATGTAATGTGTTGTGAGCTTGTACATCATTCTATTTTTGCTACTAAGAATTAGACAATTTTTGAATTTTTCCACCTAAAGGCCTAACGAGATGCCCAAAATAGCTACGACAGGTTGAAAGTAGTTAAAACTGGAATTATCACAAGCAAAGTTAGCATTCAGTACAAAGCAGTATGCACAAGGTGCTAGAGAGACTGAGGAACATGAACAAATGAGAGTAGACTTGTTTACTCCACGTCTGATCAAAACAAGGTCAACATCAAATGCAAATTCACTTATCCAATGACATTAGTCTGCTTTATCAACCTGTCAATAAACCAATGATTCATCCATGATATCAGTACAGTATACCAATTACTTAACTATACCGTACAAATAAAGAAATGAGCCATAGCCATTAGGAAACAGACCATGATTTGTCATAATTGGTGCCAGGATGACCTGGTGTTGCAAAAGCATCTTTAAAATAAAAGCTAAATGTTTGTATTGTCCCACACAGAGCTCTGCTTATGAACAACATTCATAACATAACATAACAGTTATATTGACATTCAGTGCTGAGTTTGCTTAGTGTGTATCATCTTTTACTGTCATTGCTTGTCAGGCAGTGAGCAGTATAAATGACCCAGCAGTTTTTTATTGTTATGGTGTACCTTTCAGTGACAGACAGACAGACAGACAGACAGACAGACAGACAGACAGACAGACAGACAGACAGACAGACAGACAGACAGACAGACAGACAGACAGACAGACGCACACTCGCGCGCACACGCACACACTCGCGCGCACGCACGCACGCACCACGCACACACACACACACACACACACACACACACACACACACACACACACACACACACACACACACACACTCACACACACACACACACACACACACACACACACACACACACACACACACACACACACACACACACACACACACACACACACACAAAACTGTGTGGAATTTAATGACATTTTCATAATTGTATGTGACATAAATACAAACAAAGACTCAACTTTTTGCTGGGTTAATCTATCTTTTCCTCCCCAATTTAGACTGCCATGTATATAGCCCCTGTCACTGCCAACCCCTACTGGTTGGTAATACGGATGGTGTACATAACTACATCTCCTCGAATTCACATAGAGTTGCCGGACGCTTCTTTTCACCGACAGTAACAGTGAGGGAGGGCATAACGTGTGCGTAGGTACATGTTATCCCTCCTTGTTCTACTCCAAATTTAACAGGCTGACCAACCTGTAAGACTCACGGTAACCCGGAAGACTCCAAAACACACTCGCCGCCATTTTTTTCGTGGAACAGCGGTTCTTGTATTTGTTTTACTGAGGATACGGTTATAAATAAGTTTAGGGTTAGGCATAGTTTTACTGAGGTTAAGCTTAGGAATAAGGTTAGGTTTTAGGCATAGTTTTGACTGAGGTTACGTTTAGGAATACCCCGGGGCGACTGTGTTTTGGGGCGAGCGTTTTTGTATTCAGACTCACGAGTGCAGCGACAGAGAACGCCCTTTCGCTACCCCCCCGCGAACACAGCCAATTGTGTTCATTGGAACACCTGGCCAAGCCGGAGGCACCGCAGAGGAATCAAACCCCAGTCTCCACGGTGGTGTACAGGAACTTTACCCCTGCGCCACAAAGGACGCCGAAGTCAATAGTCTAATAAAGTCACTATGTTGTCTAATCATTCATTGATGTACAGACTGGAGTGTGATTAGGAATTTTATTTATGATCTAGAGTGATGATAGATTGGTCAAGGTTTGGGTTCAGTAAGATAACGGACATGGAACAGCATGAATGAAACAGTTTGTATCAACTGTTTTAACAGCTGTGGGAATCTGTGATAAACAACCTACAGTGACACCCACGGAGAGATGAACATCCCACTGATTGATTTTTGGAGATCAGATGGATATCAAGATCAGTGAAATGCATTACATTCGCAGTACATTACAATGCATTGAAAATTTTAAAGATAATACTTGTGTCCAACCATAGAAACTATCAATACAGTTTAACACACGCCAAGAAGCAATCTAGGGAACAATATATGACACAGTTATCTTGTAGTGTGAGTCCAGCTTAAGTTCAATTACCATCTAAAAGTCATCCAGCACTTCACTTCAAATCATATCTGACAATCCCAGACAAACATACTCATACAAAACATAAACATACTCAACCACACACTAGTTGGTCACCAATTTGGCAATTCTTGTTTACAAATTAGCCGTACAATAAAAGCTTTTAATATTTATGTCTTTTAATCTTGATGGTTAAAGTTCAGCACCTATCCCAAAAGTCAAACAAAAATGACCACATAGGCAACTGGTGCTCCAGTCCAAAGTCTATAGGGCAAACAAATTAAAGACAGCATCTGAATCAGAGCTTTATTGTCATATCACAGGTTTACAGGTATAAAAGAAGTGGGGGAAATTCCATTGTTAAACAAATAAACATGATGTTGCATTAGTGGACCATAGCACCATGGACCATAACAACATAGATAAAACATTGAAGTGTTTCAGAGTGTACAAATGGACCCTCAATGGTCACTTCTTTACACTCTGTGTTAAATTAATAATTTCAGCACTAGTCCATATGTGCACACATGAGACTTGGTCCATATGTGCACACTTGAGACTTGGGACCACAAATGGCACTGCAGATCCCATAATAACCCATGGCAAAAATGCTAATAAACTGTTTACATTTGGAAGAAGTTAAAAATCATCAATTATTTTCAGAACAATAACCTATACCAACCCACTATGGAGAAACATGCATGAGTACGGCCACATAACTGTAAAAATGGCCCATCTGCCGGTTGGTCGTTATGTCACTGTAGTATGCTGAGTCCTACTATGGGTTGTTGCTGACAGCGTTTTGTAATTAAAGCTTCTATGCTTTATTGACCACAAACACATACTGCACATATTGGTGCACCAAGTCTATATACTGTAGGCTACATGTAGCCCAGCCTTGCTGTGTGTGCTGCTTACTATGTATTTAAATCAAAGTTGCTTATAACTTTGCACCATTGAGGCAGTTCTCTCTCTCTGCTGGCGTTATCTGAGCCCAGATACGGCATGTTACTATAAAGAGCAATTTGACAATTCGAAACAACTACCGATCAATTAACCCTGACACTGCTCCCATGAGTCAATCCACCCATGTCCACCCACAGCAGTCTTAATTGAGTGAGAGTTCACAGAAATGCTAATAAACAGCTTTGGTTTGGGAAAAGTGAAGAATCGCTTCATCACTCCCTGCATGTGCTAATGGTCAACGCCCATGAGCAATTTCAGATCTATTGGTCGACCAACTGAGAAGAAAAACTGATGAGTATATATAGTAATATCCTACTAGCCTAGGATAGTAGGATAATAGTAGGTTAGTAGGCTAGTAGGAAGTAGGATAGGAAAGAAGGATAGTGATCTGGTCTGCTATTTTCGTTATTTAAGTAAAAAGTTAGAGACGTTGTTGAAAGTGGTTGAAAGTCTGTCTGTGGGTTTTATAAATATTTAACCATTCAAGAGTATTAACAAGAGTTTGTGACTAAATAATTAAGTAATAGTTTTGGACATACAAGCAACAGCGACAATATGCAATGTAGATCCCAACCACAATGTCTCACAAGGGCACACACGCACAAACCTACCTGTGTCTCTCTGTTTTGTCTCTCAGGGTCTCTCTCAAAGCTTTCTGCATAGATGCGAATGGTGGCCCCAGCCCCTCCTCCACTCCCACTTAGCCGAAACACCAGACGGGATGCATCTGCGAAGACGATCCTCAGACCCTAGAAGTACACAAGAAAGAAGCTTTACCTTAAAGCATCTAGAGAATAAAGTATAAATAAGACTATGCCATTTTAAATCATGGCCATTATCAGTCCAGTAGAAAAAAAACGAAACAACATACAGTCTAGAGAAGAATGAGATTGTGATTTAAATTATAAATAAGTAACAGCCTCAAATACAGGAACAACAAACATCCACTAGATGGCACTGCCACTGTATGTTTCATAGACACTGTTGATGTAAACATACCAGTGATCATGAACCCTGTATTTAGTACTTGAAATGCATGATAGCTACCTTGAACTCACACTAGAATTTTGCCAAGAAAATATATGTCTACTAATGCCTTGCCATTGCATCAACAGCCACTATTCAGCAAACCTTGCATACTGTCAATGGTGTGCATTTCTGGGCATTGGCCCAGATGTGAAAAATTTGCATTTTCAACCATAATGTCAACACCCTCCATTTAGCATGTCTCATAACCTACCCCATATATTCCATGGACACACAGGGTATGGGCTAGATGTTTTGGGTCAGTTACTACAACTGTGTTTGGCTGCCAGATTTAAAGGGATATTTCACTTTCAAAAAAACTTTTGGTAATTTTATCGTCTACTCAGGCTTTTGTGAGCCCCCAGACAGTTTTTAAGTTGCTTCATTCAGTATTTAGATATTTGATATTCATTATATCAGACACGCCCCCTTCCTATACAAACCCATTATAACTTCAAACTCCATTTTTAACATGTTAGATTCATCAAAAACACCCGTCCTTGGTTCTGGTGACTCACCCTGCCCTCCTGATAGGGGGCCGTGTTTTTTCGATAACTTTTTTAATATTTTATTAATATTTTTTTTTGGATAATGAAAACAATTAAATACAATAAAAAATATATATAAAATCAATGAAAAAAGTAATGGAAAAAACACGGCCCCCTCGCGTATTAGGAGGGCATGGTGAGTCAGCAGAACCAAGGACGGGTGTTTTTGATGAATCTAACAGGTTTAAAATGGAGTTTGAAGTTATAATGGGTTTGTATAGGAAGGGGGCGTGTCTGATAAAATGATTATCAAATATCTAAATACTAAATCAAGCAACTTAAAAACGGTCTGGGGGGCTACCAAAAGCCTGAGTAGATGATAAAATTACCCAAAGTTTTTTGGTTGACTTATTCAGTGATTCTCAACCTTTTTAATCTCGAGGACCCCCAGTTTGATATGCATTAGGCAACAGACCCTCATTTGACATGATTCTTTTTTTAATCTCTGGGACCAAATCTAGACTGTAAAATTGTCAGTGTTCATTTAACTCTGAGAGTTACAGATCCGTAAGAGTCCATTTGGTTCCTAACTATCAATCAATTTCAAAGGGGACACCCTGGAACCGCCTAAGGACTTGTGAGGGTCACCGGACCCTACGTTGACAACCACTGGACTTTATGTATGAATTTGTGATTTGCGAGTCTTATGAACCTGTGTGTTATCCTCTGTGTTCACACTAGCAGAAACAAAGCGACAGGCCATTTTCAATGAAAGCCAGCGACATAATAATAATACAAACTGCCCTGGACCGCTGGCGTAGCAGTCCAGGGCACCTCGGCTCAGTGTAGCCTGATAGCGTGTTGCGGGTTCGAGTCCCGATCCCGATGGCCTTTGCTGTGTGTCACTCCCCCATCTCTCTCTCCCCATTTCCTGTCAGCCTACTGTCCTGTCAATAAAGGCATAAAAGCCCCCCCAAACAAAATATTTTAAAAAATGTAATAATAATACAAACTGACTGCCAACATTTGTCACAGTGTGACAAGCTACAAAAG
>NC_137608.1:25688028-25700528 GCF_963280865.1 Gymnoscopelus braueri | reverse complement strand
ATGGCCAGCATGTCATTAGTCAAACTTGCACAGTGTCTTGCACTTGAATATTGCTGATACACCCACATCAGGAATGCCACACCCACACAATACTTGTGAAACAATGCACTGATGGGAGATTTCATTAGCACCGACATGGAACTCTGAGAAAACACAGCCAACAGTTTTACCACCATCAAACTAGAAGCCCATGAGACATATTCGATCTATTTGTTCTCCCGTTCCGAACAGTATAGAACTCACACCCAGTCCCTGCCCAGGTTCGACAGAGGGAGACGCTTACAAACTGACCTTTGAAGTAAAGCAAACCAAATGGTAGAGGCCCAGCGTGAGCTGCCAACAGCTCATCCAATATCTTAATAAGGCAAAGGCAGCAGGAACAACGTGAGTTAACCTTTCAGCTGATGTTTGCTTTGAATCTGAGCCATGCACTCACACACAGGAAGCCTGGACCTGGACCTGGAATATGGTGTGTGTGTGTGTGTGTGTGTGTGTGTGTGTGTGTGTGTGTGTGTGTGTGTGTGTGTGTGTGTGTGTGTGTGTGTGTGTGTGTGTGTGTGTGTGTGTGTGTGTGTGTGTGTGTGTGTGTGTGTGTGTGTGTGCTTGTGTGTGTGTGTGTGTGTGTGTGTGTGTGTGTGTGTGTGTGTGTGTGTAGGGGTGTCCCAGAGAGGGAGCAAAGAGAGTGCAACGTGTAGGAGGAAAGAGAGAGGAGTGCAGAGTATAGAGTGGGCAGTCGAGAGGTAAAGGAATAATAAGAGTGAGATGGGTTAATAAAAATGAAGACTCACTCACTATTAAGAGCCCAGAGTTGGAGTGAACAGACAGAAACACATCATCACATAACAGAGTTATGGTTCACGAGTATACTATGTTGATACCTGATGATAAGATAAGACACTTTATTCATCATTGCAGGCATACTATGATATTATGTTTGGTAACTCAGAGACCATTAGCAATAGAGAACAAGATAAGTAAACAAGATAAATATGATGAGGTAGTGTCCTCTCTACATATGTACGTGTATATAATAAATAAATAAAGATATTTATTATATCTTTATGAAGAGAGTGGAGATAAGCACCCGGCCCTGCAGTGCACCTTTGGCCAGGATGAGCGTCCAGGATGTGTGGTTGCCCATTCTGATATTTTGTGCTCTGTTAATGAGGAATTCCAAGCGGCTAATCCCAGGTTGTTAAATTTGGAAACTAGTTTAGTTGGGATTATGGTGCCGTCCACAAAATAGCATCCAAATATACTGTATACAGTGTGATATTAGACAGTATAAGTGTTTGGATGGTGCAGGTGGGACAGGGGCCAGGGCTGCATGAAGTACGATTGAGACGGCATCCTCTGTAGATCTGTTCCCTCGATAAGCAAACTGCCGACTTCAAAACCGCTCTTAGGGCAACTAACAACAGTCGTGTTAACAAATAGTTAACAAATAATCGTAACAGCGACGGTGATGGATTTAAGACAGGTGGCAAAGATATTTAGTGCAGAAGGAAAACAGGAGGGGGCCTGATACAGACCCCTGGGGGACTGTGTTGAACTAACTATATAGGGTTTAAAGTGGTTAAAGATGCTGGTGAACAACACACCTGCATGTCGGTCAGCTTCACTGACTTCAGTGCGTGGGCCTGACACCCTGTATGGTCCTGCTGCTTTGGCCATGTCTGTTTTCGTCAGAGCGCATCTCACCTGGTGGCGCCGTAGGACGAGCACCCATGCTCCTCCTCAGTCAGTGTCATTTCAGCTCTCACTCTGCTGTTTTGGTTATACGAAGCGTGCGAAGAACTAGTTCAGGGTGTCAGGGAGTGCAACGTCATGGCAGATTTGTGAGGTGCTACTTGTACTCTTGTAGTCTGTTCTCCACATGCTGCTGCTGGGGTTGTTGTGTTCAAAGTGCCCCTCAATGTGCTGCTTGTAACTACACTGAGTAGAGCCCGTCTGACGCCAGACTTTTGGGTCCGATGCCAATCCTGATTTTGGAAAGTCCTAAACCACACACTGATTACCAATGTTTTTGCCGATATTTTGTCAAGAAGCACAAAATTGACAAATCACTTTAAAAAATCTTTTTCATTAAAGTTTGTATTTGAGATCATCAAATGTATACGCAAAACATTTATAAAAAGAAAGAAACAAAAAACTATGGGTTACTTGCGTAACCCCGGTTTTGTAAATTGCGAACGAGTTGTTCACTATGGGAAACAGCGCCCTCCGGCGATGATACAGAAGCTTCACATTCACTCCCTCAGGGCCGAAACCCTTTTTGGCCCGATGGGCCTTTCGTCGCTTCCCAGCAGCCTCCTCTCCCGAGGGCATATGAGGAGCAGGAACGCGGAAGTCATCCTCTTAACACACCAGCTTCCTTCTGCCAAGCAAAAAAGAAGGGTGTTTTAGTGAACAACTCGTTCGCAATTTACAAAACCGGGGTTACGCAAGTAACCCATAGTTTTGTTGCATTGCTTCTCTCGTTGTTCACTATGGGAGATATAAACCCCCGGAATGTATCTACGAATCGAGATACCACAAACTGCTGTCCCAGCCCTCCGAGGGGCGTGACCCTTGCCACCCAGGCGCCAACAGACCCACCGGGTCTAAGGCACGGAACAGGAGAAAAGTGGGGCCCTGACAGACCAAGGTCTGCCTTATAAACTAAGAAGCAGGCACAGCCTGTCTATTCTAGTGGGGGGAGGGCCCTGACAGACCGAAGTCCGCCTTATAAATCTAAGGCCCAGACATCGGCCTATCCTACACTAAGGCACAGGGGCATGAACAGAAACTACCGCGGTTCCATGCACCCACCCACCCTCAGGTGGAAGCCACACCCAGGACTGCGTGCGCCAATGAAGACGCCGCCACGTCCAGGCTGTAGAAAGCAGCGAAAGTCGACGGCGACGCCCAACTCGCTGCAGTACAAACGTCCTGAATAGACACCCCTCTGCAGAGGGCCCAGGACGCTGACACACCCCTAGTAGAGTGCGCCCTCAGGCACTGGGGCTCCCCTACTGGTGTATGCCAGGCGAATAGCCTCCACAATCCAATGGGAAAGCGTAGACTTAGTCACCGCCTTTCCCCCAGGCCCGGGGCCCAAGGAGACAAACAACTGGCTAGGCCGGCCCTGGGCCGCAGTCCTCTGGACATACAGCCGCAAGGCTCTCACTGGACAAAGACAGTGCAGCCTCCGATCCTCCTCTGAGGCAAAAGGAGGCGGGTGAAAAGCCACCAACTCGGTTGGCACAACCACCGTCAGGTGGTTCTTGGGGATGAACGCCGGGTTAGGTTTTAGAACAACCCTACTACCATCACCCGCAAACCTCATGCACTCCGGAACCACCGAGAGGGCATGTATATCGCTCACCCGTTTCGCTGTTGTCAGCGCAACCAAGAGTACTGTCTTGAGCGCGAGGAACTTCAGTTCCACCGTCTCAAAAGGTTCAAAAGGAGGACGAGAGAGTGAGTCTAGCACCAGGACCAAGTCCCACGTGGGAAACAAAGACCTTGAGACAGGGCGTTCACGCAACGCGCCCTTCATGAACTGACCCACAAGTGGTTGTTTCCCCGCGGTTTTTCCATCGGGGAAACCAACATGGTTGGCCGAAATGGCCGCCAAGTACACTTTAACCGTGGAGAAAGCGTTCCCAAGATCCAACCTATCCTGTAGGAAGGTCATGATATCTGCGGCCGACGCCTGGAACGGGACCACAACCGGGGACTGTTCCATACACCACTCCTCGAACACGCCCCACTTAGCTCCATAGAGAGACCTAGTGGAGTGTGCCCTAGCGGCCTGAATAGTAGCTACCACCCTAGGTGGAAGTCCAGTCGCAGTCAAGTTATGGCGTTGGAACAACAGATGTTCAGGAGGCGGGGATACACACCTTTACTCCGCCCCCTTACCAATCTACCTGGCGCTATTTATACCTTGTCAGAACTACCCAGAAGCCCCTTATTCGCTTTCGTACATCCGTACTCAAGCTCATAACGTTTTCAGCATGATTAGCAGCAAGAGCACCCTACCTCTTCCAGCCAGTCCAAGTCCCGCCGTTCCATTTCTCCCAGCGCCTCCGCATTCTGCTTTCTCCAGACACCTCAACTTCACGTCTGTCTACCATCATCCCACCATCTGGTCAACCGCGACATCCTTCAGGTTGGTCCCACGCACCCACACAACATCGCCCGACTTCTTGGGAACGGGAGCGGGGCCGAACCGCAAGGAGGCCACCACCGAGCAGCTCTGCGTCCCCGACGGCCAGCAACGCCACCGCTCCCCGCTAACGCTCGCCTCACGGCTCCCCCGGTCCGTGCCACCACGGCTCCTCCAGCTGTTAGCTAGTAGCTACTAGCTACAGCCACAACGCTAACTACAACAGCCGGCTACAACAACACCGGGGCCTTCGTCGCGCCAGTCGCGGTCCGATGACGTCACGCACCACTGAAGCTACCGCGGCGATTCCGGATGACGTCACCCGCCGCTCCGGGAGGCTTAGGGCTGCCTGCCCAGAAGAACACTGCCTCCACCAGCCCACATATCTTCTTTCCAACTACTACTTTTCCAATACATTTCCAATCTTTAACCCTGTGCCTGCTACCCACCCCTAATGTCTGTCTTGTCTATCTTATCATCCCTCGTACCGCAGGCTGCATTTTCATCCCCCCCCACCCCACCCATCCCTACATCCACCTCAGTCTCCTTCCTTTTCTCCTACCACCCAAGCACTGCCGTGGCCACACCTGGCACCAGCGCACCCCCCCCCCCCCCCCCCCCGCTTTCACTTTCGAGCATGCCACCCAGCGGGTGGCATGGGTGGCATGGCATGGCATGGGTGGCATCGCCTCACTCTCCCCCCCCTGTCCTTTCCTGTCCTCCCCTCAATAACCCCTCCCCCCATCCACCCCCCCCTTTTCTGCTGCTCCCTCCATTCATGAGCTAGCATCATGCTCCCATGCTAGCTTACTATACTACCAAAATTGCTCCCACAGCTGCTATAGCCATCACTACAAGTTCCTACCGAACTACTGTAACATGTGTTTCTTCCTAACACTGCTGTTCCCTCCATTCATGAGCTATGCTAGCATCATGCTCCCTTGCTAGCTTCTTACTATACATACTACCAACATTGCCCACGTGGCAACAGCTGCTACTGCTATTATTACAATGTTCCTACCGAACTAACATTGTCTCCTTCCTAACATTGCTGCTCGCTCCATTCACGAGCTTGCGAGCATTCATACCCGACATACTACCAATATCGCTCCCGTGGTTAGCCGCCACCGCTATCACTACAATGTTTCCAACTAACTAACATTGTTTCCTCCACAGAGATGGCTGCTTGGCGCTACTAACAGACATTGCCAGTCCACAGACATTGCTGCCCGGTGTTACTAACACCTTTAGCTACGAACATCGTTAGCTCTATCCACAGCGCTCCCTCCACTACAGCGCTCTCCACAGTGCGCTCGCCCCTAGCGCTCCCCCCACAGCTCTTTTGCAGCGCGCTCGCGCCCACAGCGTTCCCTCCCCTCCATCCTCTCCCTCCCCTCTCTCCTCCATCTTCTCGCCGCCCTCTCCCCCAATCCTCTCGCCCTCTTCACCCTCCATGCGTTCTCTCCCCTCCATCCTCTCCCTCCCCTTTCTCCTCCATCTTCTCGCCGCCCTCTCCCCCAATCCTCTCGACCTTTTCACCCTCCATCTCATCTCCCTTCTTTCTCTCACCCTCCCCATTCTAGCCCTGCCACACGGCAACAACGGTTACCCCTGCATTTTGCCAGTACCATAGTCACTATCACGTTCCCGCCCCAGAGTTTCCAACTCTCCTTCTTTTCTAGCCCCGCCACACGGCAAAGACGGCTACCTCTGTTCCACTCCAACAGGCTCCTGCCTCTGAGTTTCCAACTCTCCTTCTTTTCTAGCCCTGCCACACAGCAACAACGGCTACTTTCTTTCCATCCTCCTTTTCCCACTCCTCCACACCCCAGTTTCTCATCAGTTAGCCACTCGGTCATTCCGAATTCTTCCCCGTTCTAGACCAGTTTGCCGCGTTTTTTATGGGGCCCGTCAAAACAGAGCAGGCTAATTCCTTAGTCTAGTAGTTGCTCTCATTGTCTCTTTTGGGGGGTATCGGTCCATGAGTGCCGTGCTGACAACGCCATCGGCCGTCCACGTGTACTGTGCTGACTACGCTAACGACCTCCTCCCCAAAGACTCCAGGGTCGGCGACCCTCCCCGGAACCCCTTTCACTTCCCTCCATTACATTCTATGTATTCAATAAATACCCTAAACTTTCCATAAAGGTGTGTTTCTTTGCCTAGTGAAATGGCGTTGGAACAACAGATGTTCAGGAGGCGGGGATACACACCTTTACTCCGCCCCCTTACCAATCTACCTGGCGCTATTTATACCTTGTCAGAACTACCCAGAAGCCCCTTATTCGCTTTCGTACATCCGTACTCAAGCTCATAACGTTTTCAGCATCCCTCCACCACCCCTTTCACCTCCACAGGTTGTGCTTTCCACCACTCCCTTTTCTCCTTCTATATCCCTCCCCGTCTCTCTCCCTCCTCCTCTCTCTCCTACTTCTCAGGTTCCTGCTGGGGGTATCGGTCCATGAGTGCCGTGCTGACTACGCCATCGGCCGTCCACGTGTACTGTGCTGACTACGCTAACGACCTCCTCCCCAAAGACTCCAGGGTCGGCGACCCTCCCCGGAACCCCTTTCACTTCCCTCCATTACATTCTATGTATTCAATAAATACCCTAAACTTTCCATAAAGGTGTGTTTCTTTGCCTAGTGAACGCCCTCTCACGGGCCAGACCCACAGAGCTAGGTCTGCGGGTCTGGGATGATGAAGTTCGCCCCCCGCCTGCTGCAGCAGGTCCTCTCGCAACGGGAGGGGCCAAGGCCGCTCGTATAGGAGGGGAGCTATCTCCGACCTCCACGTGCCCCATGCTGGGGCCACCAGCAGCACCGTCAGGTCCCGGAGCCTGATCCGTTCCAGAGTGGGGTGGATCAGCTCCAGCGGAGGGAACGCATAAAGTAGCCCCCCCGGCCACTCGTGTGCCAGGGCGTCCAAACCCAGCGGAGCCTGTCCTTTCATTGAGAAAAACAGCGAGCACTTCGCGTTCTCCTCCGAGGCAAAGAGGTCCACCTGGGGCCGACCGAACCTGGTCCAAATCTGGGCCGCGACCCCGGGGTGCAGAGACCAGTCCGAATAATGAGTCCTGCCTCTGGACAGAAGATCGGCTCCCCTGTTCAGAAGTCCAGGCACATGAGAGGCGCTGATTGATTTCAGGTGCAAGTTGCACCACAGTATCAGCCTCCGAGCCAGACCATCTAAGGTAGGAGACTTCAGACCTCCCTGCTTGTTGATGTAGGCCATGGTCGTGGTATTGTCTGTCCTGACCAGAACGTGACAACCACCGATGTGGGACCTGAAATGTTTTACTGCCAGAAAGACTGCCATCAGCTCCAAGTAGTTGATGTGTGCTTTCCTCATACTGCGGTCCCATAGACCCCTGGCCATCCGGCCCTCGAATGTTGCGCCCCAGCCTGTCAGGCTGACATCTGTGGTGATCATCTTCCTCGAGATGATCCTCCCCATCGGGACGCCCTCCGACAGGAAAGAAGCTACTTTCCACTGTTGAAGGGATTGCATGCACGCCGCGGACACTGTCACGTGACGAAAACCCTGAGTGGCCGGGATCCTGAGGGAGCCCACCCATCTCTGAAACGGCCGCATGTGTAGTCTGCCCAGACGCACTAAGGAAATGGCCGAGGCCATGAGTCCCGCTGCCCTCATGCAGATTTTGTACTGGACCCTGCGTCCCAGTTGAAACAATGCCAGACACTTCAGGAAGGAATCTATCCTCTCCTGAGACAAACGCGCCCTGAGAGCGACCGAGTCCAGTGCTATACCTATAAAAGTAGCGCGACGGGACGGTGTGAGCACGCACTTCTCGAAGTTTAGCGTGAACCCCAGGGAGGTCAGGTGCGACACCACCAGACTGGTGTGATGACATGCTTCCTGACGCGAATCCGCCGTCAGAAGCCAATCGTCTATGTAACTCGCTATGCGAACGCCACTCTGCCTCAGAGGGGCTATCGCTGCCTGAGTGCATTTCACGAACACCCTGGGACTCAGGGACATCCCGAACGGGAGGACCAGGTACTCGTACACCCGACCCTCGAATTCGAACCGCAGGAATTTTCTGTGCGGTGGGTAAATAGGGATGTGGAAATATGCGTCCTTGAGATCTATTGAGCTCCACCAGTCGCCCTGGCGGACTGAGCGTAGTAACGCTGCTGCCGTCAACATTTTGAATTGAAAAGTTTTCAAATACCTGTTGAGAGCTCTGAGATCCATTATGGGACGTAATCCACCCCCTTTCTTCTTGACCAGGAAGTATCTCGAGTAGAAACCGAGACGGCTTTCTCCTGGTAGCACTTCCCTTACGGCATTCTTGCGTAATAGAGAGGAGATCTCCTCTCGTAACGTCACCGCCGCTTGACCACTCGCTTGTGACAACAGTACTTTGTTGGACATGGGTGGTTTGGTGGAAAATTGCAGTCTGTAACCCTTTGCTATCGTACGAAGCACCCAGGGGTTGGGGTTGCATTTTTTCCATTGCTCGATGTGCAATGACAACGGATTTGGGGGGGTTGTTATTGTATTCGAGCGTACATGAGCCGCCATCTTGGCGCCACTCGTTGGCCTGACAACCGTGCTTGGTGTTACTTCCGGGCCCATGTACGCGGCCATTTTGGAAATACTGGCCACGCACGTGGGCGCCGCCATTGTTGCCGGCAACACGTGTCTGCGAGCAGCAGCGGCCATCTTTATTGGCAACACGTGTTGTGCAGTGGGGGCGGCCATTTTGGCTACACCCACCTTCCTTACAGCAATTTGGCTTATATTTACCTTGTGACTTTCTTTCATGGACCAAGGAAAATTTTGCCGTGACCCTTGTAGGAAATGACGGTTTTGGCCCGCCATAACGCCTTTTCTCTGTCCAACGACCACCATGGACCCCCGCATTTTGGGTACCTTTGTTTGCAGAAGTTTTTGGTTGTTTATTACAGCATTTTTCGTCAAGTAAGAAACATTTGCAACAAAAGCACGGGACACATTCAAATTTAACGGCGCATACACATTTAAGTAATTCTCTAGGACAACATGTGTATTCAATTGTGCATGCACATTCACGTAATTTGCTACTGTGACATGTGTGTGTGTGTCTCTGAACTCGGGGCTCGTAGCGCAGTTCACTGTCGCCACTGACTCCGATGAAGGTCTCCTCCTCTTCCTCGTCGTCCTGGTACTGAGGCCCGCGGCCACTAGAACCCGATGCAGATCCCCCGTCTGAGGGGAGAGGGAACCGGGGGAGAGAGCCTCCCTGCACGTCTGGCAGGGAGTGATGGTGTCACCTAGTTGACCCCCCACGCTTGGACGTGCGACCTCTGTAACCGCCTCTCTGGTTAGGCTTGCTGGGTGGAGGGCGAGGACGGTCGTCCTCTCTCCGGTCCCGCTGTTCGCTTCTGGCGGCGGGCGGGGCGGAGAAGGAATGGGTCTGGCGAGACGGAGCGTCCTGTCGGGTCGGTGGTCTGCCTCTCTCCGGCCGCGGAGGACGGTTCTGGGGTTTGGGGGGAAGAGACCTGGTCGGAACCTGGATGCAGGACAAGGCAGCCTCGTCCTGAGCTTTACGCACTGCGGCGCTGTCCTGCAGGTAGCTCATGCCCCCCTTGAAAAGATTACCTGGAGTTACTTTTAGGTTCTGGAGATTATTTTTGTCATCAGGACCCTTGAAGTTGACGTGGTCGAGCCACCGCGCTCTCTCATGAGTAACACACAGTCCGATTCCCCTGCCAGTCCACTCTGTGGAGTATTTGTTAAGCAGGATAAGCTCCTGTGTGATGCGCCTCATCTCTGCTAGCTGCTGAGGTGTGGCGGTGTCTCCTGCCTCGCTCAGGAGTACTTTCAGGGACCCCTGCAGCAGCGCTGTGGCGTTGAGGGCTCTAGCTCCGGAGGTAAAAGCTTTGTGGAGAACTCTGGTGGCTGCAGAGCCAGACACGTCCTTCTCGTTGGTCAGAAGCGGAGGATCCTTAACCGTGGAGAAGGGGAGCTTCTGGTTTTTCGGTATGCTAAGGGCGAGTGAGAGGGCTAGGGTGCGATCCATGGGGGGAAGGGCCAGGAGACCGAGCTCGCTCGCACCCGCACAATCGATGTTAAAACGTAGCCTTTTAGGATCAGAGTCGGGGTTAAAGGGGAATCCCACGACGATGAGAGAGCTGCGTTGAAACCCATAGCCAGGGGAAGCTTTGATTTCTTGGCAACCTTTTCTTCCACCGAGTCGAGACCCTGAAACTCCGACGGGTTGGCGGGGGGCTCCTCGGTGTCGTCAGCCGGCCATTTAAGACCGCATCTAATGGTAGCTGTTTTGTAGAGCTCCAGTAAAGTGGTCTCACCTTTTTCGGCTGGTGGGAGAATGCTGCCAGGCTGAGCCGCAGCCGCCACCGCAGGCATAGTAACAGGGAGAAGGGTCCTCGCTTCAGGTGGGCCGAGAACTGGGGGGCCACGGTCATCCGTGGCGTCAGCGTCGTGGAGGACGACCTCCCCGTCCCCCTGGACTTCATCGACGACTTGGAAATCGTCAATATCGTCATGGTAAGAGGTGATGGCCCCGTTATCGGCATCGCCATCAACACTCACCGGCGGGGAGTAGTAGCGAAGAGCCGCTCGATGCTCGGCGCTGCTGCAGCGGCCATCATGTGGGGAGAGAGGGGATCCACGTGGGGCTCGCTGCCCTCGTAGGGTGCCCTGGATGTAGGAGAGCGTGAGCGGGGGTGCAGAGTAGACCTCGGAGGTTCCAGAGTTCGTGCAGAGCCGGCTGTTGCTGACGCTCGGGGCCGCCGACGTTCTTCCCATACGGAGGCTAGGCTAGCTGGCCCGCGGTCCGCCGATCGTCGAGAGGAATAGTAGCGGCGGTCTCCGTCGTACTCGTCCTCGCAGCTCTCAAACATGGCTCGTGGTGGTAGGAAGAGCCTCTGGGCCCTGTTGAACCTTTCCCTAAGCTCGGAGGTGTGCAAGCCTGCACACTCGTAGCATCTCGGGTCGCCGTAGACGGCGTCCTCAGCGTGTGCGAGCCCCAGGCAGCTAACGCAGTGGTCATGCTGGTCCCATTCCTCGAGAGGCTGGGAGCATGAACGGGAGCCGCAACGCCGCGGGGGAAGGTCAATGCTGGTCTCCAGCTGTCGGCGATCGGCGACGGCTGGACGGTCCCGTCGATCCATGGAGATTGAAGAGCTAACAATGTTAGCGGAGTTTTCCACGCCGGGAAAATAGTAGTTAGAGGGAGAAGGGTTGGGGAACTCAGTGGACTGGGATCCAACCCGTCGCTATTGAGCTTGTAGAAACCCGCAACCTCGATTCTTAGAGTGTGGAGCTCCTTCACACGCTTGGCAGAAGGAACAAAGAGGATGACTTCCGCGTTCCTGCTCCTCATATGCCCTCGGGCGAGGAGGCTGCTGGGAAGCGACGAAAGGCCCATCGGGCCAAAAAGGGTTTCGGCCCTGAGGGAGTGAATGTGAAGCTTCTGTATCATCGCCGGAGGGCGCTGTTTCCCATAGTGAACAACGAGAGAAGCAATGCAACAAAACTTTTAACCACTTAAGCCCTATTAAAAATAAAAATACAAGCTCACAACGCATCGCAATGCGACCTGTTGTGAGCTTGTAGATTTGCTATCCTTTTTTCTTTCTTTGTTTTGCCTATTTGCCTATTATGAGATGCCTAAAATGCGGAGGCTAGGTTGAAAGTGGTTAAAATGTTGACACATCAGCTGCATAATTGCCAATACCGATGTCGTAAAAAAAAAGTCAAATACAGGCCGATATATCGGCCAAACCGATATATCGGTCTGGCACTAGCTCTAGTTCTCTAATGCCCTTCTTCAGTTCTTTTGGGGCATTCCTGGAGGCCAGCATCACCTGGCCTGAAAGCAGCATCTCGTACCCTGAGCAGAGACCGTACATCCAGCCATGGTTTTTGGTTAGGAAACACCTTGATGGATTTGGTGGGTAGTACTCTGTCAGTCCACAAGTCTATGTAGGCCAAGACAGATGAGGTGCATTTCACTAAGTCTGCCCCCTGAGAGAACACTTCTCAGTCAGTGTTTTCAAAACAGTTCAGCAGAGGTGGCTTGGACAGTTTTAACAGCAAGTCTTTTTCTACATGATTCTAATAACACAGCTTAAATGTATCTGTCTGTCCATCACAGGGAGTGGCGCGTAATGGCATCAAAAGCATGACCATGACATCCAGTTTGAGTAATCTGGTGTGTTGTTGATGATCAAACTATTTGTGAGCAAACCTTCCCAACTCTGCATGGAGAGGTTTGGTAAACATGCTAAAAATGAGTCTATTCCACCAACGACTCCACACAGATTATACACTAGCCCCCACCCGGCCCCCCTTAACTCCCCCAACTCCAACAAAT
>NC_137608.1:25513028-25683028 GCF_963280865.1 Gymnoscopelus braueri | reverse complement strand
ACCAACTCAAACATTAGCAAAACCTTAGCTGACATGGGCGTGTACCTACGTATGTTCCCTCAGCCCTATACTCCCAACCCTATTCAGGCCTAATGTGTGGCCTGCATCAAACCACTAAACTACTCCAGCGAGTGCTATGGCAAAAGACCAGATTTTGTTTGAGAGGTTCAGGGCGCAAAAACAATACCAGAATTTCAGTGGGTAAGCTTCAGAAAGACATTACCCAAACACAACACAGGACCACAATGGAAACAAGCCCTTAGGGCTTTTTGTGTTATCCTTTTAGCACCATTGTATAATCGCATCACTGTACTATTTGCAAACTGTTAATAAAGTATTCAATCACAACAGCTCTCAAAGTCATTATTTTAGCATGTAAACAAACGCAAACAAAGCTAATTCAGACAATATAGAACATCACCAAATTCAGTACAGATTTTACCATTTGAAGATCCGGATCCGGATTCAGTCTTAAATCAACAGGAAGTTAACATTTTCATAAATAAAAAAAACAGTACTGGGTTTTGTGACGTTTTATATTGTCTGAATCAGCTTTATTTGCGTTCGTTTATGTGCTAAAAGAGTGACTTTGAGAGCTGTTTTACCATACAATGTAAGTCATTGAGGAGCATATTTTGAATGACCAATTTCTAATCAATAGAGCAATTATTTTTGTATTTACCACTTTTGGAGTTACATCACGGCAAGGTAACTACACAACCCAAACCTCTACCAAAGTGGTCTTGACCTTTAATGGGTTAACTAATGGCAGTTCATCTTTCGGGGGTTGCTCATCATTGATGTATGTCAAGCTGTGTATTTCGGGGAGGTTGGTCACTGCTCTATGTTATGCTGCGTATTTCCCATCAGCAGCAGTATGTGGTAAACCCCCCGCTGGGTTCCCTCCTTCTGGAACAATGTTAATGCAGATGATCACATCCTCTCACTCAGCACTTACTGCTCTCTGCTATATAGCCTTACATAACACAAACCGTATTTATAGGCTGTGTGTGTGTGTGTGTGTGTGTGTGTGTGTGTGTGTGTGTGTGTGTGTGTGTGTGTGTGTGTGTGTGTGTGTGTGTGTGTGTGTGTGTGTGTGTGTGTGTGTGTGTGTGTGTGTGTGTGTGTGATCTCACTCTGTTATTCATAGTGAGTCAGTCTGCCCTCTTCAGAGTGGCCTTGGGCAGGTATTTGTGGATTGGGGTCAAGGAAGAGCTTCAGGGGGCAAAACCCCTTAATCGCTGTCCTGGATGTGTATCCACACATCTCTGCTTCTTTAGCCTCATAATGTGCACACGTGTAGTCTATTAGTCCAGTGGTTCTCAACCTTTTCAAGCCGTCACCCACCAAAATAATCATATGTGAACCGGGGACCCCCCCATTTTTGTGTTTGTCCTACCTGTCCAGTGCTGTGCTGGTGGCCATACTCCTAGCGAAACCCCTAAGGCCCAACTGTCTGAAGTAGGGGACGGCGGACAGGTTGGCAGCCATGATGGCCAAAGAGTCTGATGGGTTGACGAAGAAGCCGTTCTCTCCCAGGATCATATACCGGTCCTGACAATGCAACAACAACAAAGGTATGTTGTCACCAACCTAGTTATGCAGTTCGCCCATACATACATTTTCAAATAATGTGTGTGTGTGTGTGTGGGGGGGGGGGGGGGGGGGGGGGGGTAGAGGGAGAGAGGAGAGAGAGAGGGAGGGAGGACTTGTGTGGGTATCAGGCCAGGAGAGAATGATGAATGATGAACGTTTCTCTACTGTCCCAGAATTGCCCCAGACACCGTATCTTTGTGTCCCATATGCTATTTTATGACTGAAGGCAGCTGAAAAACATGTCTCTCTTTAGTGGTACTATCTGTCTGAATTAAATCTAAACGAAATAGACTGGATCTTCATCAGCAATAAGAGAAGGAAGGTACCCCCTAACAAATAAAACCATAAGTGGAGCATTTCCCTCTCATCATCTCACGGTAGTCTCTCAAACTGATGTTTTACCCCATCAGCGTCGAACGCGGCTCCAAGGCCAAAGTCACCGCTTTTCATGGCGTCTACCAGTGACGTGGCGTACATGAGGTTGGGCTCTGGAAGTCGGCCACCGAAGTCTTCCATGGGGACACAGTTATCGGCAGAGTTAGCAGGGGCCCCGAGCTCGTCACACAGGATCCTACGCACATAGGGGCCCATCACTGCAATGCAACACAGGAGAGGAGAGCGGTTGGCTTCCAAGTTTCTGCTCACCATGCACTGAAAAGACATGATGGCACTAGCCACTTAAGCCATTAAAACCGGGAACGCATCTCTGTCGTTTTTTATTTGTTTGGCTATTAAATAACAGCAGATATACAAGCTTGTAGCGCTGCACTCTGTGCCACACTATGAGCTTGTATATCTGCTATTTTTTAATAGCCAAAGTATAAAATAATGGTTATAGATCAAATTTAAAATGACGCAGATGCGTTCCTGGATTGAATGGGTTAAACGCTAGGGTTCATGTGGTTAGTAAGGTATACTGAAAAAGAGCTGCATTACCTCCATTCATAGCATCTATGCGTATTTTGAGCTGATCTGGTCCCGTAAGAAGATTCTTGATGGCGCTGAAGTCAAAGATGGTTCGTAGCAGGTTGAGGTACACCTCCACAGAGTCCACTATCTCCACTGGGAACACACAGAAAGAAACTTTTGCACCTGGATGGCAATGTGTTTGGGTGTTATAATACTGTATATATAAAACGGAGAGATCATGTGTGTGTGTGTTTTGTTACTACATCCATCAGAGTAACAGCCTAACAGATGACACATTTTGTGAAACAGGCTCCAGAAGGAGGGAGGTGGCCAGACACGGCTTCTGATTGGCTGAAACAGGGGCAGGGAGCGCTCGGCTGTGTTAGCTTGGACAGCGAGCGAGGCGGTGTTGACGTGTCGGAGGTACCGAGACTGGGGCGGTGGGGGGGGGGCTATGATTTACGATTCTGTCCCTATCGGCACATAACTCGAACGGCACTGAGTCGGCTGAAGTGGACTTTGCAAAGTTCGGCACGGCGACTCGCTCGCCTGAGCTGGCCCCGGTGGTGCCTCTCGTGGCTCAAGTCCGCTTCAGACGGTGTGCCTCCGTCGGTGTCTGAAAACAAGCAATCCGGCGCCCCGCTCATCCTAGGGAAACAATATTAGCAGGGAGATGACCTCCAGACTACCTCGGAAAGGTTTGAACTTGTTCTCCAGGTCAAAGTCCTGCCGTCCTAGCCTGGAGAGGTCAATGCGGAGGTCAGGGCAGATGGCGTACTCCTCCAGCGTTCGGCTCACCTGAGAAATCCTCTCCATCACCGTGTCTGGAGATGGGCCTGAACGTGGGAGGAGAGAGAGAAATATCAAGAAACGGCGCTTACATCTAGATTATTGAATGACCAGTAGTCCCATCAGATATTTTCCAGTCCTATCAAATCTCACCCCCAGACCTCAAAAAGCCTGCATTACACGTGTTTATTTAACTGTATGAGTGTTAACATGGACCCGCAAGGATCCATTTTAGCTGGAGAGAAGCAGCGTATTTTAAGTATATTTTGAATACTTTTGTACTTTTACTCAAGTAAATTCTGAATACCAGACTTTTACCTGTAACGGAGTATTGCTACATTGTGGTATTGATACTTTTACTTAAGTAAAAACATTTGAGTACTTTTTACACCACTGGAGAGCCATCCACTGCACCCTCACTGTGCTCACCTCCATTGGCCACGTTGAACTTGATCCCAAAATCTCCGCCTGGGCCTCCAGGGTTGTGACTGGCTGTGATGATGATTCCACCAATGGCTTTGATCTTCCTGATGATGCAGGAAACAGCAGGAGTGGACAGGAGGCCGTTGTGGCCAATAACCAGGCGTCCAATCTGTATAGCACCACAAATGTAACGTTAAGCACTGTCATTCCAGGAAACACAAAAGGTTTGTTTTGCTTTTCTTTTTTCCTTTTTCTCCAAATTTAAGGTCCTCACACACCAGGAGCGTTTTTTCCCTGTGCGATTAGTTCACCTGAAAATATGTTTCTTTTTCGCATTGTCCTTTGTGAGTACACTACATTAACACAGAATGCAAATAGTATGCAGTAATAAACATCCTTTCCTATTCCTATTTTAAAATTGCCTAATGGGTGGGCGGTGGGTGGACGGACCACGGCCCTTGGAGGTCCCATCAGCATGATGTCAGACACTGTCAGCACTGATGTTGACACAACAGAATCCTCTAGTTTAAAAAAAAATATGCAAAAATAGCTGATCTATAAACTTGTTGATTGTCTATTTTAGCTAATTGTCCTATGGCAAAATATATACAGGGCTTAAGTGGTGAAACCAGTGATCTAGAGAAGAGTAGCACATTAAACAGCCCACTTCAAGTATGTGTCGCTGGGAGGTTACTTAAACACACCATTCTAGGTGGCTCTTCCGTTTCATATTTGGATTCCGCTTAAAAAGTGCTGGTGACATCAGCTGCCCATATACGTCAGCCCCTTGCATCTCAGCCATTCTAAATAGCAGTGTCCTCATTGGAGAGGAATTCAATCTCCTGACGTCACTGTATCCTAACATCAGAGTGTGCATGTGTGTACTGTAAACCATTCATTCACACCATTTTTACTGTTTTGTGCACGTACAAGTAAAAAGATATACTGTATGAACCTTTTGTTCCCCAGTATGATCAAATAGTGTGTTGATTATCCGAGAGTTGCCAGTATGTTGAGTTTTGGCCTGATGCCACATGACAGGGTATCCCCAAAGCCTCTAGCTTGGCGTGGGAGGGATGGGGTGGGGGTGTAGGCAGGAAAGTAGAGCAGGATGGATGGAAGTGTCGATAAGGCAGGCAGCAAGAGACATTTGGCTGGGCCAGCAGGAAAAAAATGGACCAATCTAAAAAACAAATTATATTCCCTTTAGATTTTCCTTTGGAACCTGTCCAAACCCATCACAAAGATCTGAGAGCAGCCCTTTTCCAAGGGCTGGGGGGGGTGAAAACTCATTCCACTCTCATTTATCTGCTCCTCTGACTCAACATAAGGACAAGCATCTGATTGGGGTTAAATGTACTCCTTGTCACAGGATGGAAGCCTAAGTGGTAAAAAACATCCTTAAGGTTAATTACATTCTGAGTATATGAGGATATACTGTATCATCATGATGAACCATTACCCATCATCATTGTAATTTCAAAAACATCCTCCTAATCTCCTCACCTTTTTATACATGCACAACCTTACTGTTCTCTGGTCCACTGGGTGGGCCTCTAGAGCAGTATTTCCAGATAGAATGTCTACAGATGTTTTCACAATATCAAATTAAGTGTCCAGAAAGTGTCTAGTTTGTCAACCTGTGGATATTTATAACAAAATAAAATATTTCTTATAGTCAGTAACAACATCATAAGTTTTCTACCATAAATAAGGTTAACAAATATACTGCTCCAATGCGAAGCTGCTGACATTATCTACCCGGAAATAAATGTTTTGGTTGTGGTGATATCATGATGATTCAGTCAAGAGTGCACCTCCAAAAGAGCTTTAACTTCTAGCCTAATGGGGTGCTACAAATGCAAAAAGTTATACAAAAAGTGACTCATGCTTAATGACTCATTCTTAATTTATTCTCCAACAGCGTAATGCTCCAAAAATAGCAGATCGGCTATTTTCGTTATCGGAAACCATCTATGATAATAAAGTATGAATCAGGCTTTACATAGCCCTGGGTGTAGGCCTTGCCACCCGGCCTGGCAGAGATATGCGCTCTGCAGAGCAAACCTTTCTAGTTTCTAGCCTATACTTTATTTACGAAGGTAGTCTTTGGACAAATATTATTAAAGGATAAATATTGTGTGTTTTAGGCTACTGACTGTCTGTCTCTGTCTTGTTTTTCTGACATAAGGCAGTGATTCTCAACCTTTTCAGGCCGTGACCCCCCAAATTAATCATACTTGAACTCGGGACCCCCCAGATAAATATTGTGAAAATAGCAGATAGCTTGTAGATCGGCTATTTTCAAATCTTTTGCCTCTTTCTTATATTATTTGACAATATGGCCAATGTTTGACCAGCTTTTATAGTATACTTTGTGGATTACTTTTATTTTGTATAAAAAAGGTCTTAAAAGTCCTTAAATTGTCACTTCACTGTCATCTGGGGACAGCCCAAAGTAATATGGGGACCCCCCTGGGGATCCCGACCCACAGGTTGAGAACCACTGACATAAGGGACCCTGTTGCAAACACTGATTGATTTAGGATAAGAAGAAATATGTCAGTCAGTCAGTCAGTCAGTCAGTCAGTCAGTCAGTCAGTCAGTCAGTCAGTCAGTCAGTCAATCAATCAATCAATCAATCAATCAATCATACCCCATTGGCAGCTGCCATCTGCACTATGACCTCGGTGGCGGCTCGGCTGAAGTAGCGGCCGTCGCTGCCCACCACCATGGTACATCCCTGTCGGTCCCGCAGGTCAATGGAAGACAACACGCTCTGGATGTAGTTCTGTAAATAGTTCTTCTTGCCCTCGAACACCGCCGTCTTCCTCCTCAGTCCATTGGTGCCCGGCCGCTGGTCGTCGAAAGGGCTCGTCTGGACCGTCACCACGGGGATGGGACTCGTCTCCATCCTCCTCCACGGATCCTCCAACCAACCAACCAACCAACCGAGAACAAGTCTTCTCAGTTCAAGTTCTCAGTCACAACTACAAAAGTGGCCCCTGGTTTAACTATAGGAGCCCAGGACAGGAGGCAGGAGGCAATGTGATGGTTCTTCTGATGTTCCGATTGGGTCGACAATGAACTCCAGCAGGGATGGATGAGTCGACTGGAATGGAGAGAGAGAGAGGGAGAGAGAGAGAGAGAGAGAGAGAGAGAGAGAGACTCGCGTCAAGTTTTTCTTGCCTCGTGAACTTATTGTTTCCGTTTGCAGTGTCAGTGTGAAATAATAACGTCCCACATGAAAGATGTAGCTTAATGATGCTTTGTGAGTTTTCCTCTTCTTGTGAAGTAAAGTGAGTGCATGCGAACTCTCCTCTTCTGCTTGACAACTCCCTCTTTGAGGCTCTGTCCACACAGACAGCCAGCCGCCTGCCAACAGCCAGCAGTCCCCACTATCAGCTGCCACAGCCTCAGGACTAAAATAGACCATAATATGGACTGACAGTGGTGGAAAAAGTAATGAAATGTTCTACTTAAGTAGAAGTATCAATACTGCAATGTAGAAATACTTTATTTCAAGTAAAGTAATTAAAAATGTACTTGAGTAAAAGTAAAAGTATTGGCATCAAAATGTACTTAAAGTACCAAAAGTAGAAAGACAAGTACTCATTATACAGAAGGTCCCATTTCGCAAGTTTTCAAATGTAGGCCTATAAAATGTTTTTAAAAATCTTTTGAAAATAGCTGTGAGGCATTGTGAGCTTGTAGATCAGCTATTTTCAAATGGTCAAAATGTATATAGGGCTGAAGTGGGCAATGTATGTTTTGTAATAATAATCCAAATCTACAAAGTAACTGTAACTAAAATGTACACATAATTGTAGTGGAGTAAAAGTATAATATGTAGTGGAGTAGAAGTAAAAGTACTGAAAATTGGAAATACTCCAGTAAAGTAAAACAAATACCTCAACATTGTACTTAAGTAGGCTACAGTACTTGAGTAAATGTACTTAATTTCTTTACACCACTGCTGTCTGTCCACACTAGACCCGCTACACGACACCGGTATGAAGCCTTGTGAAATGATCTTCTTGTTAATGACCATTGTCAGCAGCCAGCTGGTTACTTTGACGTACATAGTTTGAGGGAGGAAATGTCAACTTAATAATTAGGCTAATTAACCAACTATTAGCATGAAAGGCTGGCAGCATCATATCATTGGCTTGGCTACTGTATTTAGCTGTGAGGATTTACAGCCTAAATATGCTCAAATGATTTTTAGGAGGACAAAAATATTTCATCCAAAATTACACTTAAACTTCCGACAACCCAAACAGCAAGCCGATTGACAGTTGTTAGTAAGTAAGTTATTTGTAGAGCACCTTTCACAGGCACAACGTGCTTTGCAAGATTAAAAGCAAGAACATGTCAATAATAAGATCAAAACAAAAGACAGAATGAAATCAATGTAGGCAGCGTCCCGTTCGCCACATATACTCAAAAACGTGGTCAACAGTGCCACCTTGAGGCGCTCCTGAAGAACTGTATTTTACTAGCCTAATATTTTACTCCAAAATATTAGGTGATGTTTTTGCTGGATGCATGATGTAAATGTCCTAAAATATATCAGTTCATTATTTATGGTTGATTGTTGATGAGCCAAAGGAGCAACGAAAGAACACAAACGCTGATTTAATAAGGCCTCCATTGTGACTTGTCTGATATTAACTATGTTTA
Source organism: Gymnoscopelus braueri (assembly GCF_963280865.1). Classification (NCBI taxonomy): domain Eukaryota; kingdom Metazoa; phylum Chordata; class Actinopteri; order Myctophiformes; family Myctophidae; genus Gymnoscopelus; species Gymnoscopelus braueri. The sequence goes on along the minus strand of NC_137608.1, from coordinate 25,674,628 downwards.
CCTTTATTCAACTGATAATTCCTACAACATTGATTACTTTTTTTGTTGTTTTGTAATGAAACATTCCACACTTTTTTGTTAAAGCTGACACTTCTAACTTACATGATGTTACTAAGATGGAGTGTTAAAAACACGTTGAAACATTAACATTACAAATTGATTAAAACATGTTTAATTTCTCTGGAAGTGAGTGGCATCTTTTAGGTGAAAGTTAATCCCTTATTCTTGTCTTCGCTCAAAGGAGGTGACTCTAAACCTATTTACAGTTAGCCTACAACTAGGTGACAAATTGGCTACTATTTTGGCCAGAAAATGTATCTTGATTGTTTGGATCAAGGATGAGACACTGTCACAATTGTGGAACAGGAAGATATTCCCTTATTTTTAACTCTATGGATATGGATATTCCGGGTCCAGACCCATGAAAGAATCACTGCATTTAAAGGTAGGGTAAGTGATTTTCTTTGGTTAAAACAAGTGTTAAATGGCTCTATATTCTGCATTGCTATAGAGTGTTTGTTCAGTAACAGGAGAATCCATGTATCTCCAGCTCTTTATTAAACAGAAAATTCATTTTCAGGTCGGGATACCAATTTTATCCAACCAGGATAGAGAACTCAGTCAGGATACAGATTAAACATGTGAAATCGGAAGTGATGACACAAAGAAATGAGCAGACAAAATTGGAACTGGGAACACTGAAACTGATAAGTGGGTACTCTTCTGATTGGCTGAAAATGTGCAACCCATGCACCTGAAAATGTATTTTCTGTTTATTGAAGAGCTGGAGAGATGGGGAGACTCCTGTTACTGAACACTCTAAAGCTTTAAAGGGTAAGACCACTTTGGTAGAGGTTTGGGTTGTGTAGTTACCTTGCCATGATGTAACCCCAAAGGTGGGCAAGAAATCAAAAATAATTGCTCCATTGATTAGAAATTGATAATTCAAAATATGCTCCTCATTGACTTACATTGTATGGTAAAACAGCTCTCAAAGTCACTCTTTGAGAGCACATAAATGAACCCAAACATAGCTGATTCAGGCAATATAGAGCATCACCAAACCCAGTACTGTTTGTTTTTTAAATAAAAATGTCAACTTCCTGTTGATTTTACTATTCGAAGATCTGGATCCGGATCCGCGGATCCAGTCCAGGTTTTCTACTTATTAAAAATGGAAAAATCAACAGGAAGTTCACATTTTTATTTAAAAAAAAAAAACAGTACTGGGTTTGGTGATGTTCTATATTGTCTGAATCCACTTTGTTTGCGTTCGTTTATGTGCTAAAAGAGTGACTTTGAGAGCTGTTTTACCGTACAATGTAAGTCAATGAGGAGCATATTTTGAATTATCAATTTCTAATCAATGGAGCAATTATTTTTTATTTCTTGCCCACCTTTGGAGTTACATCATGGCAAGGTAACTACACAACCCAAACCTCTACCAAAGTGGTCTTGCCCTTTAACCTTTTAACAAAAAAACGTTTTGTTTTAACCAAAACATATCACTTAGGCCTACCCTACTTTTAAGAAGAGAGGTCATTTACTGAAATGTGGTCTCCTTTCCCTGTCTGCTTGACTCCATTAGTGCTGGTCTTTGTAATGGACATTGGACACATATCTAGAATAGACTAAATAAATGTCTTTCTTATCTTGTTGCTTAAATACTGCTATACATGTTAGTGTTTTAGCTCAACTGGACTTCATGTGTCACTTTGTTGTGAAAAGTAAATTTGATTGGGAGATTTCTCTGTTGGAATGGATACAGTAGGCCTAGTATCGTTTCTTGAAAAACTAATAAAGTTCACTAATATTTTTTTCAGGTTTCAATTCCAATATTTTTTAAATTCCAAAACGCAAATGATCGCTTTCAAAAATCAATCATTGCAAAAATATTTTGGGCATTAATGTTTTTTAACCCTAAAAAGTGTAAAGGTAGGGTAGTCTATATATGATATCAGCAGAATTTCAAATGCAGTATAGCAGACCAACAAACATGCATGTTCCTATTAATGTCAGCTACTTTTTGATAGGCCAAGAACTGTCTAGGTGTGTGGTTGGTAGGCCTAGGCCTACTCGGTGCATAGGTCAAGTGATCAAATGAATAAACAAAGTATCAGATATTTTCAATCATTTATTTTAACAGGTTGGAACGACACAAAAATTACGTTCAGCAAATAAGGCATCTACTTACTGTAGACATTCACAAATATATTATCAATCTCATATTTACATTAGTTCCATCAGACATTTCAACTTTGAATGCCAATGTACATAAATAACATGCAATTAACCACTTCTCTAAGAAATGCGCAGAAACCATCATCACATTATCAAAATGTGAACATTATTTTTTTGGCAGTGTCTTTAACAGCGTGGGTAAGCCAGCCTGAAGTGATCTGGTATTGAAGGAGCGGTGCTCAGCATGGCAGGCGGACAGAATGGACTCCCAGAGGCCTGGAGAAGACTCGGGACCACCAAGCAGGTTGCGGGACCCCCGAAGACATGATGACCACCATAGCTAAAAGACCTCTGCTGAGGGTTTGAGTTCTGTGGAACGGTGCGAACCGATTTGCTCATGATGCTGTCAATGCTGAAAGAGCACTTTGCTTGTGTCTTCGGCTCTGGCGTGCAAAGAGGCACAACAGCAAAGTCTCTGGAGTCCCGATCGGCGGTCCCGTGGCCGTTGGGACCCCCAAGGTAAGGTAGGTGGTAGGGGGTCGGGAGTGGCACGATGCCCTCTTGAAGTGGCATGTATCGAAGGGGTCCCGTCGGGGAGGCGCTCGCCTGGCCTTGGACACAATAGGGCCGCCCGTATGGTTGATAACAATTAAAGTTGGGATAAAACATAAGTCCGTCTTTGCCCAGCTCGGGTTCGTTTCTCTTGAACCGCTTTCTGCGTCTGAGGAAGCTGCCGTTGTCGAACATGTCCTCTGAGGCCGGGTCCAGGGACCAGTAGTTCCCCTTGCCCGGGTTGCCGGGTGCCCTCGGGATCTTGATGAAACAGTCGTTGAGCGACAGGTTGTGCCTGATGGAGTTCTGCCACGCAGGGAACTTCTCCTTGTAGTAAGGGAACTTGTTGCTGATAAAATCACAGATGCCGCTCAGCGTCAGCTTCTTCAGCGGGTTCTGCAGGATCGCCATGGTGATGAGGGCGATGTAGGAGTAGGGGGGCTTCACCGACGCGTCCTGGGGTCTCCTGGACAGCGGCGCGTCCGGGTAGAAACTGTTCTCCTCGGAGGAGTCGAACTCGGAGCAGTCCAGTTCAGCACCGGACTCGGCTGAGGAACCCGGGTCCGCGGCGCATTCTTTCCGATACAGCTGGACATGGCCGTTGGTATCATCTCCCATGATGTCAATATCGTCGTCCTCGTGAGACACGGTGGTATGGTGCGCACTTTCAAACTCACTGGACAGAGTCATGATGAGCAAAGCGTTGACTGTTCAATGGCGCGTAAAACTTCCAAAGTTTGGTGGGTGCGTAAAAAGCAATGCTAAGCTCGCATTCATGCGTAAAGGCGCACCAAATCAAATGAAGGTATAGTGGTACTAGTATCCAGCTCTCCGTTTCTCATTGCCTGGTGTTGGCAGTGATCAGGCTTTATACTAGTAGGAGCTGTTGCCCTGCAGGCCATTCCCTATTCATCCTCACAACCTATCAGAGGAGCCTCTCGCCGCGGGGAGCCACAGCAGACAAACAACGCGGGGGTGGGGGGGCTTCTTCTGTAGGGGAATCCTCAAAATGTTAATAGTCTATCTATGCAATCCCCTAAATTCACAGGTCTCAGAATAGTATTAGGTGTTATTATATTCTAAGTAAGGATATGTTCCAACAAGTCCAATGTTTTAACACTTAGGCCTATTCCCAAATGTTAAATTAGGCCTATTCCCAAATCGTAAAAACAAACTAAAACATTCCAAACAAACTAAAAACTGAAGATCTGATTTAATATAAATATATATTAAATCAGATCTTCAGTTTTTCTTATTGAGAAAAACACAACCATGGTATATTTAGGCTTTTCACAGTTATTTCGTGCAAAACCAAAAAGGGGGGGAAACTGCAGATCTGCCCACATTATGCCCGATACATTATAACTCTATGCTTATGCCGCTGCTTTGATAAACATTTCCAGCATAATGTAGTAGGATGCGCTTTGAACATGGGAACATTTCCTGTTGGAGAAACTTGGGCTCAGCAGCAGCACAGTAGCGCGGCTGGAGGTGGGATGTGTTGGTAGGTTTTAACACCACACCTAACCCCTGATAAGAAACTCAGCGTTTCCCCCAGAGGAACCCCGCGGTTTCGTTTAGTTTGCCACCTCTGGATGCCCGCAGGTGGCCTGACCATGAAAATGGCCGTGGCAGGCTCCCCGCGGCCCAGGGAGAATAGGAGGACTATAGCCGCCTTAACGAGGCGATCAGCATTAGAATCGAATAGGAAACGGCCCACAGCTGCACAGTGCGCTCAGGGCTACGGGGATCAGCTCAGGTTTATGGCCGAGGCTGAATGACCAAAGTGATCCTCAAAGCAAACCGTTCCAACGCGAGGATACATACATAGGTCGTCCATAGTCATTCATCTCCATTACAAATGACATACGATGGGAAAATCCCACCCATTTCCTCACCTGACTCTCATGTGTGCTTATAGTAGGCCTAAGCCTGAGTCGATTGACAAAACAAATGCACCAGTTTAAGATAAAGAAAAACAACAACACAATTTTGTGGGACAGTGGGGTGTAGATTGACTGTGTACCCAATAAGTATAAAAACACATTCATTCAATATACAATTCAGAATTTGCTCATGTAGTGGTAAAGCTCCATAGGTTACTACTTTTAATTATCTCCATGAGCAATAACGTCTATAAGAAATGCCTTAGCAACAGTTTTAAGTTTCTTTTGAGATTCATTATTATAATTCATCTTGAATGAAACTTAGAACTGTTGTTAGGACACATTTTCCAGCAAAGTGAGTTTCCAACACTTTCCAGTAAAAGGTGCTATTGCTGGAGATGTGAATTTTGACAGAGGGGTATTGTCTTAAAAACAATAAAAACTAAGGTGTTAATGCGCTTTAGGAAATGTAAGCTCTTTGTGAAGTACTATGGTGTATTTACTAGGTTAGCTTAACACGTAGCACAAAGCCATTCTATCTCCAATTGTTATGCTGATGGCCCAGAGTAGTGAGCTATAGCTAAGCAACAACAGGTTTTTTATATACATAATTTGTTATGACAAAAATAAAATAAGCATACCACATTTTCACAGAAAGATGCACAAACAATCATTTCTAATAACTTAAAATACAAGGTGATTTATTAAAGCCAAAAACATACATAAGAAAAACATTTATGAATCAAATTTGAAATGCAACTACTGCAACAACACTCTCATCATATCAAAGTATATTAATACGGTGGATAGTGCTGTAAATCAAGACTAATAGTCCCAAATACACCAGCAGCCGGAATCTGTGCACACACGGTATAGCTGTGTATTTGGGGAAGTGTGGCTCTGTGAAATTAGCTCAATGAAATACTGAATATCACTGATAAAAAATGATGTTCCCTGGCCGAGAAGCTTTTATTATAAAATTGTCATTAGCAAGCTTCACAGCAAGTACTGTTTTCAATATCCAAGCCAGCAACCGTGTATCAACAGTCTTGTATGGACTGAGCTTTTGAAATGGGTTATCACAAAATTCTTCTACTTAATAGTATTTCAGCCATACTCTAAATCACCAAACTTAATACAGACGAAAACTGGAGTAAATCCGTCAAGACAGTCCCAGGTTTGTTGATGGTAGTTAAGTCCAGGATCAACTCTTGAGTTTACCATGAGAATCAGAGGGGGGAGGTTACATCTAATCTCTGTCCTATGCCTGTACCACAGTAGAGATAAACTGCTCCTGTAGAATGTCCTTGTCCAGGTTCTTACCTAAAGAAGAGAAAGGGGACAACATGTAACACCAGATGCAGATGACAATAACACTGATAGCACATACAGCATGTGTGAGGAATTATGTTTATACATTTATTAAGCTCTGAGAGATTCATAAGGCAGCAAGCGCCACAACAGCATCATAGTGGCTTTTGAATCACAGGACCAGTGATAGTGCCGAATAACAGAGCTAAACTCTGGGAATTGATGCTATGAGTGGGGGAACTCAAATGTCATCGTGTAGGAAAGTACTCATGAGCCAGCGTAATTAACCCCTTGAACCCTAGAGTCCCTATTCTGGGCATTTCATAACAGGCAGACATTCAGTTACAAATAGGTGAACATTCCGCAAACAGGCTTAGATCGTCTATTTTTGGCGAAGAGATTGGTGTAAAGCAGTGGTTCCCAAACTTTTTAGCCCGAGACCCAAAAGAGAAATTTGATATCTTGGGAGTGGACCCGAACTAGTGAAAATATCCGATCTACAAGCTCTTTTCTGTACTTCTTAAAAGTTTGCTTTATTTTTATGGATTTTTTAAATTTCTATTGAAAAAAGGTTTGACATTTCTTTGTTATTTTTGTAGATTTCTTCTGACCTTTTGAAAATCTTTTGAAATTATAAAAAAGGGGATATTTACTTGTGACCCCCGAAAATGGATCCGCGACCCACTGTTTGGGAAACAGTGGTGTAGAGGGGAAAAAGGAGGGGGCCAAGGATAGATCCCAGAGAGACCCCTGGGAGAGCCAGGTCAACGATGTATATAGGGTTTAATTGGTTAAGTGAACAGCAGTAAACGTCCATTACATGGAGGGATGGAGAGCTTTTCACAGTGCACACAAGTGTATTTTGCATACATGCCAGAGAATTGTGGGGTTGATAGTAGTTGACGATGGTTGTTTATCTGTTCCTAAACCGTAGTTGTATTATGATGAGAAGAGGGTGAGGGTTAACAATGTGACAGTAGTGTGTTTGTACCTATAAAGACCAGTCGGTTGAGTCTTGGTTGCTCTCCCCAAAGCTGTGGTGTTTCATCTAGCTCATACAGCTCATGGACCCCCTGAAGCATCACCTGGTGGTCCTTACCTGCCACTGATAGAATACCCTGGGAAAAACACACACACACACACACACACACACACACACACAGGTAACACATTAACCTACCGGAATGGCACAGTTCTAACTGATTAATACAGATAATAAAGCAGTTGTTACTGGCCACTGCTGTCACAGTACAATCCATTGTGCTCAACACAGCACTGGTCCACAACATGGGGGCCATGGATCCAGGGGGTTTCCAGGGGGTCCCCAGGTAAATGATTGAACGTTAGGAACCAAATGGGCCCTTATAGGTATTAAAGTCAAGAGAGTTCAAAGTTAAATAAACACTGAGGATTTTCGTGTGTCGAATGGAGTCCCAGATATAACAAAAAAAGATGAAGAAAATGCGAGTACTGGGGTCCTTGAAATTAAAAAGGTTGATAATCAGAGCTCTACAGTACCTTACACCGAATGATGTTCATGGGTAGCCCTGCTTTGTTCTTTAAAGTTTTCTCCCATAAGAGATTCTGAAAACAGTGGAACATGGGAGTCAAAAAATAAGAATAGAACAAATCAATAATGGCATACCGAGTGTCCAGTCAACCAGTTCCGACAAATATCTTTAAAACACTAAAATGTACTAAAAATAAACATTCACTACCAAATAGTTTTCAACACAATTAAAATAATATGCGTCATGAGTGTTTAGGTGTAGACGTTTATCATGTTCTGTTCTGATGAAAACACCAGGCAAAACAGCAGATCTACAAGCATTGTGAGCTTGTAGATTGGTGATTTATGCTTTTGAAATAGAGATTAAGTGGTTAAGGGTCCGGGTTTGGGTGTTTGAAAATAATGGTCACCCTACATCAAAAGGACTATGAACAAGAATAGAACAAATCAGTGATGGCAGAGTGGAGAGGTGTATTATAGTACCTGGATGAAAGTGTTCAAAACGTCTTCTGAAACATCTCCAGCAACTTCAAATGTCGCTGTCAATATACTCTGAGGATCACACAAAACATAACGCGCCTCATTTGTTGAGTGCTTTCTATGGAAGGTATTTTGTGCAATGAAAACAATTTAGCTGCATACAGTTCCCAGGTTGAGAACATCACAATTCCCAAATAATTCAGCATGCTTGTTTTATGACATGAACATATATCATCTCAGCAATTGTCAATGATTCATATGCAGTCTCTGAAGGGGTGCATCTTTCAGACTACTGAAAATTGGGAGTGAGTCTGGAGTTCTGACTGCAATGGATTAGGGCTGCAACTATCATTTATCTCAGCGATTATTCTATCGATTACTTTTTTGTTTAAATGTTTTATATATTATTCAATTGACTTTTTTAAAAATAATCAACTAATCATTAGTCTGATTAACCAATTAAGCCCTATATTTATACTTAGTACAATACTACAAGCTCACAACACATTGCGACGTGTTGTGAGTTTGAAGATTGGCTATTTTTTACAAACATAAAATTTTTACCACAAAAAAAAATATTTTATTTAAATTGATTGAATAAATCGATTAGTTCAATTAATTGTTGCAGCCCTAATGGGAATTTTATTCCACAGTTTGGAAGCCAGGAGGGAGAAGAGTCTAAGATGTGTGGAGCGTTGTCCAGGGTGTTTTACGGTTGGATCATGTCTTGAAGGTATGGGGGTGCCATGCCTTTGGTTGCCTTGTAGTACTAGACCAGCATCAGTGTGTTGTAGCCAATGAAGGGAGCGGGAAAATATTTTGGGTGGTTGAAGATCAGGCGTTCTAGACTGTACCATGGACTAGATAAAAAGTGTTGACAATCTCATTACATATATGTGATGGTATTTATATAGGTTTACTGAGAAAAAAAGAAGTTAAACGCGTCCAACGCCATTGATGACTTTGTCAATGAATGTGTCAAAAAACACAGTTCTACTCAGCACCTTAAAAACCAGCTTTGACACCCCTCCTTATCTGCCTGCTTCTCTCACTCTCTCACACACACACACACACACACACACACACACACACACACACACACACACACACACACACACACACACACACACACACACACACACACACACACACACACACACACACACACACACACACACACACACTTCCTTAAAACATTAAGGGCACTTTGCAGATATTTGGGGCTTTGTGTTGAAGTGTTAAGGTTACACGCTTCCTTTTTATTTGGTATAACAACAGAAAAACAGCATTCTCATTTACATGAAAAGAGCAACGTGGGGAGGTGGGAAAGAGGGGGGGGGGGGGTGAGGGGGAATGAGGAAGCGTTAAACCCCATGCGGGAAAGGGGACCAGGAGAAAATGGATAACAATGCCTTATTTACCAACACACCCCACTCAAACAGTTCACATGTCCCCTTATCCTGTGATAAAACTACAACTGTACAGCTGCTGTGGCTTACTTAAGTGTGAGAAGTTAGCCACTATTAGTTAATGAAGGATGAATAAAGGCTTAATTCACATGACTGTGTAATGACATGGTTTATCTTTTCTTCAACTATTACACCAACTTATATACCACGAGGCTATGTAATGTGTAGATTGTATGTTTCTCATTATACACTGTGGATTGTCATATACCACAGATATATGACATTTATGTCATATTGTGGAGATACAATGATTAAGTACACTTTAACTAATATTTATAAACACTACTGTTAATGCTGTTGATATACTGTTGGTGCACTTAATATTTATACCTGTTAATAGCTCACACAACATGCAAATCCTGGGCAGTCTACTCTAGGCAGAGGGCTGAGGACCCAGCACTTGAATGTCCTTTGGTTTTTGGTACTTTATTACAAATCCTTGTGGGTTACAACTTATTTACTCTTATTTTATTATTATTTTACTCTTATTTGTATCTCTTTGTCTGTATCTGTCCTGTTTCATAACTGCAGTACTGAATAAAATAATTTGAGCCGCACACCGTCAACACTTGCACAATAGATTAGGCATGTAAGCAACGTTTTGGTTAAATAGACCTTCTTCAGGCATCTGATGCCTGAAGGTCGATGTGACCGAAACGTTGATTAAATAAAAGTGTTCCTATTGTGCAAGTGCAGACGGTGTGCGGGTCATTTTATTTTATTCTCTACGTTGATCCCTGCCGACGCACCTCTCGTCTCTGAGCCGATCCGGTGTGCATAAGACTTTGTTTCCTATAACTGCAGTACTGCCATGACAACTGAATTACCCCTGTGTTCAATACAGGCCTATCCATCCAACTACCTTCCCATGGAAGATCAACATTTAGCTACAGTACAGAAAGACACAATAGTTTAAGAGCATTTTATGACAGCTGAATTCAAATGACTGTAAACCCCAAACGTCTAGCCAAAAGACTCTTGTTTGTCTAGCCGACGCAGTAAGCCAAGTGATGCCCAGAACAGAGAGTGATTCAATGTATATGACCCAGGTTGAACCCATTTGTCGTGTAACAAGACAACATCAAAAGCCTCAGGTTGATCTCAACACAAAAACTAAAGGAGGGTGGGGAGGTTTCACTAGAGTGTCATGGCTTGAGGGAATGACAGACATGATTTTAGCCTCAGGAGCATTATCTTCCTGTGTGGGCAAGTGTATTCTGAAATTAATCAAATCAGGAAAAACAGGTGAAACCTACAAGGGACAAGTTTATTCATTCAAAAGCAAGTGAAAAAACAGACACAAAATTTTATAAACGTTACCTTGTCAAGATGTGGTCTTGTGTTCGTCACTAGTTGCATCTTCTCTGTTAAACTGAGGACAGAGACGATTAAAGGTTATACAACACTCTCTGCTCCATGTCACTCAAGAGGCTCACTCTTGCACAAAAACAAATATCTAAAACTTCTTTACACCTGGAAACCTCTGATATAACAATAAAACTGATTCTGATTCCAGTCATTAGATATCCATGTTGCATTTACAGCCTTTACTAATCTCATTAATATCTACTGTGTAGAATGCATTAAAATGATTCAAATTAGCCTGCGCGCGTTTGTGTATGTATGCAAGATGCAGATAGCGAACGCTAACTGGGATTGGGATGCTATGAAACCATTTTTATTGGCTTTGGTTTTGAGGTCTGTGTAAACTAAAGTACACAGAGTCTTCGTAGCAACTCTGTAATGCAATAAAACCTTTGACCTTTGTTTGCTGCTTGTCTGCGTGCATTCCTCCACACATGATAGTTGGAGGATGGAGTGTCCTCATTTTCTTTGTACATTTTTATTGTATCGTACAGGGTGTATCATAAACACCTGTAATGGTATGTATGATGGCACTGTGGATGTTGCCGATTCAAAAAATTAAGAATTAAAGCATAAAAAAAAACACTACCACCCACATTTCTGTAAGCAACCCCCCACCCATTCCCTGACCTCACAAGGAGGCCAAACGTTATGTCCAGCAGCTTGAGTCCTATGTGCTGTTAGTACCACACAGGCGGAGCGGCGGGGGGCCGCTTCAAACAAGCAGTGTGGGTTCCCGGGAGGAGGGGCCTGGGCTCTGAAAAGCACGGGAGGCAGGGGGAGGAAGGGGGCTATCTGCAGGGACAAGGGAGCCTCCTCAGGAGCCAGTGGACACACACAGCTCTAATCCTCCACAGCTGGGCTCAGAGACACTGGCTGGGGGCGTGTGTAAAGAGAGCTTTAACGCCACTGATGCTTTTACTCACATGGAGGGATGAACACCGACTCTATTCATTAGACGGTTGCGATTCTACAGGGGTTACAATATGGCGACCTCCCCTGTGCAGCGTGACATGGGGATGCTCTATAGAGAGAGTCCGTTAATTAAGCGAGTAACGTGGAAAACGACAGTATCAAAAGCCAGAGATCCCGCATTAACGGCGCGAAGAAGAGCCGTGATTAATGCCGCCGTTGATTTTTTTTAGACCAGAACCAGAACAAAGCCGCCTCCGTGTGTGCTTTTAAATAACATATCAGCGTTCTGCAATCGTTCATTATCTCCGTTTCGCTCACTCTCAATTCGCTCTCTCTCACACATAACCTGAGAGGCTGCCGGTAGACTTTATACATTTACCATAGCCTATGCATTTAATTATCAAAATACTGACTCAAAAGATTGTATTATTTATGATTATTAAAGTAAGTAGCCTTGGGAACCAACGACTCCAGAGCCGTGTAGCCCACACACCCCCTGGACATGACGCTAATATGTCACAGGGTCTGATTACCCCCAATCCAACCCTTGATGCTGAGTGCCAAGCAGGGAGGCATTGGGTACCATTTTTTATAGTCTTTGGTATGACTTGGACAGGGCTTGAACCCCCGACCTCCCAATCTCAGGACAGACTCTCCACAAGGCCATTGAGCCGGTTGTTTATTTAGGCTAAGTCTTTAGGTAGGGTAATTGATTGAAATCTATTGTTGTTGCCACTGTAAAGGTCAGGACTGATTTGCTTCTCGCCCATTCTTTCACGACCCCCCCCCCCCCCCTCTCCCAAAAGATGGACCGGGGCATCACTAGTGTGCGTGTGTGAGAGAGACAACATGTTGATGATGCGTAATGTTACAATACCAGTTTTTGTGCAATCAGAAATACATTTGAGGACTTGAGGATAAATATTGAAGAGAAGCAGGGAGAGGTTAAAGGCAGAACGGTGGGTGGACCTTAGACTTCACTCGCCCTGCCATGCCAGCTGTGCCTTTTACACAGACAACGTCTCAGCTCTGGGACTCGCTCCGCTGCCGGCTCAAAGGCGGCACGAAAATTACCCCCCATTCCGTCTCTGTACCTTTTATAAGCAGAACGACGAGGCGGAATGATGGTTTTACACAGCCTTGAGCAGGCTGTGTAAAAGGGGCAAATGTCTGTGAGATTTGCAGCTCTGATGAACTAGAACAGGAGATGATGGTGAATTTAGATGGTATGAGAGCGGTCTCAACATTTCTTCTATAGTCTAGATCGGATGTGTTAAAATGTGAAAGCAAGCTTCTCTGGAAAACAGGCGGATAGGAATAGACTGGATTCCTGACAATTCAAGACCATGTACCTCAAAGTAAAATCAATGCAATCAAACTACTTCATGTCTATAAAATCAAAGTTGTCCTTGTCTGTGAAAAAGGATATTGATAATTTTTTTGCCAGACCCAGGGGGTCGGCCTACAGGAGGCTTTGTCGGTCGGTCGGTCTGTCCCTCTTTTCCTACCCAGCCATTCAGATTTCAACCACTAGGGGTCTGGCAGAACCAGGTCTCCTGGTCTTGTTTAAGTATACTTTTTTGGAAATAAAATGATAGGGAAAGAACAGATCTATGTTAAAGTTGAGTCACACAGTACGTAAGACACTCACTTCACACCGTTCTTATTGTCAAAGGCATGCAGATCTAGAACTTCAGATAGGTCCACCCTGTGGAGAAATGGTCAAAGGTTAATTTACAAAACATGATAAGTAACAATTAACATGAGCCTCAGCACTAGTCAAAATTTTACACAAGAGCATATGAACCTATCGTATGAATAAATGTGAATTGGACGTCTGAAAAATGTAATTGGTCTGTTAAAACCACCAATCGCTGACTGAAATCAGAGCAACATGAACGTTTTTCTAATTAACCCCTCGTTGCGCGGCATCTTTCATCCATTTCACCCTGGTCTGAACTCTCCCAGGGAGCAGAGGAGAGCGGCAACACACCCAAGCCTTTGATACATACTGAGAGCCGCTGCTTTTGTTTGGCAGACACAACTAAGGCCTCATAACAAACAACATTCTAACACAAGAGACACACAGGCAACATTTGCGCGCATCCACACACCTAACATAATGCAGAAATATACAACTACGGTAATAGGCTGCCAGCAAAAAAAAGGACAAGAAAGTAAAGAATTCTGGGCAACTAGACACCACAGCATGGTGTGTTAGTGTTAGCTCAGGAGGGAGTGATGTGTGTGTGAGGGCAGTTAGGTCTCTCATGCAAGGTCAGGCCTAAAAAAAAAGATCAGAGCTAAAGCAGCACACCGCAGGGTGGCCATCTGTTACACGAAACAAAGACAGGAACTTATCTAGAGAAAATAAATTTCTTACCATATCAATAAGTTCTGTTGGTGAAAAGGAACTTACCTTGATTTCTGGGTTTCTAGAATCTTAGCAATGCCATTTATAGACCTGGAGTGACAGAACCAAATGTTCTCCTTTAGTATTTTTAGATAACAAACGGATGCTGAACCCTAACCCCATTCCATCTCCTGCCTTTAAAGATTCTAATGTCGTACTTCCAGGTTGATCATATGAAACTGGATTTAAAAAAGCATTGCAGTAAATGAGTATGCCCGAAAGCCATGCAGTATTAATTATGTGATGTTGACCTGACAGTGTCTTTGAGCTGAGCCAGCTCATCTTCATTCACCAGATCGGTCTTGTTGATAATGGTTAAGTCAGCCACAGCAATCTGTCTGAAATGACAGCACATTCAAAATTCTGATTATTTTGTGGTATTCAAAATACACAGAATCAGTGACAGAAAACCATTCAGCTTGAGATCCTGTCAAAATAAAATGAAAATAAAAAGAATGTGCCAACCAAGTGCATACATTATTTTATTCTTCTTTGTACCCAACCAAGTGCATACATTATTTTATTCCTCTTTGTACCCAGTCATTGCACCAATGACAGAATTCCAATGCACCTCAAAACAAACATTTCACCACCTTTTGGGCCCACCCTCAAAGTGTGTGTGTGTGTTGTATACAGGTGGGTAGCAGAGTGCAATACATGCTACATGTCAAATGGCAAACTGTTTAGTTTAGAAGTGAAAACACAAATAAAGACACAAAGTGCAAAAGGTCATGTAACAGGCATTTCATGCCAGTGGGAAAGGGGTTTAATTGGTCCTTAATCATCCTGGTATTTGCTCAGCAACAACACCAAGCAGCTGCTGGAAAGAAAATGGCACAGTAGAGGGCAGACAAACAGACAGAAAGACATGCAGGGAAGAAGATCAGGCAGGGGGCATGGGGCGTAGACAGACAGACAGACAGACAGACAGACAGACAGACAGACAGACAGAGTGCATGCATACCTGGCTGCTTCATTGATCAGTCCTTCTGGTTTTTCTTCAGTTATATGCTACAGAGAGAGGAGAAAGTGGACCTGAGTTCCAAGAAGTCAAAACAGGACTTGGAAACTGTTTTGAGCTGACCCTGTGGGGCCTTCATCCATTCAACAAAAACCCAACTTTTATCCTTTTCTTTTTTTTTAGCTTTCCATTAAGTCTACATAAAAATGTCAAGAGATAAACGGATAAAAGACATTTTCACAACAGATAGGGTTATGTTGAGTCTCAGGAGTATAAGTGACCACACACACACACACACACACACACACACACACACACACACACACACACACACACACACACACACACACACACGTAATAATACAAAAATATAATCTTTTCCATTTTCTGTTTGTCTCGTCTCCTGTGAGCAATGTTTGCCGGCCCGCCAGTTTAATATGTAATAACAGATAGAGGAGAGTTTGACCCCAGATTCTGATTCCTAAACGTCAAGCTGACATCAATCTGTCACCCAATGCATCTCTACTGCTTCCTCCTGGATGGAAATGGGAAAGGACTAAAAGATTGCTCTCTTGGCCCCTTCTACAGTCAAACCTCCTGTACCTGGAGACAAAGGCCTCGTATTGAGTTTGCAGCCAAGGGCTCAAATGCTCTTTAAACCACTTAAACTACTTAGTTGACTGGAGTCCTCCAAGGGTCTATACTAGACTCCCTCCTTTTTCCCTTCTACACTAAATATCTTTGCGGAAAAAATCTACAGCACAGGCTCACAACGCACCACATGATGTAGAGCAGCTATTTTTGCCAAATGTTTGCCCCACAATAGGGACGCTAGAGTTCATATAGTAAAATCCACTCAGTCAGACAGAGGAGGGGAAGGGTGAGTGGCTGTGACAGCCCTATTACAATGTCTCAGATATCAATTACTCCTTCACTAGGTATCATCCTCTGTTTCTCTGTATCTTTCTTTTTACTCTTTATCTCTCTCCGTCTCTTTCAATTCAATTCAAAGGAGCTTTATTGGCATGAGAAAACATACATCTTTCTCTCTCTCTCTCTCTCTCTCTCTTTGTGAGGACAGAGGCAGCACCCAGTCCATGAGATGTGTCGCCTTACCAAGCATGACACCTTCAAATTAGTAGCCTATTACCCAGGTGTCACTTGCCCTGTTTCTCTTAACTACTTCTGCACTGGGGAGGGCTGGGTGTGCACATATTATCTTGCACTCTGGGCGGGGGTTAGTTCACACCAACAGTACAATGAGTTCAGCAGCCTGCAGTTGCTTCAACTTGGCAGTTACAAGGGATATTAGCAACATTAAGACAACTTTAAAGCAATGTTGACGTTTGGTGGAATCCTGGGTTGTGTGTGTGTGAGTGTGTGCGTGCGTGCGTGTGTATCACACACACACACTTTTAAAAAATGGCTGTATTCATGTTATATTTTCCTTGATGGAACAACAAAATGTGATGAACTCCAGTACCAGTGTAACACAAGCACTGCTGCAGCCATCACTGTACAAAATGGGTGGGAAATCAATTATATACCAGCAACTCTAGCCTTAAATGCTGGCACAATTTGATAGTATACATACAATGAGAGTGAATGAAATTCTTACTTTCAGTTCCTCAATTTCCACACACACAGAAGCAACAGATAAACATAGACAATATCTGGACTTATATCATGCTCAACCCAAAGTTCTTCCAAAGTTCAAAATCACCTTAAAGACTCATTATCACACATACCTGCATTCCATACTTGGCATCAATGACAGAAACAATGCCTATGAACAGATGAATAAATGTATGAATGTTATTATCAGTGACAAGAGCATTCAGGGCGATTTAGAATATAACGTTTTTATGAACTCCAACTTTGGCCTTTGGTTTGTCCAAGCCACTTTCTCCAAGTTATTCTAGCAAATTCTACTTTTGGATAGCAGGTCTGTAACAATAGCGTAATCTAGGTGTACCCTAACCTTTTCAGCTCGAGACTAAAACTTACAAAAATACTTAATGAATTCATAACTAAAGCCCTATTTCAAAAACTGTCAACATAGCCCATCATTGTGAGCTTGTAGATTGGCTATTTTTGCAAAATGTTCTCTGTTTTATTTCTTACATGTTCTGGAAAAAACAAATTGGACAATGTAGCAACAAGATGCTACATTGTGCTACCGCAAACCTCTTACCATCCAAATAGATGTCACTGCCTAGTTCAGCGTCAACCCAAAACATGGAGGCCACAGCACCTGCCAAAGGCAATGAAGACATACTGTGACATGTAGTGTGGATTGTTTTTTGTGTAAAAAAAATAAAAATACAACGTTCCCATTAAAAGGGATAGTTCACCAAAAAAATATATATATATTCTATAGATTAGTCACCCATGGAGACATTCCTACGCCAATAATTTGATTCAAGTCTCCATGGGGTGACCAATTGATAGGAAAAAAAAGTCATTTTAGGGGTGAACTATCCCTTTAAAGTATCCCAAGTAATTAAAGTGTGCTATTATTATGTGTAATCACAACAACACGTTTGTAGAGCATATTAGGTAAAGAACATCTGATATATTCAACCACCGCTTTCTTAAATGAAAATAATGAGTAAAAGGATATCCAGTATCTGTACTTAACCAACAGAAGTGAGATTTTGCTGTATTAGTAAGGATATATATATATATATATATATATATATATATATATATATATATAGGGGCAGCAGTGGCTCAGGTGGTAGAGCAGCCGCTTGGGAATAGGAAGGTTCCCGGTTCGATTCCTGGCTACCCCTGGGTTATTGTCAATTGTCAATTGTCAAAGTGTCCTTGAGCAAGACACTGAAGGCGGTTACACACCGGCGAATATGCGAATATACGCAAAATTCGGACTCGTTCCGAATAATGAAAAGGCGCCTTTTCGCTTCGCTTTTTCGCTACATGTAAGCGCTCATTGACTTTATAAGGTTTTTAAAAAAAAAGTATTATTCGCATGAAAAAAAAATCGCCCCGGTGTGTAAGGACCTTGAGACCCTAATTGCTCCCGATGAGTAGGTTGGTGCCTTGTATGGTTGCCTCTGCCGTTGGTGTGTGAAAGCACTTTGGATAAAGGCGCTATATGAATGCACATTTTACAATATTATACTGCAACTGGAAAATACTCTAAATACTCTCAACCTGTTCTGGATCAGGGCCCACTTGCAATATCCTCAAGGCCCACAGGTTGAGAATCACTGCTCTAAACCAAACCCTTACGTTTTGGCATTCACACTCTGCATTGCCCACGAGCAGGGGTCACAAATACTGTATGTACGTATTCTGCCTGAAACTCCTTGGACCATATAAAACTAATATCAGAAGCTTTCAATTGTTTTTTCTCCGACTGGTACATTTGGTTTGTTTAAATTTTCCTGTGGAGGAGGTTATTCCAAGACCCTATGTCACCACACCAGCCCCAGCTTGTTCACATAATGCACTTTTGTCAAACCGTCAAGCGAGAATAAAAAAAAAAGCATTGTAAATATTTGATGGGCCCGTAATGAAAACACAGTTTCTGAGTGGCATCTCTCACGTAACTCATCTGGCCCTATCCTGAATCGGAAGGGCAAGACCCCTGGGAGCACTATGACTGACAAGACCGTCTGAGCCAATGATAGCCCTGTCCTAGCCAATAACGAGCCTGTCTCAGCCAATGACATGACAGAAAAGTGAACCGAGTCCCAGTCTGAACGCGCTCTGTTGCTTCCCGTCTATGCCGCCAAGTGGTGTGTGACTGCCTGTGCCACGGGTTCCTGACGTCTGTCACTTAACGATACACCCCAATCGCCACAGGGCGTGTTCCGTAATGCCCTATTATTGATTCAGTCCTGAGAGACAAAATGGCTTGATAGTTTTTCTGACTGCCCTGATGAAAATAAGCTGCTTGGATATTCCCTCAACATGGCCTTGTCACCGCAACACAGATCTGGATCTAGAGTTAGAGTTAGCTAGTCTTGTGAAGTCTAATTATAAAAGCACAAGTAAAGTTTTAAACCCAAAGCAATGACAAGCAAGACTGAATTGCCTTGGGAGAGGACTTGACTAACGATGTCTCTGTGCAATGTTTCCAACATTACCCACTAGTGCTTCCTTGTCTAGCAGTCAATAGAAGGAAATAGATGATTTGTTCTGACTAATGTTAAGTGGCAGCACTGAGCAGGAGTAGAGGGTCACAGGTCAAGTCAAAGAAACAATTACTTAAATTAGATATAGAATGGCAATTTAGACATTGGACAATGATTGTACTTAAATTAGAATATAGAATGGCAATTTAGACATTGGACAATGATTGTACTAACGAATGGAAATCTCCACCAGGAGGCATGTCCTAATAATATGCAGAGTACGTACTGTATGCACAGCAGTGCTGCATGTGATTACTAGTTGTACATCGTCTCTACTATCTTCCTCCTTCTCTAAAATGGTGCATTTATATAGAGCCTTTATCCAAAGCTCTTTACAATGTGTATTACATTCACCCATTCACACACTGACACAGCGGAGGAAACCATGCGAGGCACCCACCTGTTAGTTTAGTGAGGAGCAGTTAGGGGTTAATAAGTCTCTCAAGCCAGACAACTATTACATAATTTTTTAATGCTACATTATGTCTGTAACTACTACACCCCCTGAAAGCAGCACACAGGAAGCAAGCTGTCATCATTCGTCATTTCCGTTCACGATAATATATTCAAAAATATATTTGAAATATATTTGCGAACCCAAGGCTCAGCTAGGAAGGGAAAGAGCACCACCTACGTAGACACACTGCGGCGCGACTGTGGAGCTAACAACATTGCAGAGCTCAGGACCCGGACTATAGACAGGAGGGTGTGGAGGGCAGCGATTCAAGAGTCCTGAGTGGGCTAGTCCACACACTCGCATCATCGCAATGTGATTACAGTCGGACAAATTTATACGACTGACAGAAGTCTGTGCTTTTTCAGCGCTTCCATTGCACACACTGAATGGTGGAAGCATATCTTAATTGTGTGAACAATCTGTCTCTAGGGGTTAAGTGTCTTGCTCAAGGACACTTTGACACTAACACAGGGGTAGATGGGGATCGAACCGGGAACCTTCCAGTCAGATATGTATTTAGGAGGCTTTTAATGGTCCATTAAAAGCCTTGTATTTGATAGTAAGACGTACTTTTAAATCAATACTGTTTAGGGAGGAAATTAAGTGATCTAACTTAGATCGAAAGGGGTAATGTAAGGATTAAGGCATAAAGTAGTAATGGGAATAGTTATGTTAAAAATACAGCAAGGTTGCATGAATGATAGAAGATTGCTACTATAGGCTACTACTAACAAACCCATTTTTCAGTTACTGTACAAGTAACTAGGGAAGCAAGGCTTTGGAAACATTACAAAGCCACACCAGAATACTTACGGTAGACTATTTTTTACACACGTTTCACCCAGGTATGCGTAGAAAATACTGTGGCATTGATTTTGATTTGTATTTTTTTGTTTTGTACTTTCACTAAATGTGAATTACCTGGATCAGCTAGACCGGTGGTTTCCAACAGGATGTAGTCAAATTTCCCTTTCTTCTCCATTAAGTTTTCTATGGCTTTAAGACCATTGTCCCTAAGAGGAAATAGAAAAAAACATAAGTTATAATAAATAGATTATGTCTGACCATAATGTTACAATGATCATTCATGACACATACTTGACAGAGCAGCAGAGGCAGCCATTTCTGAGTTCCAACCACTCCTCGTACAACTCTCCAGACTGGCTCACTGCGAGGGACTTCTCCAGGGCACTACCTGTAGGCAGAGGACAATCAAAACCAGAGATCCACTAACAACCATTCACCAGTCTTGACTATTAAGCTTGTCTATCATGTCTTCCTTGATATTGATATCCTGACAGGCTGAATTTGGTACAAATCGGCTTTGCGATGGATAACCTCTCCAAATGATTAACCATGACAACGATTTTTCATAGATAGGCTTTTAAGCAGATCAGTGCGCCACTCAGATAGGCTAGACGTACATAATGCCTTTGTAACGACTTATGAGATCAATCAACATACAACAGGCAATACAAATTACACTCGTTAACGGCGGAGGACAAGAAAAAAACTAAACAATAATGATAAAAAAAAAAGTTGAAACCCCTGATAATGTCATTGTAATCCAAATTGTAGGATCAAGTTCAGGCAACCAGTCAACATACAGTAAGTGATCTCAGGCGCGTCTGGATTCGGTTTGTTTCGGAGAAAAGTCTCTCAGCAAACAGCAGGTTAATATAGCGGGGGATTATGACCCTCAGTTGGACAAATGGACAGCTGTCCAGTAGCCTACTTGACATTTCTCTGGGTCCATTTTCCATTTGATGTTCTCTATTACTTCTAAAAAAATTATCCCATTTTATCACCCAGTGCCAATTGCCTAAGCTGTAATCCTGGGCGCTCCTGGGTATTAACCAAGTGTTCAGCATCAGCGGCGATTACAATCCCATACAGAGCTGCTGGCTGCCTGGCACGGTTGCTGGTGTAGGTTTAGTAGGCTGCTTCTATTAGTAGGCGGTCTTGCATCGAAAATAAGTTTGCTCTAGACAAATGTATTTTCTTTTTCTTGGCGGAAGCACTATGAAAGCTATTAGAAGTTTAGGGAAGGCCCATGGTTCATTCGGGTAAGGCCAGGGCGTCCCTGTGCCTACAGTAAATCCACCCCTGAGAACTAAAGACACAAAATGCCTATGAGATGTTGGCACTCCTTGGATTTCATATAAAGTGTTAGTTTGCTGCTCTCTAGTGGAGAGCTGTGGAAAAACTACAATGATCATGAGAATTATGTTTTCATGTTAAATCTCCTGGTTTGTCTAACATTAAAAACATGCACTATTTGGAAATGGTCATCGAGTAGAGTAGAGAGCACAATGCTGTCAGAATCTGTAAAACATAAGATAAAAACCTTACCTTCTCCAAATTCATTGAGTATGACAGCAATTCGCTTGTTGTGTTGCTCTGTTAATATGTAGTTCAACAGTGTAGTCTTCCCTGCTCCTAAAAATAAACATTTAACATTTAAGAAGACCTTTTTTTGCAAATGTAATTTGACTGAATTTTATAAAGACATAGGAATATAATCAAACATACAGCAAGCAGAAAATAACAGTATATAAATTACATATACAACTTAACCCATTAAAAATGGGAAAGCATCTTAGATTTTTAGATTGTAGCTATATATCGTTGCGGTCGTGCAGAAACCTCTCATCTCTATATTCTAACTTTATGAGTTTTTTTCCCCGTAAATAAACGCGGTTTTGCTCTTGTATATTTTTTTGTATTTCTTTTGTGACTGACTGTACAGCACTTTGGTTCAACACTGTTGTTTGAAATGTGCTCTATAAATAAAGTCGATTGGATTGGATTAATGTACCTTTGTCATTTCATTTCCAGCACCAAGGATCACTCTTAAGCTTCAGCCTATGCAATCTAGAGGAGCGTCCATTCTATTCATAATGTAAAATTGGATTGACCTAGTATTATCACGTGATTCACGTCATTACGTATAATGTCGACACATTCATTTTCTGTAAATGTCATTCCAATAGTTGTATCCTATAGACCTTTCTAAGAACATGCTTCTTAAGTAGATCAACATAGCAGAAGTGTTGTAGTAGTAATATGCATTGTTGTTCTATCTAGTAGCCATTTTTTAGACATGAATTCAAGAGCCTTGGTCCAGGGCCACACAGTACACACCTCAGTGTTGATCTATCCATTTGTAACAAAGAGTGTACAAATGGACCTGTACACTTTAGATATTCACATGTGTTCAGACACTATGACATTTTAGAGAAGGAGGAAGACAGTAGAGACGATGTACAACTTGTAATCATATTGCAGCGCTGCTCTGCAATACAGTACATACTGTACTCTGCATAATAGTATTATTATTATTATTATTATTATTAGGACATGCCTCCTGGTGTGGAAATCATGGAGATTTACATGTGTTAGTACAATTAGAGTGTTGCCAGTTTTTAGTCATAACGATATGAGTCTTGGTCCAGGGCTAGATTGGGTTATGTGTGAGTATAGACACTTTTCCATAAGAGAGTGTGTGTGTCATGGGTTTCCTACCAAGGTATCCAGTAATGATGGTGACAGGTATCTGCTCGTGGATGGGCACCAGCTCTGGACAGTCATCCTCCTCCTCCATCACCACGCCATCCATTCTAGATGCACACAGACACACAAAATGAACCGATTCTGTAATAGGATTTGAATGAATGACACCAGAATAATATCCATAGCTAGTTCGACATGGTAGCAAGTAGCAACAAATGTATGAAAGCACAATTCAGACTTGCATTAACGAAACGGTATGACAACACGTTTAAGCGATCTATTTAATCATTTACAAGGGATATCAATCATTTACCCGATGATTCAATGGCAGCAAAGCAGAAGAATCAGAGATGATCAGAGATAATCCAGTAGTGATTATAATAATGCACTGTGCATCACATTTGGACAATGTGCAACACCGCCCACAGCTCCGTGTGGATCAGCAAGTGCCAACAATGGTTCCGCTTATTGCATGGTGCAGAGAGGGGACGATACACCATAGAGTTAAAAAAAAAAAAAGCGATACAGTGGTGGAAGAAGTACTCAGATATTATACTAAGTAAAATGTTTGAAAAAAATGTTTGGAAAAAGCTCACAACGCGTCACGATGCGACACCACTCACGCGTTGTGAGCTTGTAGATCGCTTGTAGTATAAAATAGGGCTGAGGTGGTTAATGTATGTTTTTTAGTATAATAATTTGTATCTGCAAAGTTAAATAATTAAATAATTAAATAATCAAATTATTTTAGTGGAGTAAAAGTACAATATTTACCTCTGAGATACGTGGAGTAGAAGTAAAAGTACTGAAAACTGGAAATACTCCAGTAAAGTAAAAATACCTCACATTAAGTACAGTACTTGAGTAAATGTACTTTACACCACTGACCTGGAGTACATTTTGGGTTTTGGTGACTTGGTGGCAATAACACACTTTTAGTTTAAAGAAATGGCCAATCAATTCAATCAAAACTAACTTTGTATTAGCACCGTTGTTCGTCCTCTCCATTGCACACAGTTAGTGTAATGTACAATCAAGACCGACAGAGGGCGAAAGAAGCCAGTTTAGGTCTCGCTGTGTTGCACCTGCAACAATAATTAACCCAACGGTCTGTGAACCCAACTCACAATAATGCCACAGTTCGTGCACGTTGAGTGGGCTCTACGCTCTACTGACTGTGTGTGTGTGTGTGTGTGTGTGTGTGTGTGTGTGTGTGTGTGTGTGTGTGTGTGTGTGCGCGCGCGCGCGCGCGTGTGTGTGTATATATATATATATATATATATGTGTATATGGATGTGGACTCTTTATATATATATATATATATATATATATATATATATACATATATATACGTATATATATATATATACGTTTGGTTCGTAACAGTGTCATTACACACACAATACCAATGCGCGTGCATGCCTGCGTGCGTGGAAAGAGAGAGCGGGAGAGAGAGAGAGACAGAGACAGAAAGAGGGAGAGAGAGAGCCGCCATAACTAAAAGGAGAGAGAGAGAGAGAGAGAGAGAGAGAGAGAGAGAGAGAGAGAGAGCGCCAGAGAGACAGAGAGAGAGCCATAGAGCCACAGAGAAAGAGAGAGAGAGAGAGAGAGAGAGAGAGAGAGAGAGAGAGAGAGAGAGAGAGAGAGAGAGAGACAGACAGAGAGAGAGCCTATTAAGCACGTCGAGGGCTGCTTATCTCGGCGCGTGTGCGTGTCTAATCCATTCCATCCCCTCCCACCCGGTGTCTGTCTGTCTGCTGCTCTGTTCTGGATGATGATGAGGGTTCGAATGCGGAAGTTTCCACCCAGAGAGTGAAGTGAACATGAGGATTGCTGTGACTTTAGTGCAGCTGCAGCAGACAGCAGTAGACGTGTAGCTCCTCCAGCGCGGTGTTGGGACAGAGTGGGGAGAGAGACAGTGTGGGGAGAGTGGAGGAGGGACACTGGACCGGAGAGAAGCCACCAAAGCCACTAAAAGTGGAGTTGTGGAGTTATGGCTTCCCTGGCGAGCGCAGAGCGACGGGCTTTCGCTCTCAAAATCAACAGGTAATTACAGGTCTTCTTCTACTGTAGTCACAACACAGATTGTTTTGTGTACAGTGGACGTGGACTCTTCTTAACTCTGGACAATATAAACCCTGAGTGTTCATATATCTAACTACTTGTACGCGTAGAGTTACAAATGCTAGAGCAGTGATACATACTCAAACTTTTAAATTTCAAGGTCTCCCCTTAACTCTGACAGTGTACCAATGGAACCAAATGGACCTTAATGGGTCCATTTGGTTCCATTTGTGACCCAGAGAGTCCCTGGAATCCACTTAGAGAACCACTGTGCTAGGCTAGAGCATCCAGAATTCATAGAACTAGTTGCATTCTCCAGATTTACTGTGAGGCTGTCAAGAGAGGATTCCTGACAGGCAGCCACATGTTGTGATTGCTGCTGCTCTTCTAGTTGATTTCACTTTCTGGTATATTTAAACAGCATGTAGCCTTGAGGATAGAAAAGGGAATTTATGGTGCCTGGCTATTCATATTTTCTACTCTAATACATGCTTCAGGAAACCTTGCATGACATGACAGTCTTTTCTTTGTTTCATTATATAAGAATTTTAACTTCTGGTGGCAGCAGTGACAAATTAATACAATGTTCCATTGTCAACAGTGGCTTTAAAAATGAATGAAGAATACCCCGGTTTTAAATCTCCCACGTGTCTACAATAAGCTGGCATTCTGAAGCATCTTTGTCAACTTCATTTCCTCTGCATGAGGAATATGCTATATCAGGCATTGTGTCATATTTCCTCTACTGTGTGTGTGTGTGTGTGTGTGTGTGTGTGTGTGTGTGTGTGTGTGTGTGTGTGTGTGTGTGTGTGTGTGTGTGTGTGTGTGTGTGTGTGTGTGTGTGTGTGTGTGTGTGTGTGTGTGTGTGTGTGTGTGTGTGTGTGTGTGTGTGTGTGTGTGTGTGTGTGAGAGTGAGTGAGTGACTGTCCTGCTAACTACATTGCTATGAGTAAAGGAGGAGGGATGTGATGATAGTTCCTGCTGTGCCACTGGTCAGGTGTGGAGGAAGTGTTGTACATGGGAGTCTATTGTGTGTCATGCTTACTTTGCACCAGTCATTAAAATAAACACCAACAACACTTCCTATGGTTCCTATGGTAGCACAGTGCAGATACAATGTCACTGGGCTTAGCACCAGCTTAGCATCTGACAAAGGTACAGCTGGGTGGCTTGTGTTACACTATGTCCATGACATCACATCACATTGAGTAGTCATACATAACCACAATGCATTTGAGCATGGTCACTGATCAACTTCGTGGAAGTTGATGGTGATAAATTGGGTTATTTATTTTAAATTATTATTATTATTACATTATTATTTCAGCATTCCTGCTTTATTTCCTATAGTGATGTGAGAGAGACAGGAGAGAGAGGGGATGCCATGCTGTTATTGTTGAATCATATAACCTACATTTACTGCATATTTAATATCCTTTCCGGCATTTGAATGAATCGATACCACCTTTTTCTACCAAAGTACTTCTGAGTCAATAAACATTCATTCATTTGAAAATGAGTGCACTGTGCACCACTCTACCACGGTAGTGATGGCACCACCAGCTAAGCTTCTTTAAAGGCCAGGGGAAATCTTACGTACCTCGTCCGGTAGAGAGCTGACCTCAGCTGCTGAGAGAAGTAGACGATCTTCAGCCCCAAATCAAGGGATGATGAGACAGCAAATCTATCTCGGTAGCGTGAGTGACGTGATGTCGCTGATTGGGTTGGACAAAAGTTGTGAACAGCACAGTCCAATGTGTGACGATGCACCTATGCAGTGTGCAGCTGCAGCAGTGATTTGCTACAAAAAGGTTTTACTGAGTGTACGCCACAGGAAGATTGAACCGATCAATCCAGAGAAATTTCCTGACCCAGAATGCTTTTCTCTCATATTGATTTTCACCAAGGTAGTGAGAGAAGCAAACAAGTCATTGTATCTACTTCCTGTCTCCATCTCTATATCAGCATGTATTATGTTTTTTTTTAGTGTTGCCTAAAGCCTGACTTAGAGCTAATTCATCGCACGGCAGGCATTAGGTTTTACTTCGCCTTTGTATGTCAATGTTTTTATGGTTTTAATTCAGGAAATACTTGTTTCTTCATTGCTCATGTGCATGAAGAGGAGAGGAAAGAGAAGTGTCTGACAGCTTAAACACCATAAGCCAGAGCTAATTATAGGTGTGTTGGTAGAATATGGATACTAACCCGTGATGGTCTGCCAGTTAACGTTCTAGCATTGAACGTATTGTTACTTAATAGCATATGGAGGCAGGTGTGAGAACAGCTGTGGACACAGGGCCTCTTTTAGTTCAATACTCCCTAAATGGGTGGGGGATCAGTATTGGGTTCCCTCTGGATTTCCTCTGGGTTTTGACTAAATAACATCTGTTAACTCTCATGGGTGTGGGTGGACCACTGAGTTACAGAGCAATAGAGGTGGACAAGCTGTCTAAAACACTCACAGCTTCCTACAAGACCATTTATATAAGTGACCAACCTTGCGGCAGAAGCATTTTCTGCGTCCACACAAAGTCGCCTCTGTCTGAAGTTTCTCTCATTGAGACTTTCGCCTTGGAGCACCAATTGGCTGATGTTTGGGGTGCCTCCTTCCGACAGGAAGCCAAGAGGTGATGGTAGTGATAGCACTAAGACCCATTAAGTCTGCAGGCATATGATAGTATGAGACATGTGGTGGGGGAATCCCATTGGTCTGCTTCCTCCTCTTGTTATATCCACCACACCACTCTCTGCTTTTCCTGTTTCCAGATTAGTTGAGATGAAGGAGAGAAGACTGTTGTTGTTGTTTTTAGACCATTGAAATGCCAACCCAGAGAGCCACAGCCACCAACCTCCAGTGGAATGACTTGATAATAATAATAAGAATGATAATAATAGGTTGACGGTGCAGTATTCCTGGTGGGAGTCAAGACAGGAGCAGGTTATCCTGTGTAGAATTATAGGTTTGACTATCGGGTGGTCTTAACAGTAGCTTTGAGAAACCATGAAGATAACACTTGCTATGCATCCCATGTCTATTCTATAATGCTTTATAAGCATACTTATAGTAATGCAGTACAACCTAATTATAACACTGTGCAATTAAAGTTATAAGAACTCATTAAATACTCATAATGCATTCAATTTATGCAAAAAAGCTTTACATTTATGCAAGAGCAACAGAAAATGTTTCTGCCTAGACCTTCAGGAATGTAATTACTTTACATAAAGCACCCAATGACCACTTATAGTGACACTATAATGCATTATAACAGTGATTATAATACATTATAACGTTATATAATGTTTGACAACTATGGAAATTGTAATACATTACGATCCTTGCAAATAAAAAGTCTGTAAGTGTCCAGCAATTATGAAACATTATAATACTTGACCGTTGAAGTAATTATAAAATGCTTTATAATGTGTTATGATTGTTATAAGCATTATGATTATTTACAAATTCTTATAACTATGATTATACAGCGTTCTAAGCAGATTTAAGTATGTTTATAATGAATTATAGACATGGGATGCATAGCGAGTGTTACCCAATGATGCAATGATATTAGAGTTCAGTGCATTTTGTGGAATGCTCGGGCAATGATTCCAGAAATGCTGACATGCACAAACCTTACCTACGCACAACAAGTGCTGGCCTGCTAAAGGCAGCCTGACAGGAGGACAATAGACTTGCTTGTTTCATATGGGAGGTGGGTCTTTGGCTTGTTTAAGTACCTTCACATAATTGTATTGACTAATTATTTATGTCCCGCTCCATAGCTTGAGAAAAAATACAATATGAAGCTGCAATATATATATACACTTAGTTACAACAACGTCACAGTGTCTGACACGTGAAGATCTGATTTCAATGTTATGCATGCCTTTAAGTTCAACTGCTTCAAATCTCTCGGTGCTAAAACACTGATGACTAATTAACAGGATGTTGTCAACCAGTCCAGGTCAGTAGATCACATGTATAATTGATTAAATATTAACCATTCAAACATTATATACTGTACTTTGTTGACTGGGGTCCCCCGAGGCTCTGTCCTTTTAGCAACCTCATTTATATTTTCTCCCTCTGCACAAAATCTCTCTCCGGGTGATCATTTGTTTATCACATACCCATAGAAGAAAGAAAGTGGCATTTGATCAACAGTAACACTTTAAGTTAATAGATGAATATTGCTGAGGACTGACAACAAGGAGCGACCTGATGAACTCTTAAACCCTACCGTATCTATGGTACTTTGTTAACCGGAGTCCCCCAGGGGCTATACTAGGCCCACTTATTTTTTCCCCTCACCACCAAATCTCTTTGTATTGCTGAAAATAGCAAATCTACAAGGTCACAACGCATCACTTTTCACAGTGAGCTTGTATATCTGCTATTTTCACAGAACGTTTGCCCCCAAAATAGGGATGCTACGGTTTATGTGGTTCATGAAATAGTACAGTCCAGATTCTCCGACAGTGTGGAGAGAAGAACTGAACACGGCAGGTGTGTTGCCTGCCCAGTCGTGGAAGTACTCACATTTTTTACTTTTTTACTATTTTCAAATAGCCAAAGTATATATAGGGCTGAAGTGGTTAATGTTTTGTAATAATAATCAAAATCTACAAAGTAACTATTAACTAAAGTTTTCAAATATTTGTAGTGGAGTAAAAGTACAATATTTGCCTCTGAGATGTAGTGGAGTAGAAGTAAAAGTATTGAAAATCGGAAATACTCTACTCTATTAAGTACAATACTTGGGTACATGTACGTAGTTACTTTCCACCACTGGTGTTGCCTTTGTTGATATACTATGAAGCCATTCTGTGACGCGTTGAAGGGCACTGTTTTCTGCTCTGTGTTTTGGTTCCTTTGCGCCCGGATTAACTCCTCCTCAGCTGTGACTGCAGCCACAGAAACTGTTTTGATGACCGAGTTTCATCCATGTTTAAACATGCTAAGCTTCTTAAGCAGCAAGGTTTCCAGCGGTGCCAGTTTAGCGTGCGGTAGAACCTTAGCTGTGTTGATTATTCAGCTGCCGTATTATACCTTGGGCTAGGGGTGTGCCGATAACTAATTTCACCAAACAATACGATACGATATTTGGCTCACAACTTCGATACGATACGATACGCACTTTTTTATTATGAAAAATATATGGGGGAGAAAAAAAGCAAATGCAAACAAATAATTCTGTTTTTGCATTATTCAGACATGCGAACTTGTAGCTTTTCAGCTACAATAGCCGTTTTGAATCCAAATAGGGCAATAGTGTGACACCTGACCCAAAAAAAACAAAACATGTTGTCACCCTTTTCACCTCGGGCTGTTAGCATGCCTGATTATTATTATTGTAAAAAAAACGAAAAAAAGAAAACGATATTTTTTTCCCCCAAAACGATACATATCGTCACGAAAACGTATCGCGATATATCGCGGGACGATATATCGGCACACCCCTCCCTTGGGCAGATACAGCTTTAGCTTGTGCTTATTGGTCAGCTGCATATAACACCCAGGGAAGATACAGCATTTTATCACTCCTCCCAAGTGACCCAGGGCAAATAAAGGCTATATGCGATTATTGCGATAAAAGATCTGTACATGAGTATTACAGCTACTGCATACCACCATATAAATACAGTAATGATAAATATGAAATGGTGAGTCTTGTTACACAGACAAAAGAGATTAGGCATGAGACTTGTCACATGCCTAATTTGTAATATAATTATGTTGTCAGCAGTAATGCCATATCCACACCCATACATCTGTGCAGCTGTTTTAGCGTCAACCAGCTCATCAGTGTTAATTACCCAGCTTAATTATTATATTATAATGAAAGAGGCAGAGGAAACGGGCAATTATTTTCATCAGGCACACTTGACGTGGCTCTGGGAGTGAAAATGCAATGTGACAATTCCTTCCATTTCTTGTTATTCTGCAAAAACCTTGCGTCTCAAAATAGGAATTTACGGGAACTGGTAGATTCTGGCTATTGATGCAATTTTCTCTGTTTTGTCTTGATTCCAAGGCCAAGAGTTATGTTATGTCTCAAACATATCTGGTTTGCAGATATTTAGTATCGCAATTGACATTAATTATGCTGTCTAATAATTATATGTTTATAATACAGTTATGATAAGATGACCAAGGTTTTAATCTTAGAAAATCTATGGTTGAAAATGTATTGGTTGAAGCCAGCTTCAACCAATACAATATCAAAGGCACAGAGAAATATGGAATTAAAATGCTGAGCACTTTAAATGCTGGAGATTGGTTCCTCATTCACTGAATCTGACCTTTCACTTGAATTGTTTCTTCAGGAAGTTGGGGGGCCTCTTGTGCATTTCTCAATAGGGCTACGGCCTCTGTTGATTGCTGATGTTGGCTCTGTTCACATGGAGGAGTGCATCAGGCCCACAGAGTGGTGGTACAGAAAGTGCCTGAAGCTGAGTGTCACTACTCCCTATTATGACGGTAACCGGAACGCTCGCCCCAAAACACACTCTCCCCCATTTCTTCCGCGGACCACTCGCCCCCCCCCCAGCCGTTATTATTCTTGTATTTGTTTTACTGAGGTTAAAGTTTTCATGACATGCTGGTTTACAAAACATTACAAGTCTTTATCATGGTCCTTCTAACGTGTATTAAAAGGTTTTAACTGAAAAATCAACTCCAGTGAGCCATGGCAGGTTTTTTTCTCTGTTGTTGAGGGATTTTGCCTGTAAATCATCGCCTCTGCTCCAGTGGTGTCCCCAGGAATTACATTTAGAGCAGGCGAGATTTTTTTTTGCACCCCCCCCCCCCATTATCCCCCAAAAAGAAATTTCGACCCATCGGTGATCGAAAACCGGCGAAAGTTGCCGTTTTCAAAATGTATTGGCCATTATCTCTGGAACGGAAGGTCCAATCTGCTCGGTTCAAAGCTTGTTGGATGTGTGACTTTGAGGACATTAAGCACGCAATGACATTTTTCTAGGGGGAGGCGAGATCTTAGTTGGGCAGGCGACCGCTTGTCCTGCCTCTACAGTGGGTACGCCACTGCTCTGCTCCGCCCCCCCTCCCCCCAAAGGAGAAGGATAGGGGAGGGGAGGCGCGGGGAGGAGACGGGGCGGGATTAATGGACTGTGACATCAAGGTCCACGTGCAAATCACAGCACTTTTCTGAGCCTAATTATTCAGAAAACCCCAGACCACAGAAAATCCAAGTTCCTTTTTTTGGGTCTAATTGAGGTCAGAAAAACAAAAACAAAAAATAGAAATTTGATGTCATGAAACTTTTAAGGTTAGGAATAAGTTTAGGTTTAGGCATAGTTTTACTGAGGTTACGTTTAGGAATGAGGTTAGGTGTAGGCATAGTTTTACTGAGGTGACTTTTAGGAATACCTGGTGGCGACTGTTCCGAGGTTACCGGAGTTGACCCGGGGAGAGCGTGTTTTGGGGCGAGCGTTCTTGTATTCATTATGACCACACTCAGTCATCACAGGCTTTAAACGTATGCCTTGGTCGGTCAAAAAACCACAGAGGGAACTTTGGAGAGTGGAGACCGGAGCACTCAACTTCAATAAAGTGCTATTTTACAGACAAGGACAACCGTGTGTTAGTAGAGGGTGGTGCAGCTGCCTTTTTATAGCACTCTCCCTACTCAAACAATCATGACCTCGAGTAACCAATGCTCTTGACCTTTTTGTTCTGTCAACCAAGTACGTTGAATTCATTGCTGGTGCTCAAATATTTGTCCCTTGGTCATTTTCACTTAAGGCTAAGCCAATTTCAGAATGTTTAAATTAGACTGTATATATATACACAGTGGCAGTATATGTACAGTGTATATATATATATATATATATATATATACACACACACACACACACACACACACACACACACACACACACACACACACACACACACACACACACACACACACACACACACACTGTATAACTCCATGCATGCAGTTATAACTAGCAAAGTCCTGAGCTGCGGAAGGGCTCAGTTTCAAGCAGCTTTCGTCATCAACGGTACTCTTAAATCACCAGCAACCCAACGCTCTGTTACTGACTTTGAGCTTTGGTATTATGTAATGCTTGATGCCAAGACACAGGACGTTAAAGAGAATGACAGATGCTGTCTGTCATGACAAGCTGTTTGTCTAACAGTGGGAAAATAATGCCTGCTTGGCTCTCCTGGCAAGAGCTGATTACTGTTTTACCCGCCTAGTCTTTTTATAGGCTGTGTGTGTGTGTGTGTGTGTGTGTGTGTGTGTGTGTGTGTGTGTGTGTTCGCAAGCGCACATGTGCGCGTGCACTCATGGCACTTAAATGTGTGTTTTGTATTAGCTTGGGTGTGTATGCGTGTCTGCTATAAGCTCTGTCTGCCCTCGCTCTGTATAATTATTTCATAATGGTAATGAGCAACATGGAAAGAAAGCACATGTCAGAATGTGGTTATCGGCTCTGACTGTACATGGGGGTAGGCCATGTTTCTTTAGAAGGTGCTCCTGTATGACAAGGCTTTGCTGGCTTTAAATGACCTAGGGTAGAACCTCAATAATACACCCACCATACAGTCTGCCCTGGGAGAAGAAACAACATGCACTTTTATTTCCCTCTGGTAATTTGGTCAATATCTGAAGAATTAATTATGAATGAATCTCTAATTATATACTGATTTCCTGAAGAAGACTATTAAGCCTTCACTTCTCTGTGTAATTTGACAAACTACATTTCTGCGAGCAAACACGTTGCTTTTTAGACACATTCATAAGAGACGGTTACTCCTAAGAAGTGAGCTTCTGGCTGGAGGCACACACCAGTTTTGTAGTTGGAGCTGAGAGAGAGGCTATGACTGCCTCAAAAGCCACTGTCCAATTACCAGAAGTGGAGCTGCTTATTGTCCAACAGTATAAGATTTCGGTAGCACTGGGCAGCTAGCCTGGAAACCAGACGAATCTGCCATTGCAACAAAAAATGTGTTGGCTGTGTGTGCAACAAAAACAATTGTTGCACTGATCTGGTCTGGCGTCCCTCGTTGTGATTGGATTTCCCTGCCCCTGGAGTTGTGGGGCACCAATCAGGGCCCAGTATGCAAATGTGGGGCAGAGTTTATCACATTTTTTGAATTCGCTCCTTGGAAATGCAGGCTCCACACAGAGATTCCAGACTAATATCTACGCAGTGATATTAGTCTGGTCATGCCAGGCTACTGGGCAGCGGCAGCCCCCAAGTGTGTGTGTATTCATGAATGAAAGCCTCCCTCCTCTGCAGTTCCTCTCTAAGGTCTTTAAATGTTTTGAAAGTTACCATCCCTCCCTGGGTTAAATAAGGGTTAAAAAGTTGTCATCAACTCCACAGGTTCTCTGCAGAGTGACTTTTGGAGTGAGTGTTGCATAATAACACTGCTGTGTTGTTGCCATGATAAGTGAGTGAAAGTTGAGATTGTGGCAATAGATTCTTAGCTCAGTGTGTGTATGCAACTACAGTATGCATGGAATATATCTGCATGCATACTATGTCTGTGCAACAATAGTCTTCATATGAAATTTTAAATCGTTTTTGCTTTGTGTGTACAGTATGTTGTATTTTACTTATTACTTATTTTTTCTTTCTTGATGTGACAAGTTCATTCCGTTTCAGCATGAAATAAATAGCAAATACTTAAGGTCAATACATCTCCTTCTGACGTCGGGAAAAACTTCTGTTTCGACTTTTGAGAGGGTTTTCCTAACTAGTTTGGGTAGACCGGACATCTGGGGGTGCAGAAGCATCAGAAGTTCTGAATGACGTCAAAATGTAGTTATTGTCATCTCTCTTTACGGAAAAAAGTTTGGTCGTCGGAAGGAGCATGTATTGCTCTTTAGATGGCACTATCATTGACTTTGCTCTGTGTGTAAATGTGCATACTATTCTCTCACGTCTCACCCATTCCAGCCCTTCCTTGGACTGTAGTGTCTGCATGCAACATGTTGCATGATTGACATGAGGGAGGGGAAAGTGTCAATGCACAGCTTGTGTGTGTGTGTCAACTACAAAGTCACAATAAATATTTGACCCTGTGACCTGTATCTTTGATATCTTGAAAAATAATTTCAATATATTATGGGTGGCAAGTGGAGAAATTGCTAACCTTTTTGTGATAACAGGGTTTGCGTAAAAACATTGGCGATTAGTTTTTAGATAGGGCTTTATGAAGCAGCATCACAGATTTCACAAGAGCCATGGCTTTGTTTGCAGCTTTTGTGGTTTTGGCATGCCAGCATCCCCCCATTGTACTGTCTGTTGATGCGTTAGTGGTGGTGATTAGAAGCAGGGCCACCCTAACAATGGCCCTGGGGAGTTAATGAATGCAATAGATTGGTCACAGGAGAGGTGGTTGGGAATGTGACCTATTTGGTGAAGATCTTTCATGCCCTCCAACTAGTGTGGCCCTGTTGAAATACAGTGCATCCAATAAACGCATACATGGCGGACACACACACACACACACACACACACACACACACACACACACACACACACACACACACACACACACACACACACACACACTTCATGTGTAGACATCGGGGGGGCAAATTTACATGCACAGACCAACACAAAGGCACAGACCAACACAAACACAAGCTGCGTAGCCTTTCATCATAGACAATAAAGAGAATAAAGCTGTTACTGTGTAGAGTTTGGATGGGGTCCAATGATATGGTAGATTAATCAGTGGAGGGACAGTGCATTGGTTCAACACTGCTGAGAGATGAGATGTGTGTGCACATAGACATGATCTTGTGATCATGTCTATGTCTATGTCTATGTCTGGTGTATGTAATGTTTACTGTGTTTTGGAGTTTTTTATTATTATCTGCTGTAACATAAATTGCCCAGTTTGGGACATAATGAACTTGAACTTGAGCAGTATTTCTTCTTTCCTCCCTATATTTTTAGAGAGCTACACATTCTGGAAATGCTCATTCATTCACACAATCACACATAGTGTGTAAGTCAATGTATTCCACCATGTATTAGTATTTATGAATCCCTTTAATGTCATTAAGATGCTTTGTATGACAGAATTTATGTGGAAGATTAAGATATTTTTTTCTCTGTGCCTTCCAGTTGTCTATTATTCATTCATCCAAATGTTATATATTACTAAAATGACTTGTACAAGAGCGTTTTCCATGCCATATTTCTCTACCTTTGTCCCGGTCGCATATTGCGTGTTTCAGCACCTTTTCCCTGTTCTGTTCCAGACACTCGTCTGCAGAGATCAGACGGCACTTTGGCGGGACCTCATTACATGGCTCACAACCAGTTCAACAACACAGCCGAACCAACTCCAACGCCTCTGCCTCAATATGCTTTAATGTGGTGAGTTTCAGTGGTGTAAAGTACCTCTACTGTACTTGAGTACGTTTTTTAGGTATCTTTTACTTTACTGGAGTATTTCCTGTACTTTTACTTGCACTCCACTACATCTCAAAGGCAAATATTGTACTTTTACTTAACTACAATTATTTGAAAACTTTAGTTACTAGTTACTTTGTAGATTTTGATTATTATTACAAAACATACATTAACTACTTCAGCCCT
This sequence comes from Gymnoscopelus braueri, assembly GCF_963280865.1. Taxonomy (NCBI): domain Eukaryota; kingdom Metazoa; phylum Chordata; class Actinopteri; order Myctophiformes; family Myctophidae; genus Gymnoscopelus; species Gymnoscopelus braueri. Next base: position 25,637,796 of record NC_137608.1, on the reverse strand, counting down.
ATATACATTTTGGCCATTTGAAAATAGCCGATCTACGAGCTCACAATGCGTCACGATGCGACGCATTGTAAGCTTGTAGATCTGCTATTTTCAAAAGATTTTTATACATTTTATACTTTTGAAAACTTGGTACATTCTGCATAATGAGTACTTTCTACTTTTTGTAACATTTTGATACCAATACCTTTGTACTTTTACTCAAGTATACTTTGAATTCAGGACTATTCCGTATTTCTACATTGCAGTACTGATACTTTTACTTAAGTAGAAACCTTTTCCACCACTGGTGAGTTTCTTGCTGGAAGGACATTCTGAAGTTTGGATATTATTTTGTGTTTGCCAGCAGGCATTACATATTCGCTGAGAGGCCATACCTTTTGTCCTTCAGCTGCCCTAAAATAGGGATTGTAAGCATTTTGCTTTGAATCTAATGGGTTGCCCCAAGCTAAGGTACCACCAAACTGAAAGGTGCTTTGCAGTTTCTCATTCAGGAAAGATAGCAATGCTATTTTGCCAATCAGACAATTCATATAATTTTTATTTCTTTCATAAACTAGAGTCATATTGACGTGGCTGTGGTCTGCCGGCCGGCTGGCCGGCCCTTCCAGTAGCCAATTTTAATATAGGATGAAGTACCTTGGTATGCCTGAAATATTGCTACATAACTTACTTCACCTAATAACAGATCTATAGTTGTAGGTGAGAAGTTGGGCATACTGGGATCAAGAAGTGGGTACATACTGACTCCATCCAGTATGTCGGTAGTAAATAGGATGACAGTTTACTTTCTCAAAGAGAGCTGGTTATGTACATTGTGGAAATGCTTAGCCAAAGTGTCTTAGGAAGGTGTTAGGAAGGCAGAGTAAGATGCGTTAGTTGTAGCAAAAGGTGATTATTTATAATGCGTTAATTTGCAAGAACAATCACAAAACATGAAAACGAGCTAAGTAGCTTCAACTTATCATGAGCTCTCGGCACACAACTGCAAGCTGATGCTCAAACCATACAAGTCAAGGCCCATCGGTGACACACATCTACACACTGATGTCCTACTTAAGACACAGAGAATCAGATAAGCAACTTTATTGTCACCACTGGTTTACAGGTGTAAAGAAGTGGGTGAAATTCATTTTTGCGTAAGCTACATCATTTTTTTGTTTTCCAGAAAGAGAGAAGGAAGAAAAAAAGAGGGGAGGGGGGGGAGGAAAAGCATTAAAAACATAAAATAAGCATGTCAAAGAGAACATAAACAAGTAACTAGATATCTATACACATAGCATAAGTCCATTAAATACAGCTGGGGTTCCCAAACCTTTTCAGCTGAGACCCAAAATATAACTTTAGTGTCTCCAGGGAACCCAAATGTACTTTATTAATTAAAATAGCCGCTCTACAAGCTCACAATGTTGTGACACGTTGTGAGCTTGTAGATCTGGTATTTTTTTTTACAACAATGGTGTTTTTATTTAATGTTTTATTGATGAAATTTCTTAGATTTTTGTTTTATTAATTTCTCTCCTTATTTATAATCTTTTGAAAATCTTTTGAAATTATATAGATTTTTATAAATGTAGGTAAAAAGGGGATATTTACTCGTGACCCATCAAAATGACTCTGCAACACAAGAATGGGTCCTGACCCAATGTTTGGGAAACACTGACATACAGTATGTACATGAGTTTAATCATAAGGAGCAAAAGTTTTTCAGATCCACATAGAGGCAGGTATTCGTGTGCATGATTAGACATAAGGTGCAAAAAAAAACTAAAAACACATGACACATGTGAGCTTGTAGATCAGCTATTTACGGGGCCAGGCTGCCAGCATGGCAGCAGGCCCTGTTTTATTATTGCCTTTATTTTAGTTCTTCTGCCACTTTTCGCAGTTCTGGCTGAACCGTGCTGTCGCTTTTTACGAAACTCTGCCATATGATAGGTGATGATGGTCATGAAAAACTATCAAGAAATAAATCTCACAATCTTTTGTCAAAAGGTGGCGCTATAGCACTCAATTGAAAATGGCAACTTTGAACAGGTACAACTCATGCCCTGTTTGACCTAGAGCCATGAAACTTGGATACACATATGCGTCTCCTCATGCTGAACAACTTGACCTCTGACCTTTAGATCTCCCACCATTTTGAATTATATGAAAAACAGTCATTGGCTCATAACTTCTGCAGAAGTCGGCAGAGGTCCAAAGTTCATGTGTAAAGAATTTCGTGCAGATTACTCAAAAATCCCAGGAGGAGATAGATTTAAACTATTGCAGTTTTATGAAAATTATTCATCTGCCCCTAACACATACATGCAGACTCACATTTCTTTGAAACTTTGCAGAAAGGTTGAGGGTCATTCCAAATATCACTGAAACCAATCTTACTCCAATTACTCCAAGGGGGGCACTATAGCAATTTTTTGAAAATGCAAACTTTAAACAGGCATAAGTCATTTCGTTTGGCCGAAAGTCGTGAAACTTGCTTACACTTGTGCCTTGACTCATGAGGAACACATGTATCGCTTTGACCAGTAAGCTCCGCCCTTAGATTGTCCGCAATTTTGAGCAGTTTGAAAAACACTTAAACCCAGGATTTTTCAGGTATTTGCGTGAAATGGTATCATCTCTCTGACCTCCATTTTCACTAGATCAGGTCTGTTGGTCCAATGGCTTCCCGCTTAAGTGTATGCCTCACAACCTCAAGGTCGCCGGTTCAATCCTCACTTGGTGCAGACTTCATTTAAAGTGCATTGCAAACAACAAGACTGTATCAATGAATACATGTGCAATTGTTAAAGATAACATGAAATGCTTATGTGAGAGTGTGTTTTTTTCAATGTATGACATACTTCATTGTGAAAATAGCCAATCTACAATCTCACAACTTTTCAGATAGCAACGTGTTTCTGAGCTTGTAGATCAGCTACTTTCACCAGTTTCAGCCAGGGGCTTGGTTCATGACAGAAGGCAAAAGTTTATGATCTTCAACAGACAACTTCAGTCTGGACGAAGCTATAGCACTACAGGTAGTGTCTCAGCCTGTGGGTCCGAAGGTCGAGAGTTCAATTCCTGTCAATGGCAATAGGTTGAGGTGTCCATGAGTGAGGTTCTTAACCTAGAATTGCCCCCCTGCGTCCTATGTATGACCACCTCAGCTGGGTTGAGCTGAAAAGTAGTTTCGCCTGTTTAAATCATTTGCTTTGTCTCAATTTCAATTTATTCCGTTTCCATATCTTATTGTGCTATTATTGAATTTTACTTTTTTGTCTGTCTGTCTGTCTGTCTGTCTGTCTGTCTCTGTCTGTCTCTGTCTGTCTGTCTGTCTGTCTCTCTGTCTCTGTCTGTCTCTGTCTGTCTCTGTCTGTCTGTCTCTGTCTGTCTCTGTCTCTGTCTGTCTCTGTCTCTGTCTGTCTCTGTCTGTCTCTGTCTGTCTGTCTGTCTCCACAATCTATTCCGTCACTCTCTCTCTCCACAATCTATTCTGTCACTCTCTCTCCACAATCTATTCCGTCACTCTCTCTCTCTCCACAATCTATTCCGTCACTCTCTCTCTCTCCACAATCTATTCCGTCACTCTCTCTCTCTCCACAATCTATTCTCTCTCTCTCTCTCTCTCTCTCTCTCTCTCTCTCTCTCTCTCTCTCTCTCTCTCTCTCTCTCTCTCTCTCTCTCTCTCTCTCTCTTTACAGTATTATCGCTGCAGCTATATTTTCAATTGTTTTGCCTCTGTCTTATATTATTTGACAATTTGGCCAATGTTTGACCATTTGTTATAGTGTAGTTTGTTGATTACTTTGATGCAAAATGGTCTTTTTTCATTTAATTTATTTTCTTTATTTTTTTTAGGTATTAAAAAGGTCTTAAAAGTCCTTAAATTGTCACTTCACTGACATCTGGGGACCCCCCCAAAATCAGGGGGTTCCCGACCCACAGGTTGAGAACCACTGTCCTAATGCATGTATGTATGCTCCATGCATGTCTCTTGAGGCAGGAGGTCTCTCCACTATTAAAATAATCATAACTCGCTGAATTCTCAACCAATTTTCGTTTGGTATCAAGCATATATTTATGCTATAATATAGGATGTGTGGTTAACATAGTAATGGTTATAAAACAGAAACGCATTTCTGTCTCTGGTACTTCTGGCCCCACTGGCCAATGAGTAGTCTACCTATTTATGATTCACACCTAGACTGATTCAGCCTGTACTATTTAACAGAAGGGATTCATTTATCTAAAATGGCTGTCTATAAAATACATCAAGGGTGATAATAACCATTCTCCACAACAATTACTTTAAAATGTATAAAAACAAAGTCAATGAATATCCCTAGATACAAGAAACCCCTTCACTTGGTTTGTCCCAATTATGTCAGCCATGACACCAACAATCCTATTTGCTGGCGCAGTGTTCCCCAAACATTTGTCCTGCATGGTAAGTATAAACAAAAGAACACAAATGATTCATGTTTAAACCCGTAACCAACGTACCAATAAAAAGAACTGAACTTAAACCTTGTGGTTGCTTTCAAACATCAAATGGTTGTTGAAAACTGTAACGTACAACAAAGCCAAAACACACATGTACAGAATATTTGGTTGACAAAACAATTATGTTTGTTGAAGCATCTGTTCAAACCATGTAAGGAACAAAATGGTGAGACTACCCACTTTGTCACATACAGTATGTGCATACCCTCAATAAGTTACTGTTACTCTATTGGCCTACCTGTATAGGGCAGCAACTAATGACTATTCTCTTAACCCATTAAAACCAGGAAAGCATCTGTGTCATTTTAGATTTGTGCCTTGGCTGTTAAAAAAATTGCAGATATACAAGCTCACAGCGCGTCACTTTGTGCCGTGCTGCGAGCTTGTACATCTGCAAAAAAAAATTAAACTCTTCAAAGTGTGAGAACTACTGATTTAGGCCTTTGTGGAATCGGCCACAGGTTTTAATGGGTTGAGTTATGTTGGACCATAAAATGCTGGTAGTAATTTTGTAACCAAATGCAATATATTTGCACACTCTCACCTTTTGCACACTCTCTAAAACTTAGTATTAAATGAACACTTGAGTATTTTACTGTGTATTTTGTCTTGAATGTCACACATTAGCACAGAGGCCATGTAGTGTACAGTGGCTTCTCTGACACAGGTACTCCCAGTCCCAAACTTTTGATCTGCTGGGATAACACTGAACCAGTATGGATTGGATTTAAAGGTGTTTTAAGTGGTGTGCAATGCAAACTGTGGGCTGTTCAGAGAATGTGCTGTGGTCGCAATCTGTGTAGAAGTATTGTCTACTTTACAGAGGCTGTAGATAATTATGCAATCTGCATCTACAGTAGGTCCTCCCTCATTGTGTTTGTGTGTGTGAGAGACATAAAAGCGCACCAGTTTAATGGCAAGTCCAGTCCTGTACACTAGTGAAGGCCTCCAAAGTTCAATGAGGGCAAAATTGCCAAGGAATGTCATGTCTCTAATAAAGCCAGCTCCGAAAGGATCTGGCACTATATTTATACTATTCTTCCACTGACTCAGAAAGAAATGTATTATAAACACACTCAATTTAGCGTGGTTTTCAACGCCCCAGTGTTCCTTATGTTGACAGGCGTTTGGAAAGCAGAGAAACCTCTAATAAACATCTAATGGGCCTTTAATGCCATGTGAGATTAGTTGTTTTCCTGCCCCTGTGACTGTGTATTCAGCCTGGATTCTGGCTCACAGAATGATGATACAGTGGTCATTCTGTCCTGACATTTCTCTATACATCTCACTTTCTAGGTTTGGGTCTTTACATTGGCTCTCCAAGTAGTCTCTTTGTGTCACTGACATACCTTTTTGATTTTGTCCCAGTGATTCCTGTATTAATCATCAGATGTGGGTTGAGAAGATTGAGGGAGGATATGTTGTCCTATCCGTCTCTCTCCTGCGGCACGGACGATTAAATCTCTAACCTGCCTGGGAAATGGGTCAGTGCCTCGGCCACTGATGAGTGCTGCATGGGGCCCTATTTTATTTACCTTGCAGCTTACATGGGCAAATCTTGAATATGTCCGGATTCAGGCTGCTGGAGAGGAGTTTTAATGCTCTAATCTTCACGATACTATTTTCCCATGGTACATCATCATTCAGCTGAGGCATCTGACACAGCTGGAGCAGAGGCACCGTATTTGTTTTAGTTGCAGTTTCGGATCACTGTCCAGATTATGATAATTCCCTGTGCTATTTTTGGAACAAAAAAAATGACTGCAGAGCTATCAGTGACATTTGCTGTAGGTCTAATGTACAAATTGATGGATTAGAGTAAAAGCTCTGTGTGTGTGTGTGTGTGTGTGTGTGTGTGTGCGTGTGTCTGCATTTGCGTGTCTGTAGTTTTTGTTCCTGTTATTCGAAACACCAGTTAAAGGAGGAAGGTTGTGATGATGTCACTTCCTCATGTGTTCTTGTGGTTTCAACGTCTCAACTCAAAACGGCAAGAAACTTTGCTTGAACACTTAGAACTGATCTCAAAACATTGTACAGGGTTAAGTAATCAAGCTCAGCTCCACCCTTCTCTTTGGTTGGACAGGGTCACTTTTTGACATATTACTTACACTAATCCACTTCTTTTCAGATCAGCGACAGCATTCAGGTTTGAGGAATGAAGGCCTGTTTGGAAAGGGTTTTGCCCGATGTCGTGTTTGAGTTTTAGCAATAAGCATCAACCGCTTGTAGGCACACTGAAGGTTCCCGTATCCGGAGTGCGCCATTTTATACTTCCTTTTTACTGTACACTTTTCAGTATTCAGCAGGGTAAGTCCGAGTTTGCGTTCGACCACGCTTGTCTTTTATTGATAATTTAGAAGAAGTTACATCTAATTTTGATGTCATTATTCAGGAGTCAGGACAAATAATGTTACTTGCGAGTGGATGTTGTCTGTGATAGCCTCTACGTTACACTATTCTTTATTCATGGACTATCTGATGTTTCTATGTTGTTCTGGTGGGTGAATCTTGTTCTTTTTTATGTATGTTGTTCTGGTGATCTACAGTATATAGGTTTAAAAATAACTTCTAGTAATGATTGACATAACTGTAAATGCTCTTGGCTGCAATTTGTGAGAAAAAATGAAACTGAAACTTTTTTTATTTAAAGAGAATTTGTCATCGTAAACTTGTTGTTCCTGTTGGTGATTAAATTGCAAAAGGATCACCTTTTACAATGACAAAATAGGGCAGACAGTCTTGCCGGTCAGGAGCAAATTTCTAGCTACACATAGCTTGCCACCATAGCACAGCATGCTGCGGTCCGAGGCATGCATAGATTTGCATTCATTTGTCTCTGTTGGCCTCCACACTACGCTATGCACCAGAAAGAGGCCATTATGGATGGTTGGCTTATTATTAATGTCCAAAGTTTCAAGGACTAAAATGAGAGAAGTTTGCATAAGGGAGAAGTGTTGACATGCATGAGCACTTTGTGCTCCTCCACACAGGGCTTCGTGGTGTAGGTCTGCTTGCTATACTGTCTGTGTTGACTCTGTTATCCGTTTGGCTGCCTTTATTTTTTTCCCTTCTCTATTTTTTCTTTTTTGCATCACGTACGCTTGTGTTTCAATTTCCTTTTCTCTGCCAAGGAGAGAAAAAACATCCCTCGGGCTAGAATGATGTGCAAAAACATGTCCGTAAACAAAAGGAATTTCACTGTGTGCGCTTGACTCACCCAGCCACAGAGGTTCAGCAGCCTACCAAAATGTCTGTATTACCTGTCTTCTCTGGGGTTAAAGGAACTTTTACCAGTTGTGCGTAAAGTTGACTTTTCTATCACTTCTGCTGTCGGGCACAGTGCACACATATTTGTCTCTCACCCACTCGTTTGCACGCTACCTTGCTGCCACACAAATTCTTTGTACGTGAGACAGCTGGCACAGTGTGCCACATTCACAGAAGAACCTGCTGATGCAGGATGTGCCCTCTACCATCCCAGCGTGTTTACAGAGAGTCTTTAAAAGAAAAATAGGGCGTCAAATCAGTATTGTTTATTTTGTAAGGTCATACTTGGTCATACTATTTTTTTTTTTTAAGTTAAAAGAAAGTATGTCTGTACGGCATATAAAGTTATATCCTACTTGCCACAACAAGTAGACATTTACCATATTGGAGACCTGCCCAGGTAGTAGCCACCTTTCTTTCATACAAAAACCAACAACACCTGTTTGATGCAGGTTCCGCTTTCATGTCACAACCTCAAACAGTGTACAGTGACATCAAACGCTACGATTCGCATCTGTTATTGTTATTATTCCAGTGTGCTCTCTAATGACAGAAGAAGCCTGTTTATTTGGCTTCATTCTTCCCTAGAGCCTTGGGTGAGGCTACAAGGTGGGCAGGCAGGCTGGCCCATTGTTGTCACAGGATGGATGTGACAATACAGCCTGATTCAGGGGGTTATGTGAGGGTTTCGTGTGGTACTGCATCCTTTCATCGATCACACGCACGCACGCACGCACGCACGCACGCACGCACGCATGCACGCACGCACGCATGCACGCACGCACGCACGCACACACACACACACACACACACAAAAACACAAAAACACACACCAGACACAGCAAACGTGGTCACTACTACTGATACTAGATAACAGATTTGAATTCTCTGTGTGTGCACTTGTTTATGGTGGCGTAAAGTAACTAAGTACATTTACTCAAGTACTGTACTTAAGTACACTTTTGAGGAATTTTCACCTTTCTGGAGTATTTCCAATTGTCAGTACTTTTGCTTCTACTCCATCTCAGAGACAAATATTGATCTACAAGCTCACAATGCGTTGCATCGAGACACATCGTGAGCTTGTAGATCGGCTAGAGTTTCTCTATTGCAGTATTTATACTTTTACTTAAGTAAAACATTAGAGTACTTTTTCCACCACTGATTATCACCAACATAGATCTAAATATGGGCCCACAGTAAGACTAAAAAAGAGCTCTAGTGCAGGCTAGTTTGTTCCAGTTTCTATTTATACAGTCTGTACCTGGGCCTCTCGTTCCTGGATAGGTATGAGGTTTTGGAGAGTATTCCTGACGCCACTTGCCCTGCTCCTCCTCCTCCTTGCCTGCTCTTTTCTTTTCACCTCCACACTCCTCCCTGATATTATTTGGGTGTGACTTAGGGCTACACAAAGTCTTTAAGCGCCATACAGCCCTTCAAGGGTGATTAATCTCTTAGCTTTTTCATTATGTTTCTCACTTTCTCTTTCTTTCTCTTCAAACAAAGCCCAACAGGGTCGCTTCATTGCACATCTGTCTACATATTTCTGTAATCGTCCGCCAGAAAATGCATATTGGATAGAAAGGAAGGGAAGAATCTCTTTATAACACGTTCCGAGCCTTAAGGTATTTTAGTACGGCTGTATTGTCCATAAATTGCAAAAGCAACTTTTTATACCATATTCACCCCCCATGCTGAGATAAATTACTGAAACTTTTCACCTACTTTCTGTGTTCTCTCTCCCCATCCCCACTCTCTCCCCCTCCCTTTGTCTCTTCTGACACCTATCTCTCTCTCCCTCCCCCCATCCCCACTCTCCATCCGTCCCTTGGTTCTCCCCCATTCCTCCATCTTTCTCTCCTTCTTTATCGCTCGTTCCATCCCTTACTTTATCTTCCTCTTCCTCCTGTTTCTTTCTCTCTCTACCCCCCTCCCTCCCTCTCTCTCCCTCCTCAGCCTCAGTCGTATGAAGCGGTGGAGCCACTGGACCTGGAGGACTTCCTGATGTCCCAGCTGAGGAGCGGAGACGCTGCCCTGATGCAGGAGCTGGGCGACTTCCCTGACGATGACCTGCTGGTGGACTTGGTGGAGAAGGAGTGTCGCACCGCGAGACACTCTGTCCCAGAGGACGGGTAGGTCACACATAGGCCACGTGCACCTGCACCAAAAGTTAACTGTCATCATTTGATACCAAAACTCACAGCCCTGAGTTGTAGATCCTGGGAAAAGTACCGTTATTTTGACTGTGTGGCAGTGTTGTAGGACTGTGTATGAAGGTGACAGCAATATGTTGTGTCTTAGACTTGGAGTAGTCGGAAGCAGTTTCTGTGTAGGATTTAGTTCTGTTCTTGTGGAAAATCAATGGACCTGACCGCAGAATAAAAATCAGGAGATGTTTTGCAGGATAAAGCTTTTGACTGGGAGCCCTGTAAGGCACAGTGTGCAGACTTTTATTTTTGTTTTGCAGGTTACCCCTCTGTAACCTATGTTCGAGTCTTGTTTAGTTTTTTGAATCTACTATTTTTGTAGATTTTTCATTTGTTGTGCCGATTCCCCCCCCATATACAGTCCCTGTCACTGCCAACCCCTATTGTTGGTCTTGGGGAGGGTGTAGGCAGCTTCTGCTTCTTCGATATACATGGAGTCGCCAGCCATTCCTTTTCACCTGGCAGTGAGTAGTTTCATCGGGAGGACGTAATGCGCGTGGTGGAGGAACCGGACTCTCTCTTTTCCCGGTGTTTCGACCAGGTGGACGTGGTTTTTAGGTTAGGTTTAGGCATAGTTTTTTGTGAGGTTAGGGTTAGGCATAGGCATATATCCACGCCCACCTGGGAGAAACGCCAAAGAAAGAGGGAGTCCCGTGGAGGAACACGCTATCCCTCCCAGTTCCGCTGCCTGTTGAACAGACACCCCGATCAACCTGTAGGCGTCATTAGTGCAGTGACAGAGATCACCCTCCCCTGCCGGCTTGCCACCCACACAAACACACCCAATTAAACACACCAGTCTGGACAGTGGTGTGAAGGAACTTTACCCCTGCATTACTCGGACGCCCCACTATGTCATATTTTTGTAGATACAGAATATAATTTATTTTGAAAATGCTGCTGAAAAACCACATCTCTTTTATTTCTCTGATACTTCCACCCCAATCCCGGTCAGAGGTCAGACTACAGACAATATAGCAGGTGACCCTGCCCGAGCTGTTATTGTCCAACAGTTGGCCTAATGGATTTGCTATTTAACCACTTAGCGTCCCTTATTTTAGGCATATCTTGACAGGCGAATATTTGGCGAAAATAGATCTAGTGTTGTTGATCTAGATCAGGGGTTCTCAAACTTTTTTATACCCCAACCCCATATTATGAGGGAACACATTTTCCCTCGCTATCCCCCATTTACTGTTTCTTGATAAAATAATAATTTCTTCTTTTTTTGTTTGCCAACGCGCGACCCCAAAGGCGCCTTCCCGCGAACCCACTTTGGGTTGCGACCCATAGTTTGAGAACCGCTGATCTAGATAGATCATAGATCTAGCGTAGATCATCATCAGCTATTTTTGGCAAACAGATTTGGTGTAGAGGGAAAAAAGGAGGGGGCCAAGTATAGAGCCCTGGGGACCCCTATCAACGAAGCAAACAGAGTAGGGTGTAAGTGGTTAAGATAATGTGATCATGGCTTGTGAAAACTATTCAGACTACAGTATGTGTGCTATCGTAGCTTATGTGGGAATTTCATTTATCTCACACCTTGACCATGGCAGTGTAGATAAAGATAGGACAAGCATGTGGTGTTGTAAATATAAGAGCTGTTTTGTGTGTGTGTGTGTGTGTGTGTGTGTGTGTGTGTGTGTGTGTGTGTGTGTGTGTGTGTGTGTGTGTGTGTGTGTGTGTGTGTGTGTGTGTGTGTGTGTGTGTGTGTGTGTGTGTGTGTGTGTGTGTGTGTGTGTGTGTGTGTGAGAGACTGCATGTTCACATGATCGGTGAGAAATATCTTCTTTATCCCGCTCATTCTCACTGCTTCCTTGACAGGGTGGAGTTGGACCCACATGTGAGAGACTGTGTCCAGAGTTACACCCAGCCATGGCTAGTGGTCTCCAGAAGGTAAATAGCCTTCAAACAGCACCCACAAACAATTACAATAGAACCCCACTGACCATGGCTCATCTCGCGAGTGGCAATGTTTGTTGTTCCAAAACCCGGAAATGAACATTTTCCTGGTTCTCTCTCTATCAAAGTCTATGGGGTTTTTGAATGGGTTTTTATGGTTTGTGGACGGTTGCTAACAAGTGGCTAAATGAAACTACAGACGTCAAGGACAGGATACATCATCTCGCCCAACACACAAACATTCCTGTTTGACCATGGTGTAGTTTCTTCATTGTATAACGTTAGCTTTTTACTTCTGGTGATTGCATTTATGCATTTATTTATTATAAAACATGTAAATCTTTTAAAGAGAACAAATTGTGAACAAAAAAGTGTCAGCTTAATTTAGTAAATATTTTTTTAAAAAACGCAAATATGTTGTCATCCTAGGAGCACTCTATTGCAGAGTGCAGTTTCAAACGCACAAAGGAGTTTAGTAATTAATACAATGATGAAGGAAACCTGGTTGGTGATTGTAGTAGGTCATATCTTTCATTTGAGATACTCTAAATTGTTTCAAATTACCAAGATGAACTCTTCATTAGTTTCCTAACTATCACGTGTTAGCAACCACAATTTTTCAAATGGATTGTCTTGGTGTGTGGTCTCACAAAGCGTGAGCGGAGCATCTATTAGAGATTGTTTGGCTTGGAATGTTCTTTGCATAAACAGCCCTGAGATAAAGTCCAGACTACTGCAGGTAGCTGTAGAACAGGAAATGCATCAGAGGTCTGAGAGGACCTGATAAAGGTGTACACATTGGGATTGTCTTTTTCACTTATCACATCACACACACACACACACACACACACACACACACACACACACACACACACACACACACACACACACACACACACACACACACCCCGCTGTAAGGCTGCTCTTTGTATTGTAAGGGTAGAGAATTCAAATCTGTTATCTAGTATCAGTAGTAGTGACCACGTTTGCTGTGTCTGGTGTGTGTTTTTGTGTGTGTGTGCGTGTGCGTGCGTGCGTGCGTAAAGGTGCCAGGGAGATGGCTGGAGTGCATATTCAGAGAGGTCAGGCCTACACAAGCTCCTTCAGAAACAGACGTTTGAGACGGACATTGAGCCAGAGAAACAAGAGACCCCGGTAAGAAACATGAACACAAGGTCAATCATACAACACTAGGCACACATCATTTAGACTTTACCTTATGAAGCTTATATGATGAATGGGTGAGTACAAATGGTCATATAAATTGTGTTTCACTGAATTAAAGCCCTACATGCGCTCTTATTTGTCTCTTAAAACAACTCTTCAACCCTATATACTTCATTGACCGGGACCCCCCCAGGGGAGGTATCCTTGGCCCCCCCCTCCCCCCCCCCCCCCCGCTACAAAATAATAGGGATAGGACAAGTAGCATTCTCATCATTCTTAGAAAGCCAGAGCTGGTGTCCAGTATAAAGTGTGGCATGCACATACTGTATCAGATGTGAGGTTCCTATTATGGAAGAGAAGAAACAAAAGAAAATATGATACCAGGAAGCTCTGATGTGTAACCCAGGACGGGTATCGACAGAGGGGAAAAAATGAAACCGTGATGCCAGGTGTGTGGCATTTCATTGGACGTAGCTTCAGTATTAATTATACGTCACACATAGTGTGTCCTTTTTTTCCTTGCCTTGTTGTTGTACTTCTGTGTCTCACTGGTGTAAAGGTTGGACAAGTGAAGCCCTTTAAGTCAGTAGTGTATGGCAGTCCATACTGATTACAGCTGTGGGGTGACAGTGGGAGAGTGAGGGGGCGAGGTGCAAGACATTGAAAGTGGGGTTTCGGGGGGACTTTTAACAGTGAACACAGCCATGTTTTGTCATTCATGTCACTCTCTCATGCTGGCACTGTTTACTCAGCCTGCCTTGCACACAAATAAGCCTTCATTTAGCCCTCTACCACCATCTTAAAGGTGATGGGATTTGTATTCTTTTTAAATTATTATTAAATATTATTTATTATTTAAATAGCTCTATATTTTCCAATTGTAGTCATTAAGTTTTTTTTTCAGTAACAGGGGTCTCCCCATCTCTCCAGAGATTACAGGCTTACAGGATAAACTTTGAATTGATTAAACAAATAAATGAGCAGACAAAATTGGAACTGGAACACAAGCTGATAAATGATCTTTGTGGGGTTCTCACCTGAACATTATTTTCTGTTTACTAAAGAGCTGGATAGACCCCTGTCAATGAACAAACACTCCATAGCAATGATTACTATTGGACTATAGACCTTTTTTTAACCACAAAATATCACAAGCACCTTTAACTCTTCCTTTCCAAACGCCAAGAACGGCATTGTTTCTTCCTTTTTGCTGCAATGTGATGAATGTGATGATTCTATTCTGTTCTACAGTTCTGCAGAATAGCATTTGCTCTATGTCCCACCCAGTCTCTTAGGCCTCCGGTGTCATTACAGATTTCCTGTCGCGGTCTTTCACTGATATAATTTCTAGCCAAATTCCCGTCCTCTCTCCCAACCCTCTCTCCAGCCCCTTTTGTCTAATCCTGAGCAAAATCCCTGGCCCCAGTACCAGACGGTCCCAGCCAGCCCAGGCAGTCCCAGCTAGCCAAACCACCCCGGCCTTCACAATACCACCAGCCTCCAGTCCCAGCACTGTCCTTGCCAAGTCTGGTTAATTAAGCAGCCAAACTTAAGGCCCTTGTTGCAGCCACAGACATCCCGTGATCTGCAGCACTGGTTCTCAATGTCGGATCCATCGACCACTAGGGGTCCAAATGGACCTTTACAGGAAACAAATGGGTCTGTAGATACAGAAAGACATCACAGTCAAAGCAACACCATCAGTAAAGGTTGCAAACAATATTAAAAAAAAACAAATAAATAAATATATATATATATATATATTTATATATATATATATATATACACACACACGTATAATCTATACTGTAAATAAGATATTCATCATACAACACTATGCACCCTCAGCCGTGCTAGCATAGAGCAAGACAAAGTAAAGGTACCAGAGAACGCACAGATGCATGTCTAACAGTGTCCATACCATACTGAACTGCTTGGTTCCGAGCGATTAGTCCGCTGAGTGAGATGAGCGACCTCGTTAAACATCTGCATAGCTAGCGGTACAAAGGACTGTCTTAAGTCTAATTTGCAGCGTGGATTGGGTCCATTTGGACCGCCGGTGGTCCCTGGACCAGATGTTGAGAACCAGTGATTTACAGGCCAATCTGAGAGAGTGACAGAGGTGATGGGGGTGGGGGTTGGGGGCAACTCTATTGTCACATAATGTCTTTTATGGGTCTCCTTTACACTCCACTGGGGTTTGTTTTGGCTGTAGCCTGGAGACCATCATGTGTTGGTGGCTTGGTGCCCTTGCAGCTTCCTTTCCCAGAGTGAACAGTGAAGCCTCACTGGGGTGGAGGCGCGTGGTCTCTCCTGGGGTGGGGTGAGGGTGGGGGTGAATGGGGGGGGGGCAGCTCTCGGGGAGAGGCTGATGGATGACGGGAGTGAGCGAGACAAAGGTGTGAACAATGATGAGATAGTTCAGTGCAGTGGTGGAAAAAGTACACACATTTCTTACTTAAGTAAAAGTATCAATACTGCAATGTAGAAATATTCTGTTACAAGTAAAAGTCCGGAATTCTAAATTTATTTGAGTAAAAGTACAAAAGTATTGGCATCAAAATGTACTTAAAGTACCAAAAGTAAAAGTACTCATTATGCAAAATGTCCCATTTCACAAGTTTTCAAAAAATCGAGTAGATCGGCTATTTTCAAATGGCCAAAATGGATATAGGGATGAAGTGGTTAATGTATGTTTTGTAATAAAAAAATCAAATAATTGTACTGGAGTAAAAGTACAATATTTGCCTCTGAGATGTAGTAGAGTAGAAGTCAAAGTACTGAAAACTGGAAATACTCCATCCAGTAAAGGTAAAAATACCTCAAAACTTTACTTAAGTACAGTACTTGAGTAAATGTACTTAGTTACTTTACACCACTGGTTCAGTGTGTGAGAGTAGTTATGTTACGTATATTTATGTTACCCCGTGGATGAGTGTGAGAGTGATTCTATATGGGTTTCATTTATGAGCTCTGTACTGTAGATCCTGACAAATATTCAGATACTCCTTGTAGTCTGTCTTCACTTTTATATTACCCATAGGATAGAAAGGATATCATTTATTTGGTTGGCTCCTAATCCTCAAACCTTAAAATAAGAAGTGCACACTGTTACACATCTGGAGCAATATTTCACATTAAACTACTCATAATAGTTGGCCCCTCATTCATACAGGTTTATGGCCTGTATGAATAATATAATATTCATGTTCTGTGTGAATGTATTCATGACACAAACAACACTTGCATGGCAAAACACTCCCATTTTTTACTATTTTGAAAAACATTTTAAACTAGTTCAAATAGCCGATCTACAAGCTCACAACGTGTCGATGTAGATCGTCTATTTTCACTATTTTAATATGTTTTTCAAAATAGTAAAAAAATGCCTAAAACTTTTAGGCATACAGGCCAAACCACACCGATGCAACTAGTTCGCAACTCCTTGCAACAAAACTGTTTTAAGGCCATGTCACACCAATGCAACTCCTTCAAACTGCCATTGAGGATAAGGGTTGCAAGTAGTTGCATGTTGCAATGAGTTGCATTGGTGTGGACTGGCCTTTTAAGGGTTAAGGTAAGATAGGGCCCCCAGTGTATATTAGGACCTTAATGCAGCATGCTATCCACTGACTCCACTTTCATCCAACCTCTCTAGATAATGCTTCCCGTGGCATTCTTTCTGTCCTCTGTATAACCTCCCACTCTGTGTCTCTCCTCTCTCTCTGCTTTGCCTTCCATC
Organism: Gymnoscopelus braueri; assembly: GCF_963280865.1. Classification (NCBI taxonomy): domain Eukaryota; kingdom Metazoa; phylum Chordata; class Actinopteri; order Myctophiformes; family Myctophidae; genus Gymnoscopelus; species Gymnoscopelus braueri. Next base: position 25,621,023 of record NC_137608.1, on the reverse strand, counting down.
TCTCTCATTTCCCATTCACATGCATCAACTTATTTTTCTCTTCTTTTTTTCTCACCCTCTCTGTGCCCCCCAAGGTGAAATCTCCGTCCCTGGTGGTGTTGAGTGACGAAAGCGGCCGCACGCTGACCTCCTCTGACTTTGACCTGCGGTGTTTGACCCCCGACCCGAGAGTGGAGGGGCTGTTGCGTTTCAGTAGCCACGAAGAGCTGGATCGCTTCAACCAAGAGGCCCGGCAGGGCCACAGGCACCCCGAGCTGTTTGCTCTCTACCCGCCAACTGACGAGGTGAGACCAGGGGTTCCCATGCTTTTTCAGGGCGCGAGACCCAAAAAAGAAATTTGGTGTCTCCCCGAGAAAAAAACATAGAAAAAAACATTATGAGCCCTATTTGTGTTAAAATGTAAAAATAGCTGTTTTTTTTGTTTTTGTTTAAGTTCTATAAACCTTTTGAAAACAATTTGACATTTGTTTGAAAGTTTCAGATTTTTGTTTATTTTTTTATTTTTGAAAATCTTTTGAAAAAATGTTGGAAAATGTATAAAGTAGGAAAGGTTAAAAAAAGGGATACTTACTCGCGACCCATACAAATGGGTCAGGGAGTCTGGGACCCTATGTTTGGGAAACAATGGGTGAGATAAGAGGTGAGATAAGAGATTAGCAGGACTGAATGCATTGTGAGCTTGTATATCGCCCATTTCCGCCGCAGTACACCGTCTTACAACAGAGTATAAATTAGGCCATTGGTTCTCAAAGTGGGGTCGGGGGACCCCCAGGGGTCCTTTGGGGGGTGCCTTGGGGTCGCCAGCAAAATGTTAATACAGCGTCACAATCATTTCAACCACTTTAACCATATTTTATACTTTGGCTATTCAAAAATAGCAGATCTACAAGCTCATAGCGCGGCACCGAGTGCCGCGCTACGAGCTTGTAGATCTGCTATTTTTTGAAAAATCTTGATTTGTTTTTGCAAATCTTTGAATACGTATATTTTTGATCAACAAAATGTTTTGCTTCTGGGGGTCCCTGGAACAAAATATTTTGAGATGGTGGTCCGCGGGCAAATACATATCAATTCGTGGGTCCTTCACATGAAAAAGTTTGAGAACCACTGAATCAGGTAATACACACAATCACACATACAGTACATAGAAGAAAACCTACATGCGGATACAGCACAGGCATTACACGTGAATGTGGATGATGTCACAAGATGATACTGTACATTTTCTAATTGTAAAAGTGTTCTTGTCGTGTGCAGGACGACGCAGTGGACATCCGCCCCGTCCCTGAACGCCCGAAGGAACATATGGGCGACCGCATCCTTGTCCGCTGTCAGGCTATCAAGTATGTCAATATGAGGAGTGGACGGGGGCAATAACTGTATAAATTATACAGCTGCCGTCTGATCTCACAACTTATGACGGGGGGAATCAACAGAGAGTTGCATTATAGAGGCATGATCAACATGCGCACTACTGACTTCTTTTCATGAGAATGTGACCTTTTACCCAGCACTTAGCACACAGTGCATTCTTGTTGTACGCTACAACTAACCATGACTTTAGACTTGGAGTAAAACGCTGCCGCTGGCATGAAGCAAATCTGAAGGATAGAGCCCGGGTGGGAGGGTTGGAGGAGTGTGGCTTTGATGGGACATCTTTCTCTCTGCGGCGCTTGTTGTTCTTCTCTAGACCATCACTTTCTGTGGGCAAAGGCTGCCTCTGTTCCTGTACTGTTGTGTATGTGCGCGTGCACGTGTGTGTATATCAAGTATCCCTTTTCCTTCACCCGTTGCCCTCTCCCTCGTTCTCGCTGTCTTCCTTACACACACCAGGGGTGGAAAAAGTAATCAAATATTTTACTTAAAGTAATACTAGGTAACTTTTTCAACAAAACTAAAGTTAAATTGTATATCTTTTGTGAGTGGCAAAAGTTTCACAACACCCACTTTTATACATATATTTTCTATTGAACGGTGATAGGGGTGTCTTTCCCGCGAAAATGACGTCATGTAGCCGGAAAACGGAAGCGGAAATGCACCGGTTTCCTGTTTGGCCAGGAACTACCGCGCTAATAACAAAAAGGAAACTCACGCTGATTTTAAGAGATTGTATGATTTGAAGATCGAAAAATAACAGAAAAAGAAAACACAGCTCACGGTAACTAAAGCTCCACTGGCTAAGAGAAACGATCCACAGATCGTATAAAACAATTAAAAGAACGCTTTTTGAAACGCTTCCGTCTTCCGGTGAAAACAAATGGAATTCTGGGTAACAGAGGAATAAACAAACGGCCTGCAGTGACGGTAATGACCAGCAGAGGCTGCTAAAAATCGTTATTTGTGGACCTGCACTGTATAACTTTAAGTAAAAGTATCAATACCGCAATGTAGAAGTACTCTGTTACAAGTAAAAGTCTGGAATGCAAAATTTACTTGAGTAAAAGTACAAAAGTATTAGAATAAAAATGTACTTAAAGTACTAAAAGTAAAAGTACTAAATGTTTGAAAATAGCAGATCTACAATGTGAGCTTGTAGATCGACTATTTTCAAATAGCCTAGGTATAAAATAGGGCTAAAGTAGTTAATGAATGTTTTATAATGTAGTAATTTATATCTGCAAAGTAACTAGTAACTAAAGTTTTCATAAATTGTAGTGGAGTAAAAGTACAATATTTCCCTTTGAGATGTAGTGGAGTAGAAGTAAAAGTATAGACAATTGGAAATACTCCAGTTAAGTAAAAGTACCTCAAAATTGTACTTAAGTACAGTACTTGAGTAAATGTACTTATTTACTTTACACCACTGACACACGCACAGACAGTTACAGCTGTTGCTTATTGGTTTGTGATGACTGACCACCAAGTGAGTGAGGCTGTGTCACCTCGTAATAGTCTCATCACTACAGTCCCCTCAAACACGTGTGGAGCTATATCAACAACAGGAAACGGATCACCAATTAAATGTGATTGATGAAGGCCTGTCAGTGAAGGAAACAAGTTTTTCCACATCTCTCAACATTTGTTGACAATCTTTTTCATAATCAGGACACAGGCATTATCTGTGTCCTCAGAGATCACACATACGGTACACAGACACAGCCTGATACACCCTCTCATACACACGCACACGCACACGCGCACACACACACACACACACGCATGCACGTATGCACGTACACGCATACATGCACATCTATACACGAGCATGGTCAGACCACTGCTCTGTAGTTATGATGGTTCAAATGCAGAGAACGTTGTTCGCCATGGGGATCAATAGAAGTTGCCCATATAAACTCTGATGCAGTTACACATATCTCACAAGAAACCGTTCTCACACAGGCACTAGTGTGCACATACACGCGTACACACACACACACACACACACACACACACACACACACACACACACACACACACACACACACACACACACACACACACACACACACACACACACACACACACACACACACACACACACACACACACACACACACACACACACACACACACACACACATTTACTCTCCCTTTCAATCTTCTCCCTCATTCCTCCTCCGCTCCATAAACCTGCCAAATATTTGAGTTGAGTCCATTGCTCTGCTTTGGTGGTTTGGCGGCCTGCTATCCTAACCTTAAGTTGACTCATTTCATCATTTCGTGCACACATTGCCTCTCAATGCCTCTGCAGAGGTATAAAGGAATACAATAGAATATAGTTTTCAATGAGCATTATAATAGGAAAAACATTATCTACACTATTTTGTTCATCCAATTGTTAGAATAAGTCTCTAAATTTGCTTTTCCTCTTTGCTTTTCGTAGGTTTGAGATTGACATTGAGCCTCTATTTGCTACCCTGGCCTTGTATGATCTGAAGGAGAAGAAGAAGGTAAGAAACCACGTCGCTGTTGAGGGCACACCTGTACTTTACTGCAGGTCTCTGAGATATTAAAACATCTAAGATGAATGCAATGCCATAGATCTGTGCAGTTACACTGCAGTTTTATTGTGGCGTCTAATGCATCTATAATGTTGTTTAGCATTCTGTTGTGGTGGTGACTGGGATCAGTCGGTGTAATGTGTAGGGCTTAGGTCTCAGCAGGACATCTGGAAGCTCTGTGGCATGTTGCTTCTCAGTACCGTACCCACTAATGTTGTGGTAGTGTACACTGCTTTCCCAGACAACAGCTTTGAACCACAGTATTTTGTGCTATGTTTGCTATGGATTTGCACAGCTGTAGAGGCTGTTTTCTTTTTTGGGGGAGGTCGGGGGGTGAATAGGTTGGAAGGATTTAGTTTGTGCTTAAGTGCTCGGGAATCTCTCAAATGAGATGGGCTTTTAGCCTCTGGCCTTGTCTGCTATTCAGCACTGTTCCTGGTTGGCCTCTAAAGCAACTGCAGGATTGTTGGACATTATGGTCTGGTAGGAGTGTGTAGGCGGCCAATATAATATTGAGCACCATTATACAATACAGTCTTTTTTTTTTTCTCTATTCCACGATCTTGTAACCCATTTTTTCACCCAGTGCCAATTGCCTATGTAATCCTGGGCATTACTCTCCCTCTGCCAGCCTAGGGAGAGCCTAGAACTGAGCTCATGCCTCCTTCAATGCATGAGGAGCTAGCAAGCCGCTTCTTATCACCTGACAGGGGGGGAGTTTCCCCGGTAGGACGTAGTGCGTGGAAGGAACACGTTATTCCAAGCAGTTCCTTTCCCCTCCATCAGGCGCCCCGGCTGACCAGGGGGAGGCAGTATAGAGACCAGGATTACTGCATGTTTTTTTGTGAGGGTACCATTACCTGCCCTAGGGGACACGGGGAGAACATGCAAACTCCACACAGAAAGGCCCTTTCGCCAACCCCACGTAGGGTATGGGCACTGATGACACGGAGGAGAGGACACGCCCCCCAGCGCCCACAGCGTCCCTGGCGGGAATCAAACCCAGGACCTTCTAGTTGTGAGGCGACAGCGCTACCGACCGTGCCCCCCCCCCATACATTACAGTCTTTTGACAACTTCACATAGTCAGATGGTTGCGGTTAAAATAGAAATGTCCATGTGCCTATACGTGTACTTTACCTCCTTGATATTTGCAGTCCTCCAGCCCGCTCTCTAAATGTGTTTTGTCACATTGGATCCAACAGTAGCAGCATAATTAAATTAGTTGTTGAGCCTGGCTGTGTCCTTGTGAAGGGTAATACAACTTCCTGCTTATTGGATCAGAGACAGGATGTTGAAGTTATGAAATGCATCTCTGTCACGGTGGAGGACAAACTCTCCAGTTTGTTTACTCAATTATGACTTGGATGAGGCTGGAAGGATGAAACATCTTTTATTGTTCTTTTCTCTCTGTTTATCTTTGTATCTTGCTCTTCGTTTCTACGTCTCTCCTCCATATCCTTTATCTAGAATCCTGTTTTCTCCTTCTCTCCTCGCATTTCTGTCATCATATTGTCCAATTTCCTTCCATTCTCACTCTCTCCTCCTGGTTCCCTTCCATGCTGTCTCCGTGGCTCACTAGAAGCACTGTTTGTTGTTTCACATTCTTGAAATCTGCTGCAGATGTTCATATAATTCCATATAATTCTCCAGTTATAAATCCTGTCCTTCCGGACCTCTCATCAGGGCTTTTGTGCAAGATGAGGTACATACATACAGAGGATTTTGCGCACCAACACGGGCGCTGCTTCTGATCAACTGACCAACCATACACAATTCATGGATACACTGTAAAATGTTGTGTGTCAAATATAATTTAGTGAGGAGTGAAATACATCATATTAGGCTATGAATTGTCTATGTTGTGATGGATAAGAGGAAAGTACTTAAAACTGCTACTTTGGAAAATAACATTCTGGTCTGCTTCATGTCTCATTAAATACAAAAAAGATTGGTCTGACATGAGGGGAATTTCTCCTGTGAAATCTTCATTGTAATTAATTGGAGCTTGTACTGTTTTGATTTAGTGAGCTCTTGGACTTTTAAAAGCTACATAAATGAATGCATCGTCAAGCTTACAGTTTTCACTTTTATTAGGTTTGATTGATTTTTTGACATTTACAACTCTGAGTCTGAATGTCAAAGAGATCATCCTTGAGTTCAGCCAGTTGTTTTCAGTTGCCAGACAGAAACAAACTGATATTCATGAACGCAAGTAGCATTTAAAAAGGTCTTTAAAGGTTTCACTTTTCCACTCTACTGTGATCTCCTGACACCTGTCACTCTGAGGACCCTATCTATGTGAATGTGACTCAAACTGACCGTAGTAATCTGTTAGTACTATTAGTAGTTGGATAATGAACAACTTGCAGTACCAACCTGCATTACAATGAAATAGCTGTAATCCCTGTATGATACTTAATTAACCACTTTCAACCTCGCGTCCCTATTTTGGGCATCTTATTACAGGCAAACATTGTCAAAAACTAGTGAAAATTGCAGATCTACAAGCTTACAGGATGTTGTAATGCGTCACTTCGTGCTGCGCTATAAGCTTGTAGATCTGATAACTCAAATCTTTGCTTCTGGGGGTCCCTGAAACAAAATATGTTGAGATGGGGGGGGATCCGCAGCCAAATACATATAATTTTGGGGATCCTTGACATGAAAAAGTTTTCGCAACACTGATATAACAACATACGTTTTTCCAGAAAACTATTAGGATCGGCCTCAGGTCCTAATGGGTTAATTTCCCAGGGATTACACTTGGATTTCAGATCATAATGACTTTTCCAACAGGCCTTCAAAATGCTTTTTTAAGATGAACATCCAAAAGAGGCCGGACAGGGGCCTGACAAAGAGAAAGGAATGAGGGGTGGGGGGGGGGAGGAATTAATGGCTGGTTAATGGAGAGGATCACATGACACTCACAACAGGAGAGGTCAGGGCATATGGTCATGTTCGTTGCCTGGGGGTCGCAAGGGAGGCAACTGGAGAAACAACGGATCGGACTGAACGGATAGCATTCCACACACAGCCTTTACTCAAAAAGCCCTGCTTGCTCCTGTAGATGAGATAGATAAATAACCCATTAAGTCCTGAGGCCGATTCTACATTACATTACATTACAGTCATTTAGCAGACGCTTTTATCCAAAGCGACTTACAATAAGTGTATTCAACATAGGTAGGGAACGAAAACTACTAATCACCAGAAGACTTTAGTGCATTTTCTGCAAAAACAAGCAACCAAGAGTATACCTAGCGCTAAGGTAAAAGTGCAATATATCAGCTACCTATTTCCTTAAACAGATGAGACAAAATAGCTAAATCAAATGAGCATGAGCTAAAACAAATAAGTGTATCGACTAAACAAGATCCAATAAACAATACAACAATAGAAAACAAGCGTTCGTATAACTAGTTAACAACAAGTAGGTCAGGCAGAGAGGAAGGGTAGTGTTTCCTGAAGAGGTGGGTTTTCAGCCTGCGGCGAAATATGGGCAGTGACTCTGCTGTCCTAACAAATGTCTTCTAAATCCTAACGGTTTTCTGAAAAACTTTTGTTTTCTATGTCAGTGGTGCTCAAACCTTCTCATGTCAAGGACCAGAAAAAAATTATATGTATTTGGCCGCCGACCCCCGTCTGAAAATATTTTGTTCCAGGGACCCCCCAGAAGCAAAGATTTGAGTTAAAATCTTTGCTTTAAAAAATATATATATTCAAAGATTTGCACACTTTTTCATGATTTCTCAAAAATAGCAGATCTAGCATATATACAAGCTCATATGAGCTCGTATATATCTGCTATTTTTTGATAGCCAACCAATGTGCTATATAATATATATTATATTATAACTATATATAACTAAAATCTAAAATAACACAGACACGTTTCCGGTTTTAATGGGATAAATGAAATGAGAATCTTGTGGATATTGATTTAATTTCCCCTCCATGGGTACAGTGGGGATTCCATTGTGGAATGTTATATCCACTTTGGGTTCTCCAATGCTCACAAATATATGGCAGAAGAAAATGGCATTACTGTAAGTAGTAAATAACCACATGCAGTATGTGCCTTTAATACATCATATATTTCCCGCACTTTTGTCCAGATATCGGAGAACTTCTACTGTGATCTGATCTCGGAACAGTTCAAGGGTTTCTTGAAGGCCCACACACCAAGTGTGGACCTCTCGACCATGGCCAGGTCTGCCATCTTTTCCATCACGTACCCCTCACCAGACATCTACCTGGTCATCAAGGTAAGGCTGCATAGAGCACTGGTGTAGTACAGTAGGTACCAGGGCTGCCCACACTCATAGTCGAATAATTTATTCATTGGTCAGTTTGGTCTTAGTCGACCAAGTTACTTGTTAGTTGATTAGTTGTTTTTTCAGTTTTTTTCTTATGCTGATTTGCTGAATGAATTATTTCTTGAAAAATGTGCACATCTCTTCTAAAAGTCTAGATATTATTAGTAATTCTGCCCGTCTACAACTTTCAATTGGCCAGTATAGCCATTGTGAAATCAACATTAGAATGTTCAGTTCTCAACCTCACCAACCTGAAAAGGCTGGTCTCTCAGTGATTGTGTGCGGCAAACACAATTTTACAGTTTTGTAGATTAAAACAACTAATTGATTATTCAACAAATTCGGTTTGACTAAAAAGGTGTTAGTGAAGGACAGTCCTAGTAGGTACATAGCAAAATCCTCGGTGTTGATTTAACTGTGAGAGGGTCCATTCTGTTATGTTTACGTAGTTGGATAAATGGATAAATTAACAATGAGGGCTTTACTGTGTAAAGTCAAAGGAAATGCATCTGTGTAAGTTGGCTAGACAGGCCTTACTGTTTCCTGAAATATGTTGAGACAGGACATTGTAAAATACAACAACGGTATTCACTGACCTAAAATTGCTCTGCTCTTATAATATTCAAACTCCTTTTGAAAAGATTGATTGTTTTCCCAGGCCTGTTTAGTGGCCATCGCTAAGACTTGTACACAGTAAAAGCCTCGGTGTTAGACTCTCAGAGATGAATAGGATTTGACTGTGTGTACATTTCTCGACAGACATCCATTACATACTGTTCTTCTGACAAATGTATGTTTTTGTGTTTAATTGTTCAACTGGCCTGTTGAATCATGTTCTCGCTGTCCTTATTTCAGATCGAAAAGGTTCTTCAGCAAGGCGAGATCGGTGACTGTGCTGAACCCTACACAACCCTGAGGGAGAATGATTCAAAGGTATTCTAACGAAGACCATAATTCACTGTGCAAAAACACACGGCCATTACATTTCACATCCTTTGGGTACACTGTAGATATTTAAGTAATTTTCTAGCCTCTGGACAACATCTAGAACCTGGTGGTGGCAACATATTATTATAATTCTTCCGGGATTCTTCTGAGCCTTTATTGATAGTGACAGTAAACCGGGAGAGCAGGAGAGTGACATGCAGCAAATGGTCCGTCTGGCCCAAGAGTTGAATTGGAGACTTTCTGTCGGGCATTTGAACCTATGTGGTACCTCTCAGCTATTGGGTGCCCCTGGCAACATTTTAATTCTGACTTTAACCACATGAACTCTAGCGTCCCGGGGGCGAACATTCAGCGAAAATAGCTGCTCAGTGTGTGTCTACGTATGTGAGATCCCAGTTCTGGCGTCTAATCTCTAGACTCTGTGGGTCTTCATGCTTCCATGCTGTCTTCTGAGGAGGATGACCTGACCTGAATGACCCCTTCAACCCCCCACCAGCCAGTCTTCTGCATTCATCATGTCTCTGTTTGTCTGTCTGTCTGTCTCTTTTTGTAGATCTATTTTCGGGAAAAGATATTTGGTGTTGAGGGGGACTCCGGTCAACCACGTATATAGGATTGAAATGGTTAATCGTTTATTTATTTTTTGTCCTTAGAACAAGGACAAGCTGGAGAAGTTGAAAAAGCAGGCAGAGGTGTTCTGTGAGAGGCTGGGTCGCTATCGCATGCCCTTCGCCTGGGCCACCATCAATATAATGGATGTCATCAGCACCGCCACGCTAGAGCGGGATGTCCCAGACTCGGACAGCTATCGAGGTATGTGTTTTGTGATTGTGTGCGCCTGACTGTGCATATATCTTGAGCAGTAGTTCTCAAACTGGGGTCCGGGGACCCCCAGGGGTTACTGAGGAGTTATAGGACTGTAGGAGTTATAGAGCGTACAAATGGAACCAAATGTACCCTTACGGGTCCATTTGGTTCCATTTGTACACTCTGAGTTAGGATTTCATAGTATAGATTGGGGGTCCCAGAGATAGCAAATGGTATCAAATGGGGGTCCGTGGCCTAATGCTTATCAAACTGGGGGTCCTTGAAATTAAAAAGTTTGAGAACCACCTAATATTACCTATTAGTACCTAATTTGTGCCTGAAATCTGGTACTTGTCAGTGAGCACATATGCAGATCATTTTAGAGATTGGCTAAAATTAACAGCTGTACCGTTTTAATTAGTCCCTTGTGCCTGTACTTCTTTCCAGGAGGTAAGTCCAGCAGTATGGACAGGAGAGCACAGCTTCCCAGGAGGAACTCGGAACGTTTCAGCACCCTAGAGGATCAACCGTTTAACGTAGCTGGCTTCAAACCTGCTAACATCACCATCAGCACTTTATTCAAGCAGGTGAGATTGATCACACGCATAACTAATTTAATCATCATTTCATACATCTTTGTAAGACTGCACCCTGGTAGAGTGACAAATAAACAATCCAAAAATATGTATTGGGATATTTCACATCAAACTATTAATTTGGTGATGCCTCATTCACTAGATTTCGAGTCAAAAAATACAATTACTTCGCTTTATCAGCGCATAATATTCGTGTTCTGTGTGAATGTACTCATGACACAAACAGCAGTTTAAATTAATGTCAATTAATCGCACGATATAAACGCTCCCGGTGTGTACGGACCTTTAGTTTGACAGGACATTTGAAGTTTTGAAATGGAACCTAAAAAGCAAGGCCTGTGCGGCTACCTGTTCAGTTTCTGCTCTGCTCGCCAACTCTGACACACACCACACCACACACACCACACACACACACACACACACACACACACACACACACACACACACACACACACACACACACACACACACACACACACACACACACACACACACACACACACACACACACACACACACACACTCACACACTCACACACACAATACACACACAATACACTGCATGCATACCTGTTCATGGCAAGTCATTTGTAAAATGTCAAGTATTATTGTTTCCTTGAGACACAACAGATATACCTACATTCCACTCATGCTAGAGAGACAGAGGCGGACATATGGATAAGGTTTTCATCCACCATGCCATGTCACGCATTCCACTCATACACTCCCATTACAAAAAAGAATGTCTGTGTTGATCATCAGCCACAATTTCAGGTAGAAGGCCAGTAAAGACCTATTTATACTGTGTGTGTGCGCGTGTGTGCGTGTGTTTGTGTGTTTTCAGGAGGGAGACCGTTTGAGTGATGACGATTTGTTAAAGGTCTTGTCGGAAATTAAGAAGACGTCTACTCCAAAAGGCAGATTCAAGACCATACCAGGTTGTCTTTCAACTCTGGAGCTATTTTCCTTTTCTTTTCAGTTTTTACCGTGTGTAATGCTCTGTATGGTTATAATAATGTTGTGCGACCTGTCTCATGGTGTCCAGGTACCATAAAACTGGACATGTCACCAGTCAATGACTTGCCACCAGCCTGCCTCTCCTCAGAGCTCATCCCTCTGATCCCAGTGGCTGAGAAGAACATTCGGCCAATCAAAGAGGTGATGGAATTCCCCGCTAGTGAGGTCTTGGTACCTCACAATATCTACCGGTGAGTTTGTGTTCAACACATTTATCACACACACACACACACACACACACACACACACACACACACACACACACACACACACACACACACACACACACACACACACACACACACACACACACACACACACACACACACACACACGTATATACAGTACTTGGCATCCCTGCTCTTCCAAGGTGTTCACCTTGTTAAGTATATGTTGAAAAAGAGTGTGTAATGCACCATGGAGGTATTTAAAACAAATAGCATGTAGCTTCAGGTTAGCAAACAAGTTTGTTTACAGACACTCAGAGTACTTATACTAGCGATAGACAACAGGAATAGCTAGTGTCACTCATCATCTCATCACACCAACAGTTTTGGTCCACCCTGTAATTCAAGGTACCTGTGAGAATGTGTGATAGATGAGCACTGTGAGAAGACACGCTACATGCTTTTACAGTGTAATTATTAAAAAAAATATCGACTCAACATGTTTGACTCCATGTGCAAACAAGCCTTGTGAATAGTAATTACATGCTTGTGGATTGTTTGTGCTCTATGCAATTTGCAACCTTACCTTGTATATCAGGTTTTAAGTGTTGTGTTCAAAGCACAGGCAGTCAACAACATAGTATAGTAATAGTGATTATGACTTAGTCATTCAGACTATCATGGTTGGTTAATGCTTGTTTTACATGACTGATATGATACTGTGCAAAGGGTGCCCTCCAGTGGTCTTCATAAGAATTGGCAAAGTTGGCATGCCACAGGCCTATTTGCTCCTAGATAATGATCCTTGGGTATTACAGCTACATATCCCAATTAATTTTCTTCCAAAAACTGTAGGTTTAAATGTACACAGTATGACTTTAAACAAATCTCCTATTACTAAAGACAGCTTCACAACAACAATCCTCATGTAACTAAGACATTAGCTGCAAAAAACTACTTTCACATTTCCTGGTTGTTGAGGTGCATTCACATCGGATGCAGCACGATTTCTTTTAGTGACGGGGTGCAAAATTAAGTCAATGTGATGGAAGGCATAGTGCGTGCTGCTGATACGTCAGGAGTTCAGTCTGTTCCTATTCACACATTTGCCAGAGAAGCTTGCAGCTTACAATGGGAAAATGAGAAAAAACACACAAGCAAAATATCGTAGCTCATTTTAACCCCATCTGTTGATCTAGAGATTTGGTTTAGAGATTAGAGAAGTGCTGGCAGTGCTGCCAGATTTTGCGAGAGAAATAAGCAACCAGGTATATGAAAACGAGCCCAAAAGAAGCGACTAGCTATCCACAAGCCCACAATGCGGTGCGACGCGCCGTGAGCTTGTAGATCTGCTATTTTCATAAAAAAGGAAAAGAAAAATCTGGTAATTTTGGAATATTTTTGAAGCATTTTAACAACACAAATCTTGTTCCCTGGCACAACATATTTTCAGAGGGGGGGGGAGAGGGGGCTGTGGACAAATAGCCTACATATTAATCTGGAGGTCCTTGCCACGAAAATGTTTGAGAACTACTGGTTTAAACAACATTAAGAAGGAAGCCCAAATAAGCAACTATACTTAAGAAACAAGCCCAAAAAACGCAATCCGCAAGTACCAATATTTACACGCAACTTTGCACAAAAACAAGCCCAAAGTTGCAGACATGGCAACACTGGAAGTAACGCCAAGTCCTTGGCAGAAGAAGTACACATAGCTTGGCACTGTGTGTTTAAGCCTTGAGATAACGTTGTTGTGTATTAAACAGAAATTGTTCTCTTCTCTCTGTAGGAACCTGCTCTATATCTACCCTCAGAGGCTGAACTTTGTCAACAGATTGACATCGGCGCGGAACATCAGCATTAAATTCCAGTTCATGAGTGGAGAGGACGCCAGCTGCTCACTACCTGTAAGTGCAGCTGTGAAACATACATGGACTTGTACAGAACTGATCAGTGTCCATTCCCCACCCTCTCTTAACCACATGAACCTTAGCGTCCTTATTATGGGGCAAACATTCAGCAAAAATAGCCGATCTACAAGCTTGTAGATCGGCTATTTTCAGTCAAGAGTTTTATTGTAGATGGAAAAAGGAGGGGGCACAGGATTATACGGCTGGGGAATCCCGGTCAACAAAAGTACAGTATATCATTGCTGTCGGGTGGAAACCTTTTCTGTCCAAAACCGTTACTGTTCAGGAAATGTAAAAAAGTGTTCCAAATGGATCCAGTAAAGTTATTATTTTAGTCACAAGCTCTTGTTAACACATTGAGTGCCAGGGTCTTTTTAAAACAGGGTACAGTCGGTGCCTGGATTTTTAACCATTTTTGAACCTTTTTCAAGTAGTCACAAAATATTTTCAGTGATCACCGTCCTCAAGGTGACCCCCTCATTACACACATAGAGGTCTCGTACAATCGGGGGAAAAAAATTAAAAACATTAGGTAATCCGTTCCATAGTTGCAGCCAGTTGAAAATAGTCGAAAATAGTCAAAAATACATATTTTAGAAAAAAAGTACACAAGAGCCGAGATACAGGCTTTTGAAGTCATAAGTTAACCAGGAAGTGGATTGGAGTCTAAATCTTCGAAAAATGATATCTCCTGGTGCTGGGAAGGAAAAAAAAAAAAAATAATAATAATAATAATAATTTTTTTTTTTCCCAAAAACGGTCATAACCGTTTTTGGCACACAACGCATGGCTTCTCAAAAACGGTCCGGACTGTTTTTGGCACTCAATGTGTTAATACTTTTTTTCATTGGCTAATATTCATAAAACCCACAGACAGACCAGTTTCAAACTGCCGTTTTGGGCAATTCATTATTATTATTATTTTAGGCAAAAATAAATGGAAAAAGATTGGGTATTGTAGCTCGGCTATTTTTGACAATAAAGATAGGGTTTAAGTGGTTAATGCCTTTTGTATTAGATTGCACATGTGTCATTGATTTGATACATAAAGGGTTTCATAATTTTCACCTTGTTTTTTCACTCTCAATTCAAAGGTATTCTTTGGGAAATCAAGCGGTCCTGAGTTTGTGCAGGAGATTTACACTCCTGTCACATACCACAACAAGTACGTGGACCATGCTTACTGCTTGCTACATAATATTGTCATTAATGTAATTATAATTACTGACTCACTGTCTTATCTCTCTCTCTGTCTTACTGTCTCTCGTGATTACTTGCTCGCTTCCTCCCTTCCTCTCTCTCCTCCTCTTCCCATTCACCCTACTCTCTCTCCCTCCATCCCTCTGTCTCTCTCCCTCCCTCCCTCACGCTCTCCCTTGTCGGATTTCTTCCGACTCCCGCCAGGTCCCCAGACTTCTACGAGGAAGTGAAGGTGGCCCTTCCCGCGCGACTGACAGAGAGACACCACCTCCTGTTCACTTTCTATCACATCAGCTGTCAGCAGAAACAGAACCAGAGTGGCAGCTGTGAGACGCTCATAGGATATTCAGTAAGAGTCCCGACCCCCTGTGCAACCTCTAGGCCTGTCACAATTATTACGTAACCGCCTGGTCGCAATTATTTGAGAAAATCGCAATGCTTTGTCTCATGAATCTGTGTATCTGTTGAAAAATAGCAGCGCTTGTAGATCTGCAATTTCCGCTATTTTTGAAAAAAAGTATTTAAAGTTTGCAAACAGAAAAGTGATTTTTATAATTAATTATAATTGCGATTCGATAATCGCAATTATTTGTACAACAGTTAATCGTCAACAAAAATGTCATGATCATGACAGCCCTACAGTATGTACTACCTGATGAAGATCAATATGGCAGCAGCACATTTTGAAGCAGGAACCGTAAAGGGTTTGGTGAGGTGCTGACCTTCTGGAACAATCTTAAACCATTAAGACCTGAGGCCGATTCTACAAATGCCTTTTAAAGCGGTAGTTCTCAAACTTTTTCGTAATTCAAAAATTATTCATCATTTTTCAAACGCTTTCAAGATTTTCAAAAAATGTTCAAAAATAGCAGATGTACAAGCTCGCAGCGCGGCACGAAGTGACGCGCTGTGAGCTTGTGTATCTGATATTTTTGAATAGCCAGCGCAAAAATCTAAATTGATACAGATGCTTTCTAGGTTTTAATGGGTTAAAAAGCATGAAAAAAGTCGCACGCTCCATTTATTTGATTGACGTTTCGGAATCAACAAAAGCCGCACATTTTGAACCACATGAACCCCAGGGAACAGTTACCGACATGTTGTAGATTGCCCTCTGGCTAACTCACAACATGGAGCGCTGTGACTGTGAGCTTGTAGATGGGCTATTTTCAGCAAAGAGATTTTGTGTAGAGGGGAAAAAGGAGCGGACCAAGTATAGAACTCTGAGGGACCCTGATAAACTAAAGTACGTATATAGGGCTTAAGTGGTTAAATGCGTATGACTGCTGAGACTGAACACGCTGGGCTGTTTGTTGTGTCCGAAAGGGATACACACATCACTTAACAGTACACAGTAAAATCCTCAGTGTTAGGTTAACACTGAGAGTGCACTCTCTAGTTAACTCTCTGAGTTAAATGAACACTAAGAATTTTCTCATGCCAGAATCAGCATCTGGTCGTCTGTGTGGGCTTACTTATTCCCCATCTAATTTGAATCCACATAAGTGATTTAAGGCTTAAGAGATTAAAACCATGTCAGCATATTACAATATCCCAAATCCCAGACAATAGTCTCATATCACAAGCTTTTATCCATCATGAATACATGCACTGAGAGCTATCCACTGTCTCTGCCTCTTGTCCAGTGGCTACCCATACTGAATAATGACCGCCTGCAGACGGGTCAGTACTGTCTCCCCATTGCCCAGGAACGACTGCCTGCCAACTACTCACTGCACTCACCTGAGGTACGATTCAGCTTCCTTACACTGGACTCTGATTTATTCATTCTGTTTTTATGTATTAGTATATTAAATCTATCTCTTTGTCCATGTAGAAAATGCCCACCCAAGTCCCTCCAGTCAAGTGGATGGAGAGTCATAAAGGACTGTTCAACCTGGAGATTCAGGCTGTGTCCTCTGTACATGCACAAGTGAGAAATGGATACACACACACACACACACACACACACACACACACACACACACACACACACACACACACACACAAACACACACCTCTCTTGCACATCTCTCTCTTGTTCCCTCACACACACACACACACACACACACACACACACACATCTCTTGCACTCACACTCACAAATACACACACACACACACACACAATTTTTTGGTATCACCTCCATCGAGGTTCCAAGTGAGCTGAGGCGATGTCAAAAGGTGTCAATACTGTTTGCACATTGCCACACACATGGCTCTGGGCACACCAAATCTAATGTCTGCGTTGCTTACTAACCTGCCATGTTTGTAAAAAACCTGCAAAATCAGCCTAGGGTTTCGTGCCCCTTTAACAAACCTTTAAACTAGCCATTGTATATGTGACGGCCTATTTTTTGCCTAAAATGTTAACCAACTGCTTTTGTTGGACTGTATTGGTGAAATAGAGATATTTCCAGATAAGTCGCAAATGTTCTTTAGCGCTCTTCTATGCAGATAGGTTATGATGACCAAGTACACTGCTATATCTGCAGTGGAAAATAAAGTACCTGGTGCCAAAAGCGAGTAAGGTTGAGTGGAGTTGGTACCATGCAGTGGACAAGTGCCAATATACACAGCTTCTGTTTTTCCTGGACACCCACCTGGAGTGTTGACTTAGTGCTTCTCTTCTCATCTCTCTCTCTCTCTCTCTCTCTCTCTCTCTGTCTGTCTGTCTTGTACAAAATAAACACCATTACATATCTAATACATCATTCCTTGCGCTGCACCCAGGACAACCACTTGGAGCGTTTCTTTACCCTCTGCCACGCCTTGGAAGGCGGCGCCACATTCCCCCTGCGGGTCAGGGATGAGAAGATTGCAGAGAACAAGCTGGAGCAGGAGCTGAAGCTCAGCATCATCTCCCTGTCCTCCTCCAGACTAGAGCCTTTGGTGCTCTACCTCCACCTGGTGCTGGACAAGCTCTTCACCCTCATCATGCAGCCCATGGTCATTGCAGGGCAGACTGGTGAGTTGCACCTCATTTATGCTCCATATTATTCTCTATCATTCTCTCTCTGCCCTTCGCTTCCCACCCTTCTACACTCTTCTTCTTTCCAAATAAAGCACAAAATGCAACAACAAAAATCCTAGAAAAAAATATATAAAATCAATTAATTTCAGTGAGTGACACTGTTGTGTGATGGATTAGTAAATTAAGCTTTAGAGTTAAAGGATCTACACCATGAATTTAAAAAAAATATTTGATATTTAATATCATATGATGTATGTCCCTCAAACCTTTTTCAAAAGGTTTGAGCCTAAATCATCACTCAGATATACTCATCCCAAGTCAATTGTCTCTGGCTTATACAGCACTTTCAGCTGCAATACCAAAACGTCCTTTTGGGCAGAGGGGGGCTACTGAGCAATTCTGTCTGGCCATCATCAATGCAATGGCAAGGCAAGTGATGTCACTTGCATTGCCATTCTGAAATGGCCTGTTCAGACACGCCCATTCTGAAAATCTCTGAAATGAGAATGAATGACTGAATGTTAAAAAAAAATATTTTTTGGGGTACAAGAGACACTGGGGAGCCCAAAAAATACCCCCCCCCCCAAAAAAAAATGAAATTCATGGTGTGGTCCCTTTAAGAGATGTGTCTGAGCGTGCTAGGGAACACTATTTGAATTGAGTTTTAGAGATTTTCGTGTTGTTTTAAGAAGAATTGCAATGTTTGTCTGAATCAAAGGAATGCAAAATTCAACCTCCATTGGAATATAGCTTTATTATGTTATAATATACTATAATTTAAACTTATTGTAGGGGCCTCTAATGTTGTTGTTTTTTAAGCCTATCAATCTAACATTATTTGTTTACTTGTCTATCAATCTAACATTATTTGTTTACTTGTCTTATGTCTTTGTGCAACAGCCAACTTGGCTCAGATAGCCTTTGAGTCAGTGGTGTCTGTCGTCAATAGTCTCCATAACAGCCTGGAGCTGAGCAGAGACCAGCATGGCAGGAACGGCCTTTTAGCGTCCTACCTCTACTGGGTGTTTCGTCTGCCTGACGCACCGCGAGAGATCCAGCTTGCAGGTACCTTTTTTAAAAGAGTATTGACACGATCATGTCTAAACATCAGCTTTGAATATTTATTACATTTTGGCTCACATAGGATATGATATATGTTTTAAAATTCCTGGGTCCAAGAGTGAGACTGAGGGTGCATTCACACCTATACTTCTGTTGACTGCGATTTGGGCGTGAAGTTGCAACATTGTTGTATTTTTCATTTGGTCCAATTAGTGTTCTCACTGCACTTTGTCAAGCATTCCAAACATTGTAAACAAAAGTCACATAGTCTAAATCACCATTTTTGTGGGTCACTGAATATCCCCTTTCTTTTTTTTTCTCATTTCCATTTCATTTTCCTTTCTTTTTTTTTACCCCCACAAATCTAACATTTTCATGAATTAACCCATTTAGACCTGGAACAACTAAACGTTATTATACCTTTTATTCCGGAACCCCTTTTTGTGTAGTTGTTGTTATGTATATTATATAGCAACATATATTTTTCTAATTTTTAAATAAAAATAATATATATATTAAATATACCTACGTTTTTCAGAAAGGTTAGGTCAGGATTTAGAAGGTGTTTTTGTTATCGGCCTCAGGTCTAAATGGGTTAAAAACAAATTCTAAATAATTTCACACAGAAATTCCATACATTTGAAAAATCTATGTAAAAAAAGTAGTGAAAATAGCCGATCTACAAGCTAGCAATTGTGAGCTTGTAGATCTGCTATTTTCACTAGTTTGGGTCACAGGGAGACATAAATTTCTCTTTTGGGTCTCCAGCTACAAAGTTTGGGAACCAGTGGTATAAATGGTTGCTTGTGTATTGGACAGAATTTCCAATGGAAACTCCCAGACACTTCGTCTTCTTGGTCTGAGAAATAATGGAATGAGACCAAGAAGACGGAGAATGTCATTCTTCAAGGGAGTCGAGTGAGACTGAATTTTATGGTCATAATTAATTATTAGAAAATTATCATTTGTTAAATCACTAAATTAAGTCTGTAAAGTGTGTTAACTTGACCTTAAGTTGGACCTAATTATAGAATACAATTTATTAAAATATGTCTTACTTATAATCATTTACACGTTTATAGTTTTTTTGGTTCACTTCCTATTTTTGGGTCAGATTTTGTTCTCATTTAAAGTAAATCAGAGTTCAGTTAGTTTGAATGCATGGTGTCAAACGAATTAGACTGAATAAACACACCGTAGTTCAATTAAAATGGACCAAACAGGGTAGGTGGGTGAGAAAGGGCCCTGAATTTACTCTGTGCTGGAAAATGTCAACCTTGGAAGAAGATTGAGTATTTTTTGCACCTCTAAGTGGAGAAAGATGTCAGGAAAACAACCTGAATCGGAAAAACAAAACATAACATCTCTGAAACTGTAAGCTTTCATTAAAAAGATAAACACTGTGAGTGCTTTGTGAGCTGCGTTTATTCCACACTTTCACCCATCGATGACCATCGTTAAGTATCACGTTAGGATCATCAAGTTGTTAAGTGTGTGTGTGTGTGTGTGTGTGTGTGTGTGTGTGTGTGTGTGTGTGTGTGTGTGTGTGTGTGTGTGTGTGTGTGTGTGTGTGTGTGTGTGTGTGTGTGTGTGTGTGTGTGTGCGCGCGCGCGTGTGCGTGGTCCTATATTGAGGTCAAGGCAATTCGTTGCCTACTGCAGAGAGTCGCTACAGCACCATGGGCCGGGCTACAGCTTCTGCTGTTGGCAACATGCTTCTCCAGTCCAGGGCGCGCAGTAGCAGTAACCCTGACATCCCAGCTCCCCACTCCTCTGCTGAGGATGCAGAGGTTAAAGACATCCTGACTGCCAAGGTACTGCACACCAGATACCTGCGATGTTTGCACTAATACATGGACCAATGGCCATCATGTCTAGATGAGGTGCCACCAAACAAACAAAAAAAAGAGAATTTGTAGTAGCTTCAAAGAAGAGTTTTAACCACAAATAGGGTAAATGCTTTTCTAAGCCTTTCCACTCTGGAAAAAATAATGGCACAACCGTTAAACTGGTCTTGCACAGACTCATTTAAGCCTACACACATACTCACACTGAGCAAATTATTGTCAAACACTTGTACACACAAATGCGCACAGAGTATGTAAATGGTTTTGATGGCATCATTTCTTCCACACACAGTACACCCACTTGATATCCATTCCTCACAGAACATTAGGCATTGGGATAGGCCACTAGTCAACCACCATATTTGGACACATCCACATTCATCACGTTCATTGGGATGGAACCTGTGTGTTTCCTGTGTTCATCTCCAGGGTCATAATAACCCAGGCAGCCGCATGTCTACCTATGTTGATGTCAGCAACCAGGGCTCCTCTGGAGGCACCAGACCCTCCAACAGAAAGGTACGGACTTCACACCCTTGTCCAAAAATAGAAACGTATAGACTTCACACCTTTGTCCAAAAATACACAGGATTAGGTTTTAATTATATCCTGAATCTGAAAATGGTTTTGCTAGAATCTTTTAGCAGTGCTTGTTTGCTATCAGTAAGTTGTTTTTTTAAGGGCTTTTTATGCCTTTTATTAATAGTAAAGTGAAGTGAGGTGTGTAGGAAACGGGAGAGAGAGCTGGAGAATGACACGCAGCAAAGGCCGTCAGAAACGGGACTCGAACCTACGCTGCCTCTCTGGTCCTTGTACAGAAAATGTATGCTATGAGTATGACATGCCTAGAAAAAAAGAGAGAGATTCCCCTAAATTAGTTTATCTCTTATTTTATTTTACCAGTAGTTGCCACAAGGGGGCAGTGTGACATTAAACTCACAAGTAAATGAATTAATGTCTGATGTCAAAAGTTCCCTCCATTCATCCTCCTGTTTATAGCTCAGCCTATATTCTTCTGAGTGAATGCACCCTGTGTTGGTTAAGAATGAGTAACAACCCACCATTAGAAGCAATGTGCCCTGAGTGAGTGGCTCTGTGTTCTGTCTATTGCAGCAGTTCCACGAGGAGCTGGCCCTGCAGATGGTGGTCAGCACAGGGGTCTGCAGAGAGAACGCCTATAAATATGCCTGGTTCTTCTTTGAGCTGTTGGTCAGTATTCTATGATGTACACATTGTAAAATCCTGACTGTTAATTTAACAGTTACAAATGAATAAATGAACACATTGATTGAACACTGATTTTACTGTTGTGCCCTATTACTGTATTACAGTCATTTTAGAGTGTGTGTGTGTGTGTGTGTGTGTGTGTGTGTGTGTGTGTGTGTGTGTGTGTGTGTGTGTGTGTGTGTGTGTGTGTGTGTGTGTGTGTGTGTGTGTGTGTGTGTGTGTGTGTGTGTGTGTGTGTGTGTGTGTGTGTGTGTGCGCGCTACAGGTGAAGAGCATGGCTCAGCATGTCAATCATCTGGAGAAGCAAAATATTCCTCGACGGAGTCGCTTCTCTGACCGCTTCAAAGATGACGTCACCACCATCGTTAGCGTAGTTACTGCTGAGATCGGAACCATCCTGGTCAAGCAACAAAAGGTATGGATGATGATGACTATGTTATTTTTGGATCTCTTAAATCACAGTGTGTTTAGCCTACTTAAACTCATTGAAAAGAACTGATCTCATGGGACGTCCCCGAGGCGTAGAGGTTAAACACTCACCCACCAGGGGCATTAGCCCAGGATTGCTTTCCAAGAAGTGGCATGCCTCCTCGCTCCAGCGAACACAGCATTTGTGGGTTTGAGGATGTGTCCTTTTCACTGCACTATTAGTGAAGTCCCTCCCAAGGCCAACTGTGTGCGTGTGTGCGTGCGTGTGTGCCTGCGTGCGTGTGTTGAATTTCACATTACAAACACTTCAACCAGACGAGGGTACGATGAAGAGCTCCATGGGACTGATCAAGTGATTAAAGTTGTGCGTAGTAATTGAACCACTCAAACCCTAGTGTCCCTATTTTGGGGCAAACATTTGGTGAAACACAATGCGTTGTGAGTTTGTAGATTGGCTGTTTTCAGTGAAGAGATTTGGTGTAGAGGGAAATTCTAGAGGATCTACTGTAGTATACAGCCCTGCCCTGGGAGACCCGGTCAATTAAGTATAGAGGGTTTAAGTGTTTTTGTAACTGTAGAACTAGATTTCAACTGAGTTGACTAGATGTAGTCCCAACAGTGGGTCGGGACCCATTTGTGGGTGGCGAACCGATTTTTGTGGGTCACGAATAAATAACCCCTATTTGTTCGTTTCCTAAATAAAAATAACAAACACATACATTTTCAAAAGATTTAAAAAAGTTTAAACAAAAAAAAGTCACAACTCTTCATCAATTTCCAAAAAAAATCAAAAGTATTTCTTAAATAAAAATGTAAAATCTAATAATTTCCATAAATAAACAAAAAAAAACATTTAAGATGTAGTGAAAATAACAGATCTACAAGCTTTGCGACGCGTTGTGAGCTTGTAGATCTGCTATTTTCACTACCGGTAGTTTGGGTCCTGGGGAAATGTCTAATTTCTCTTTTTGGGTCTTGAGCTAAAAAGTTTGGAAACCAGTGGACTGGATGATCCAGTTCCTGCCTGCAGGCAGCGAGCTCTGTACAACAGGAACTGGTGGAGCTGATGCCTGCATGTTTTTTTTGGATGCAGTATGAGCCTTATTACATTATTGATTGCCGTTTGTTGATTCCTCTTGTTGGTTTTTCAGGAGCTGGAACAGGCAGAGAAAGTCAACATAAGCCTGGCGTTCTTCCTCTATGACCTGCTGTCTCTCATGGACCGGGGATTTGTCTACCAACTGGTCAGAAACTACTGCAACCAGGTACTGTACACCTACCTACAGTACTTTGTCCTCATAGTTGTTGCGTGGGAGTGGGACTTAATTGCTAAAAGTTAATTTAAGATACCTAAACCATGTTAAAAGAGTAGCATCCCATACCTTACAGTTGCAGAGCTTCAGTGAAAAGATATGAATCCGTTAACTTATCTTCATTAGTTTTAATTAACTACACAAAGTTTACAGCTCAGAGATCTTTGGTCTTTGGTCTCATGCTATATGGGGATAACAAAGGTTTTATACCGGGTACTCAAGACCTGGCGATTGGCAAGTATTGGCAAGATCTTTTGAAGATTTGCGCCAAAAACATGACGTACATTACGACGTCAAAGAGATTTGCTGTAGAGATGGAACAAAGGAGTGGGCCAAGGATAGAGCCCTGGGGGACCCTGGTCAACAATAGGGTTTAAGGCTTACAGATAAGCAACCCAATCCAACTGCCACCTCTTTCTACTTAGGAAAAGATGATGGTACAGTATCTCTGATTAGTTTGTTAAGATGTCTGAGGAAATGGAGAGTAAACGATTAGCTTGGTGTAATGATTTTATTATGGAGATAGCAGTTGATGAATGGGAGGGAGTTTGTCATAAAGCTCAATTTCAGACAATCAATACAACATGAAAATGATTACGGTACAAGTGGATTAAGTGTACACATATTACCCCATCTCTACTCCATTGTTTTGATGCCAATACTCCAGACCAATGTGTTAGAATATAATGTGTGAGAAAGGCACATTGTTTCTCTGCTTAAGGGAGTGCCTGGGAATCATGAAGTTTTGGAATGATGTACTTGAAACAATTGAATTGCTGGGGGGAAAGGGGGGCAGTATGTCCGCAGCTGTGCATCCAAGGTCTGTTCCCTTTTACATTGGTTGGCACATTTTCATTTATAAAGCCATCATTGGGCAAATCCTGGCTATTTTAATTGCCTTTTTAATTGAAAAACAAGTTCATATAAAATCCGCTCCCAGAACCTGACACTTTTTACCATCCCTTATCCGTCCACAAAATTTGGGAAGATTGCTTTTAGTTTTTATGCTCCATGATGGTCCTGGAATCAGCTCCAGAAAGACATTAAACTGGAGCACTTGGTCCCTTTAGGGTGATTTTAAAAGCTTATTTCAGACGTTAAAAACTCAGGTCTGCAGCTGTTTTACTTGAGTTTGTATAAATGTGTAATTTGCTTTGTGTGTTATGTTGTAACCCCAGCTTGTTGCTCCCTTGGCCAGGGTCTCCTCTTTAAAAGAGATAACCATCTCAATGGGACTCACCTGGACAAATAAAGGATAAATAAAATGAAATGGTCTTTCCGAGCTAAACGCATAATTGCACAAACCAGATGTCAGACAATGGTCCAGGGACTCATGTAATCGTCTTCCTTTTGAGAAATGTACTGACTTGCTATCAAAGAAGAATTTTCTACTAGATTTGAAAAATAATCTTTTGGGACCTGTATTAAATAGATAAGTGTTTTTTCAGCTAGTAGGGAAAAATGACTCTTGTCTTTTATATATTGTACAATTTCCATTTTTTTTTTTGTGTTTTTATTTTTTTTATGTTATCTGTATTTTGTGGGATGTGGGGTTAGATTAAATGTGTTATATGATTTCTGTCTATAATATTTGTTGTTGAAACAAAAATGGCAATAAATATGTTCGAACTCATATCGTTCCCAGATGTCTGCTAAGAGTGTCCCCATGCCGACACTGATCAGCATGCGTCTGGAGTTCCTGCGTATCCTGTGCAGCCATGAGCACTACCTCAACCTGAGCCTGTACTTCAGTAGCCCCGCCTCTGCCCCCGCCTCCCCAAATCCTTCCATCTCCTCACAGGTCAGTTCACCTGTCACTCACCTCTTCAGCTGTTTAGTGCTTTGTGTCCGTATAGCTCATTGGGTCTTCATTGAAGACTCTTCAACAGGCGTTCCCGACCCCCTAGGGGGTCCTCAGAGTTACTGCAGGGGGGCCGCCCAAACTTTGTGTGATAGGATTTTTTTTTTTACATTAACCACTTGAACCCTAGCATCCCTTTTTCTGAGGGGAACATTAGCTTGTAGAGCGACTATTTTCGGCAAAGACGTTTGGTGTTGGGGGGGGGGGGGGGAGAGCAAACCATGTACAAGTGTTCTAAGTATTGAGGGTTTAAGTGGTTAACTGAAATTACACATTAACCTGAATCCAACACAACGCTACACATTTATAGTGTTGTAAAACAAGTCTATGAAGCTATTTATAAAAAAGTTTAATCTGCAATCTGCTCTCTCTCTCAGCCAAGGGGTACTTGGCCTGAAAAACGTTTTCTACAAATTCTACAATGTTCATAAATAGATATTTCAAATTCTGTTTTGCCATTTTCTGTCCTTCCCTCTGTCTTTTCACCAGCAGAGTTCCGGTTCTTGTAGTTACCAGGAGCAGCAGAGGATTCTGGGACTTTTTGAGCTGTCACTGGAGTTCAAGCAGCAGCACTACCTCACAGGGCTACTGTTGACAGAGCTCAGCGCTGCACTGGACATGGAGTCTGAGGGGTACACACGCACAACACACACACACACACACACACACACACACACACACACACACACGCGCACAACGCACAACACACACACACACGCTTTCCTTCCTTTGGGATCGTTCTGAGGCGAGCAGAGGTGACACAAGTCATGTGAGATAGTTAGATGGCGGCTGGAGTACTGATAACTAGAGGCTGATCCCATGTATCCTGCAAGGGTGGTCCCCCTACAACCAATAAAAAGACCTCTAATATTGCGATCCTGGCAGAAATTCATTATTCATTGGCGTGCTTGTACACACAAGTAAAACTTTGTGATCGCACAAGTAAATTATTTATCAATGTTGCTTGCTCGGCATGGTTAAACAGAATCTACGATGGCACATTTCACAAAAGAAATCTATGCTTATGATAACAGTATTAATACACTGGTTAATGGTTTGCTGCTGTGTTATCATTAGCCAATTATTAATTATCTAACTACTATCAAAGTGTGTGTGTGTGCGTGCGCGCGCCACATGTACGTACGTGCGTGCATGCCCAGTGTGAAGCTACAGAGGAAGGCCATCAATGCCTCCAGGCTGCTGAACTGTCATTTTCATCCTCATTGTGTGTGTGTGTGTAGGGGTAAGGTTCAGAGGAGAGCCATCACTGCCACATACAGTCTGCTGTGTGCCCACGACCTGGACCACCGCTGTATTAAACCTGAGGTCAGGGCCAAGGTCGCCACCCTCTACCTCCCCCTGGTGGGCATTATCATCGATTCCATCAATAACCTGGATTTCACTGGTATGGTACACGCACACGCACACACACACACACGCACACACACAAGCTCTTCTTCCTTCTTCAGCACACCTGAAGCACAAGGAGGTTGTTTCACGTCTGAAAAGTCCTGATAGGAGCCTTTTTGTGGTTATTTTGCTTTGACTAACATGTTTGAACCTTTGCTTTTGTCCATAGTCTCTGAGGGTCGCGGTGGGAAAAACAAGACTGAAGACGACCTCGAAAACGTCCCCCCCATCAATCAGTCTGTTGCCATGGCAATTGCCGGGAACCCCTTCAACACCTTGGCAAGAAACGCTCTCGTTTCCATGGCCTCGATGGTAAGACGTTCTGATTATTTCTCATGGTTTAACGGTGATAGCGAATATCAGCAGCGTCATTTGCTTTTTAACCCATTAAGACCGGGAACGCAGCACGTGTGTCATTTTTTGATTTCTTTGGCTTTTAAAAAAATAGCAGATATGCAAGCTCATAGCGCAGCACCGAGTGCCGCGCTATGAGCTTGCAGATCAGCTATTTTTAGAAAAATCTTCAAAATTTGTGCAAATCTTTGAATATATATTTTTTTAAAGCGAACATTTGTAACTAAAATCTTTGCTTCTGGATGTCCCTGGAACAAAATATTTTACAAACATTCAAAGATTTGCACAAATATATTTCTAAAATAGCAGATCTGCAAGCTCATAGCGCGGCACTCGGTGCCGCGCTATGAGCTTGTAGATCTGCTATTTTTTAATAGCCAAAGAAATCTTGAAAATGACACACAGATGCGTTCCCGGTCTTAAAGGGTTAAGTGTGCGTTACGCTTTGGGAAATTGAAAAGGTGCGTGGAACGAGTGTGCACATATTATACGTGTGTGTTGTTGCGCCTCATAACAGGTGAGCTCCTAGGAGATAGATTGATTAGCTGTCAGAGCCACACACGCACTTCATCCATCCTGGAAAAATCATACACACACACACACACACGCTCGCTCGCTCGCGCACACACATGTCCGGGAGAGATGGTTTATGGGCAGGCATTGGCATCGTAAGTGAACAGGGCCGTCTCGTCTGACACACACATCCATCAAAATGAAGCCATAGCGACAACACGGGGCACTAAAAACCTGAACACACACACCGCTATTCTCTTACGGCCGCTCAGCTTTTCTTCCAACAGATGAATGTGTTCCCTTGTAATTTGTGTTGTTACACAAAATCAGTTGGAGGGGGGCAGGGGGGGGGGGGGGTTTCACACAGCAAGACATTGGCCCCGATTTCTGCCATGGGCACATAAAGGATCTAGTAAGTGCTCTGTCTTTATTTGCCTAACTTAGTTTAGTTAGAAACTCTCCATAGATGGTTTGTCAGACATCCTACGAAACAATTAAACAAAATGATCATTTTGATTACCTGTTCTGCAGGTCGTCATCTTAAATCCTTTTATTTAACCAGGTAAAAGTCTCATAACAATTTTAATGCCTTGTGTCAGTGTGACCTGGCCATGGGAGTACTATAGACATGTTTACAAAAAATATAACAAACAAGACCAATACTGTCACAAACTGCAATCAAGTACAGAACACAATATCCAGTTAATACGCAGTACAGGATCAAAGGACAAAGATCCAGTTGTGATGCATAAACGATACAACAGACTGACTTAAATCCCCCCCCCCCCCCATAGTAATCAGCTCAGCTTACAAGTCGGATTCCATTGGCCCCTCCACTGGAAAGAAAGTTGCTTCTGGAAAACCAGGTTATAGGTGGGACACCTGAAGCACAAGGAGGTTAATGGCTACATTCATCAAAGCTGCCACAGAGTGGAACAGCAGTAGCCTTCCGCCGCGGCGATTCATCATCGGCGAAGGAAGTCAAATTAATCAGATCCCACATCTACAGTAGATTTAACCCCTATTAACCCATTAAGACCTGAGGCCGATTCTACAAAAACGTCTTCAAAATCACTTTCAAGATTTTTCAAAATTGTTCAAAAAATAGCAGATGTACAAGCTCGCAAAATCAAAAATGACAAGCTTTCCCGGTTGTAATGGGTTAAGAAGGGAGAGAGAGAAAGAGACATTCTTCACCGAAGGCCAAAGTGAAAGAGATCCGTCAGCCCGTCCTTGCTGTTTCTCGAAACTTTGACGATAAGCGGGGCTGATGGGTCGGGGTACACACGCTCAGACACTTCGCTAAAAGGAACGGAGGATGTATGTGCACGTCGATGTCTCAGGACGTTTGTTTAAAATATTTTTGGCGTGCGCACGCAATGAAACACTATCCTATCACTATCACTTTGAATCTGTACTCTGCTCTCCTCCGCTGTTTGGGTTGATCATTGGCCACCCTGCCTGCACGTACACTGTACTGCACCAGCAGACATGTTAGTGAGACTGAGTACGTCATTTGTTTATGGTTACTTACATGTACAGTATATGCCATATCTCATACTGGATGTCTCTCCCCTCCTTGTACATCAGCGATGACAGACTAGAGCATACATGGGCAACTGGCGGCCTGGGGGCCACATGCGGCCCCCACCTTCACTTAATGCGGAGGTTAATATCGGAACACTGATATATTATTGATTTCAGCTGTTACAATGCCAAACATGCAAACATGACCCGCCTTAATTACTTCACCCTATATTATAGTAGCTTAATGACTAGTATAAAATTCCAATGTATTTGTATTTACGTTCATAAAGTTAACATAAGTATCTAAATGCATTTGAAAAAAAATTAAAAAAAAAACTTTTCAGGATTCCAATTCAAAAATAGCCAAAACAAATCAGGATTCCAATTAAAAAATAGCAAAAGTAGCCGATCTACAAGCTCAAAATGCATCGTGCTGCGACACGTTTTGAGCTTGTAGATCGGCTACTTTTGCGAAGACTTTTTGTATGTCATAGAATGGCGAAGTACGGCATTAATTTATGAAAAAAGTTAAAATACGGAAATAAAACGCATCTACCCGGCAATGTGGCCCTCTGGAGTGAGTGTGAAAATATAGTGGCCCTCTCCATCATCAAAGTTACCCACCCCTGGACTAGAGATATGTGTGCGTGTGAGAGAGTGTGCAAATCGTTTTCATACTATATTTGATTGAACATTTCTGTCCTATTCATATTTCACTCCCCTCCTCTTCCCAGCAAGGTAAATCGGTGGCCACCCTTGCGGCAGACACCAGCCGCCACCTGTTGGTGTGTTTCTTGTGGGTGATGAAGAACGCTGAGAGGAGTCTGATCCAGCGCTGGACGGTAGATATGCCCCCCTCCCAGCTCAACAAGCTGCTGGAGCTCCTCACCATCTGCGTTTCCTGCTTCGACTACAGGGTCAGTTTTGCATATTTGTCATGTCGTCTTGTACACCAGGGCATGAGTTACAGCGCCCCGTTTGCATTGCAAAGTATCTCGTATTTGATCGCAGTTTAGTAAATGCTGTAGCGCGGAAATATGTATGAGTCGGACGTCGTCTTGCTGGATCCTGACTTTCGGCAAAATGTACACGAATGTGCTATGCATTGTTTTGGGTTTGCTGCCTGCCGCGTGTTGGCTTCTGGGTATGCAACGAACACTGGGTGCAATTTGTCTTGCATTAAATACTGCTCATGCAGCCTCTAGTCTAGAACAAATTAATACATAAGTAATGAATGCCCTACTACACTTTGTAGTAGGCAGAACTATCATTTTTACAAGTCTTGTGTGTGTCTGTGTGTGTGAGTGTGTTACACAAATATTTTTTGCATAATCGTTTCCATGTTGAAAGATTTTCACACATTTTCAAATATGTAAAAAAGCTGAAATAGCAGATCTACAAGCTTACAAAGCATCACTTCGTGAGGCGTTGTAAGCTTGTAGATCTGCTATTTTAACATGTATAAAAATGATTGAATATGTACATTTCTTTGTATATTTCAGTTATTTGTGCAATTTTTGCTTACGAACCCTAAAAGGCTTCATATGTTCCAATGTTCAATGCCAAACACACAATTAAATAATGAATCGCAATTATTTGAGTGACAATTAATTGTCAACTTAAATTTGTAATCGTGACAGCCCTATGTGTGTGTTATTGCAGGGTAAGCAGAGCAGTGACAAGGTGAGCACCCAGGCCTTACAGAAGTCCCAGCAGGCTAAGCTCCAGCTGGAGGAAGCCCTGCTGAGGGGAATGGGAGCCCGTGGAGAGATGATGAAACGGGTTGGAGGTACACAAGACATCCCGACACTTCCTCCATGTCCTCAGAAAACATACAACCACATGAACCATAGCATCCCTGTTTTGGGCTTGTCATAATAGGTGAACATTTTGTTCGAAAACAGCTGATCTACAACATGACGCGTTGTGAGCTTGTAGATTGGCTATTTTTGCCCCCCACCAACAGGTTTGTTGTAGAGGGATATACATTGCTGGGAGATCCCAGTCAACCTAAGTGTAATGTTAAGTGTAATTGTTTAAGTTTGCTATACCACATTTCTCAAAAGATGGCACATACTGTACTTGCAATCCCAGAGCCTTGTGAGCTTTTAAAGATGTATTTGCTATCAGCTGTTTAGCTGTTAAGTGAGTGTCTGATTGCTTTGCCTTTGACCCTGGTAGGAATGGACAGGACCATGGGACAAAGGGAGAACCTACGCTGGAGGAAAGACCTGACCCAGTGGAGACAGACCAATGACAAGCAGGACAAGTATGTTTGTCCCTTCTGTTTTCTCTCTCCTCTTGCACAACAACTTTTTTCACCTTTTCCTTCCTCATTTGATCTTTCTTTGGGTCGTACGTCATAGACGACTGATGTCATAGATCAGTGGTTCTCACATGATTTATTTTTTGGGGGGTCCCCAGATGGCAGTGAAGTGATAATTTAAGGACTTTTAAGGCCTTTTTAATACCTCAAAAACAAAAAAATAAGAAATGTTTGGCTAAAGTTCTCCTCAGAATAGGGATGCTAGGTTTCAAGTGGTTAATGTAAAAACAAAACATCATATCACACAAAGATTTGGCGGCCCCCCTGTAGTAACTCTGAGGACCCCCAGGTGTCCCCGACCCCCTGTTGAAGACCCCTGCTCTGGAGTAACTGTAACGTGTACCTCTCCTCTCTCCTCCTCCCATCAGAACGAAGGCAGAGTTGGACCAGGAGGCTGTGATCAGTGGGAACCTGGCTACAGAGGCTAACCTCATAGTGTTGGACTTGCTGGAGACCATCGTCCAGGTCAGGACACTATGTTGCAGTCCTTACACACTGTCAATGACATGCATAACGCCTCCTGTTCAGTCACTGCCTAGCTTTATATATGATTTACTTTTCTTTTTTTATGTATTAGTTTTAATCGTTTTTTTTATAAGACATAACAGACAGATACATCAATAAGACATAACAATAAGACCAATGGTACATTGTAGCTGTGCATGGTGTGCTCACATTTGTATTGTTTGAATGCATTTCAGAATAACCATTAGAGTTGCTGTGCAATCCGAACACAATCCTTTGAACAGCGAATATTCAAATGGAAGGAACGGAACAAAAGCTGCCTTTCTTTTCTGCATAAATTGTTGCAGAAGGCCATGGAAAATACTATGTGCTCTGATCTCAGAGCGCCCTGGTTTCAACATCATTAGGCTGATTTATACATTGCTGAGCTGTGTGCCGCTGTCACTGCGACACATTGTAAGCTTGTAGATCTGTTCTTTTATATGTAAAAAGGCCAGGTTGAAAGTGGTTAATGTGCTGATGGAGTTTACCGCTAGCCTGTTGTGATTTGTTGACTGAGCTGTCCGTCTCCTGTCCAGGCCGTGCCATTGGCTGACTGTAAGGACAGCGTGGTGGGCGGGGTCTTGAGGGTGTTGCTCCACTGCCTCACCTGCAACCAGAGCACCACCTTCCTCTGTCACACCTTCAGCACACTGCGAGCACTGGTGGTCAAGGTACAGCTGTGTGTGTGTGTGTGTGTGTGTGTGTGTGTGTGTGTGTGTGTGTGTGTGTGTGTGTGTGTGTGTGTGTGTGTGTGTGTGTGTGTGTGTGTGTGTGTGTGTGTGTGTGTGTGTGTGTGTGTGTGTGTGTGTGTGTGTGTGTGTGTGTGTGTGTGTGTGTGTGTGTGTGGGGGCAGAGTGGCTCAGAGCCTCTGCCTGAAGGGGTGATTGCCCTTTTGGCGAGTGGATATTTTTGAATATGTTTATGTGGACATAAATAAATATTTCAAATGTGTGTGTGTGTGTAGTTCGGGGACCTGTTGTTCGAGGAGGAGGCGGAGCAGTGTGCAGACCTCTGTCAGAAGGTTCTCCAGTACTGCAGCAGCCATGTGGACGAGAACCGGAGCCAGGCCTGTGCCACTCTCTACCTCATCATGAGATACAGCTACAGCAATGCCAGCGTGAGCGCACACACATTTTAATGTATTTATTAGAGTCCACAATTACAAAATACATTATAAGGGCCCAAATATTTTTCAGTTGCTTCTGATGTCCTATAATATACATCCGAAATAACATTTGTCTCAGTGCATGAGTCCAAACAAGTTCAGAATGTACAGGATGTAAACAACACACATGAACTTATTCACAGTCAACATGGGTCAAACGCCTCCATCTGCCAAAATATTATGGGTAGAGGAAGCACCTTCTCCTCCAAACACACCTCCTTAAACACAGTACTTGAGTAAATATACTTAGTTACTTTACACACAACACACACACACACATACGCACGTACACACACACTAGAGATGCGCGGATGGGCTTTTCCGTCACCCTAATCCGCGTGTACACGTTCATTATCCAGCCGTCATCCAACCGCATTAATTATATTATCCTATTTATAGATCCGCACCAACCGCAGCGCAGGGATGCACATGGGATTCTATATGGATACGTGCTTGTACAAACAATGTCACTCACCGCCATCACCGATGTAGTGACTGTATACGTTATCCATGGTAACAGCAAGCCCTCCGTCTCCCATCACTTTCTCACTTCGGAACTTTTCATAAGTCACATCCAGTCGTCGGCAGGGTTAAGAACTAAACTAAATCCGCCGTTTATCTCTCACATAGCTGCCTTTAGTCCACTGTGTTGTTGTTTGGAACGTAGAAGGACCCCTTGCCGGCAAAATGTCAGTCATTTGCTTCCTTCTCTGTCAGATCAATCTTTATCTAATCTCTAAAGCTGCATAGAGAGAATGAGGAGCAGCATCTCAACACCTCAATGTCAGATTATATTTCATTTAAGGTCACTTAAGAGCACAGGGGTTGCTTCTGATGCACGCACACGCATACACACACACACACACACACACACACACACACACACACACACACACACACACACACACACACACACACACACACACACACACACACACACACACACACACACACACACACACACACACACACGCACGCATACGTGCAGAGGGTGGGTGTTTCAAACATCCTCTTATTCCATGGTTTCCATTTTTCCTCTCCCGCCCAGCTTTAATGTCTTTTCCATGTCTATTTTGAGCGCAGTGGAGAACATTTCAGCTACAGGATGTGTCACTGAGCAGTGAGCATGGAGATATGTCACTGTCGAGCCCCCCATTCTCCTCCCTTCTTCAACTAATGACAGCTAGAACTCAGGGTGCGTGCGTGCGTGCGTGTGTGCGTGTGTGTGTTTGAGTTTGTGTGCACATTTCTCTGCAACTGAAAGAAAGTAAGTGTGCTTTCTTGTAAAAGCGTTTGTGCAAGCGAATGCGACTCAAGGCCACAGAGATGGAGGGAGAGAGAGCGTTTCGGAGGAAAGAAAATCACAACAATGTTTTTAGCCAGAGGTATAAAGTGGAGAGGAAGGAGTACAAAAGAACAAAGTAGAAAAAGAAGAAAGGGAGGGAGGGAGGGAGGGAACGCAGACGAGGAGATGGTACGTGTGTGTCGTTCACTGTGGTAGACTGTTTTGTAGCTGCTGCAGCACTTGATGTTTCCTGTGTTTAGCATGTGTACACTAGACCAGTGTTTCCCAAACACTGGGTCCGGACCCATTTGTGGGTCGCACTTAGACACATTTTGGTTGTGTGTAAATATCCCTTTTTTCGTTTCCTACATTATGTTTTTGTACATTTTTCAAAATAATTTATTAAATAAATACACAAATCAAAGAAATGCCATAAATTAGAAACAAAATTACTTTTTAGAAGTAATGAAAATAGCAGATCTACAAGCTCACAATGTGTTCGTAGATTGGCTATTTTCACTAGTTTGGGTCCCAGGGAAACATCAAACTTTTCTTTTGGGTCTCGAGCTAAACAGTTTGGAACCACTGTATTAGACGCTTGCACACACACACACACACACACACACACACACACACACACACACACACACACACACATGCACACAGAACAAACGCCTTTAATTCAAGGTGAATTACTTCTGCCCCTCTGCGTCCCCCCGCCTGTTTGTTTACATACTGACTGATTTGAATTAGCATAGCAGCTACATGACTCATCCTTATAGATTAGAACCTCCTCTCTACCTCTACCTATGTTTGTTTTCATCCCTCCATCTTCCATTTTCTCACTGTCTGTCTGTCTCTCTCTCTCCTGTCGTTTCTATTAGATTGTGGTAATATAAAAAGAAAAGCTTTTCCCAGAAATGGATCAAATCAATAAAATCATCGTTCTGTGGTTAAAGTGGAGTTAGGGAGGGCTTGGAAGGGGAGGTTGAGGGAATTAAAGGGATAAAGGCAGCAGAAAGGGGGCGAGAGAGAGAGAGAGAGAAAGAGAGAGAGGAGACGGAGAGACAGATGGGGGGATGTGTTGACTTAGGCCATCATTTAGGCTGCTTGTGAAACACACACACACACACACACACACTCTCATATAGACACAGAGTTAGGGGGGGGCAGTGATGGGCGTATAGGCTCTGGCTCCATGCTCAGTTGAACAGAATGGGGCCGTTGAGATGATCCATGGGTGATTATGTCTGTGCTAATGGGAGATCATTTCCCGCTTAGCTGGCCCTGCACTGGAGATAGATGGGGCTACACACACATCTACACACACACACACACACACACAGAGACAGACGGATCGGCATATATACTGTACACACACGCTCTGAGATGGATGGAAAATGGTGTTTGTCGGCCCTGTTATCTGGGACACCACTGTGTGTGAGGAATGGAGAGACATGGGGAGGCAGCATGGGGGGACAAATGAATGAATGAATGAGAGAAAGAAATCTTCCAGGGCTGGTCTTACTTAGTTTCACAGAGAGGGTACTTCTTGCCACTTCCATTACCAGCAATATCAGCTCGCTTAAATGAAACCCCATCTCCTTTCCTAACCACTTAAGCCCTGTATACTTCATCGTACGACGAATAGCAAAAATAGCCCTTCCATAAGCACCACGCCACGACTGCTATTTTTGTTTGACTATTCTTGACAATTCTCGTTTATAATGACATGCCCAAAATAGGGACACGGGGTGAAAGTGCTTAAGTAAATCTTCCCAAATTGGAAAATGTATCCCAATTTTTTTTTATTATGAAGCCTACCTTATGAAATCACCTAAAACAAAATGTGCTACAGATGAACTCAGATCTACTTGAGCCTCGTCTCTCTCTCACTTTCTCTTTTTTGCATCAGTGAGCCTATTGACACATACTGTAAAACCAGCGTGAACCAGTGGTTTTATGTGTTGTTGACACTTGTGGGCAGTCCACTGTGTGTGCGCGTGCGTATGTACAGTATGCCCGGATGTACCCCCAAAGCGCATTTTAATTATTTTAATTATATTTTTTAAATAATAATAAAAAAGGAACGGTTTTGGACATACAAGGTTTCCAGCCGACAGCAACGATATACGGTATATAATAGAATGGAGATCCACTTCATATTTGGCCTAATAGCTACAATAGTAGGCAATGAGTGTCTTTATTTACATCGACAGGGTATTGTAACTAACGAAAAAAATGGACACCATGGATTTACAGTGAAGGAAAACCTTTCACTTTGTTACAGTACATTCTGAAATTCAGCTTTTTGTCATGTCCCACAATCCTTTGGAGCAGTGGTTCTCAAACCTTTTCAAGTCAAGGACCCCCAAATTGATATGTTTCATGCCAGGAACCCCCAGAAGAGAAGATTTATGTTAAAAGAAATGAAAAATTATTTAAAAAATCTATTTAAAAAAAAAAAAACATAGCAGATATACAAGCTCGCAACGAGGCTCGAAGTTAACGCGCTGTGAACTTGTAAATCTGCTGTTTTTGAATAGCCAACATATAAATGGATAAAGTGGATGAAATGATTGTGACGCTATGTTAACTACTTTTGCCGGGGACCTCCTGGAACACCCCCCCCCACAATGACCCCACTTTGAGAACCCATTTGGAGCATTACTCCGGTGCAAAACGAGGCCCGCTCCCCACCGCATGCTTGTCTAATGTCTTTTTCATTTCCTGGTCAGAACTTCTCGAGGGTGAAGATGCAGGTGACCATGTCTCTGGCCTCTCTGGTGGGCAAGTCGGCAGACTCGGCAGACTTCCACGAGGAATACCTGCGCCGCTCGCTGCGCACCATCCTGGCCTACGCGGAGGAGGATGTGGAAATGCAGAACACACAGCTGCCTTCACAGGTGAGTCACACACGTACTAGTACAGCAGTGGTTCTCAAACTTTCATTTCAAGGACCACCCAAATTAATATATGTAATTGGCCACGGACTCCCATCTCAAAATGTATTGTGCCAGGGACCCCAGAAGAGAAGATTTGTGTAAAATTACAAAATGTTCCAAAATATCAGATGTACAAGCTTGCAGCGTGTAACGAAGTGATGCACTGTGAGCTTGTATATCTGCAATTTTTTTATATATATTTTTACACAGACCTATTTATTATTATCCAACAATTTAGCGTCTGCAAATAAACGAGACTAAAAAGCGACGCAAGTACTTCAGACTAAACGTTTGGTGATGCCTCATCCATTCATTGCAAAATTGACCAGAAGAGAAAGGGGGGAAATAATAACTGTGTGAAAGGCAGCCGCAAACAGAAGGGTGTTTTAAAAGGCGATCTAAAAGAACTAAGAGTGGCAGCCGACCTGTTTATATGATATAAATGTAAATATAATAATTAAGTTGCGTCATCGCCTTGATATAACCGCGCTAGTGTGTATGTTCTCATAGGAAACAATATCGCTGCAAACATTCTGTCACTCGCGGGACTACGAGCCAATGGGGCGCCGCCTCTGTTGCGGCGTTATTTGAAAGCACACGTCAATGAAGTATACCTACTATGCTGTAGCATGTTGTGTTTGTATCAACAGGTTGATGAGCTTCTGAGGAACCTGAACAGTATTTTATCAGACACAGTGAAGATGAGAGAGTTCCAAGAAGATCCTGAGATGCTTATGGACCTCATGTACAGGTGAGACACATCTGTCTGTCTTTTGTATCTATCTCACTGCCTATTCACTCTGTCTATCTGTCATAATTATCCATCTGACTGTTTATTCAATTTATCTGTCTGTCTGTATATCGATCTGTATGTATGTCGTATCTGTGTATCTCTCTTTCTATCTGTCTTTCTGTCATTGTGTCTCAGTGTTTCTCTCACTGTCTGTCTGTGTTGCTCTGCATAGCTCTCTGTCTATACTGTTTATACTCTGTCTCTCTACCATGTGTCTCGTGTCTTGTCATGCCGCTGGTTCTTATTTCTCTGTGGTCTGGGCTGTTTTGCTTCTATTTGCTGCCCTCACTATGGCAACCATGTGGTAGCAGTTTAGCCCTCTGATCTAGCTTTGTGTATATGCAAATGAAAAAATGGTGTGTGTGTGTGTGTGTGCGTGTTCATGTGGTGAAGAACAGACACAAAGACTGCATACATGTGTGGTATGTTGATTTAGGCGCCTTCCATGCATGTCTGCTAATGTCCCCTAGTACAAGTGTCATTCATCATGCAACTTTCTGTTTTGATTTTAGTCACAGTCACCTGATATCCGTGCGTACGTGTGTGCGCGCGCGCGCGCGCGCGTGTGTGTGTGCGTGCGTGTGTGCGCGTGTGCGTGTGCGTTTATGCATCTGAGCAGAATAGCTAGTTAGCTTGATGGACTCACTGTGCTGTGCTCACCCTGACGTTCTGTCTTCAACTCCCAAACACTCTCAAGTCATTTGTGTAGGAGACATTTGGTCTCCAGATGCATACATTTATTCATACCCAAAAGTATGTTCACTCTGCTATAAATGAATTCATTCACGGGCCCCGCCGTATTATACGCTTGTCGCTCTCCGTCTCCTAGTGATTATTCGTGCATTATGCCAACTGGAAAACCATTTCCATATTTTTATTGCTCATGACAAATACATTAAGACTGCCTCAGTACACAATCCAAAATGCCCATAACACTCCGGCACTTAAAACACACATACCATTTCACTTCAACACTCACTCTCAGACACACACTCATACACACACACACCAATGTTATATTTGACATTTGGTGTCCAGATGCTTACATATATTTATACTTAATTATATGGACTCGTCTGGCTTGAATTAGACACATTAATTCACCCCTTTTTGTATTGTGTCCTGTTTCACTACTGTTTATGTAGTCATAGGAAGGCTATCACTATCCTTTTAGTTTAAGTTTTGCCTTTTTGTATGTGATGTAGTGGCTTAAAGTAGTGTATTTGAGGCTATACACATATACATTACACGCCCACCTGTTTCCAAGTGTGTACACCACTGTAAACCTACCTACATTATCAATCTTGTGCCCATTGAATCATATGGGAGGTGTCATGGTTCATCCAGTACACTCCATAAGTTCAACTATGGCCACATACCCCCCCCCCCCCCCCCACCCAAGAAGAAAAGAAAAGGGGAAAAAAAGAAACACACCTCCCTCTAGGGAGTCACTGATATGAAAAAGGAAAAAGGAATGGCTCATATGAAAGCCAATTTAGAAAAACACCAGGGCTGATACAAAAAGCTTGCACTGTGGTTACAGATCCTAAAGGACACAGTATTTCACATTTCACAACTTTGACATAGTGTCGTAACGTTGAACATTTATTTTTCTATGAAATTCCCTCTAAATGGACTCTTGGCCGTGACTGCTCTGACAGCTGAATGCAATCGAAAAATACAGGAAAAATAAAATCAACCTCTTGTGTACATACTGTAAGTAGCGCACAGGGAGCATCCATAATAAAAGCCATAAGTCAATGCTGATGACCTGATTCAACCCACCCCAGGATAGCCAAGGGCTACCAGACGTCCCCCGACCTCCGTCTGACCTGGCTGCAGAACATGGCGGAGAAGCACAGCAACAGGAAGTGTTACACGGAATCTGCCATGTGCCTGGTCCATGCCGCTGCCCTGGTGGCAGAGTACCTCAGCATGCTGGAGGACCACAAGTACCTGCCTGTGGGCAGTGTCACCTTCCAGGTAGGGGGCACAACACACACACACACACACACACACACACACACACACACACACACACACACACACACACACACACACACACACACACACACACACACACACACACACACACACACACACAGAATGTACAGAAGCAAGAACCTTGCATGCAGGTTGGTTTAGACTAGAATGCAAAGTCAATTGAGCCTAATAGGCACATTGTATTTGTATTTATTGTTCAAGAATTTAATTGCCTGCAGTGTTGCCACAGCTTTATTGTAAGGGCATGTAACAAATTACCATGAAATCTAAGAAAATAAAAATAAATACAAAAACCTTGATTATGCCACAGATAGGAGACCATAGATTTGCTTGGTGTGGGTGTTGGGTCCTATGCACCACACTGCCTAATTCCCCTGCTGCTGGTGGTCCCCTCAGCGGCCTGTGTGTCCAGATGGGGGAGCTGTACACTCAAAACGTAGCCATGTACACTGTACTGTAACTAATGGTCTGTTGGTACCACTGCTTAACATTAATGCATTTGTACCAAGATACAGTAGTGACTGGCTAGGAAATCAGGTCACAGCACACGCTGCAGTTTGCAATTTGTAGCAAATTCTTACGTTTTTTTCTTTTTTGTCATAGTAGGGCTGCAACTATGATTAATACTTTATTTGTTATTTTATACTTAGTCACAAAACGGTGTTTAAATAATCCATTCAATCGATTAGTTTTTAACTTTTACACCCCTAGTAAATAGCTTGTTGATATCAACACATTGAAGTTATCACTACAGACCTGAAACATCGGATCTGCAGTGGTAACATCAATTTGTTGATATCAATACAAGAACTAAAGGGAAAACCAATTGCAGCGTGTGTCCTGATTTTCCTGCCTGCTACATGAGTGGTTCTTCTGGGTCAGCACCTCTACTTATAGCCTACCAAAGACACCAGTGTTTGGGCACTATCTTCAGCTGAGAACAAAATAGGGACAAACAGATCATTCATGAGTCATGCTTCCGCGGGTCCATGGGAACAGACTGTCCCTCTCACCTGAAAACAAACAATGTCCGTGAGTCAGTGAGCTGCCACACATAGACATAAGCACTGCTGTGGGGCTGGCACGGCACAGGACATCCTGACCTGTAGCAGTCAGCGGGCCATCGATCGAATGATTATCTGATTAGTTCCATTTCCCACTGTAGGACATCTCTCCTCTTGCGCACCCGCGGTGCTGGAATCAGCCCATCGATCATTTGATTAATTAGGGCACTAGCCGATTGATCAACTGACTGATTCCTTCCACAGAACATCTCCTCGAACGTGCTGGAGGAGTCTGCTGTGTCGGACGACATCCTGTCCCCGGACGAGGATGGGGTGTGTTCAGGACGCTACTTCACAGAGCATGGGCTGGTCGGGATGCTCGAGCAGGCCGCAGAGCTGTTCAGCAGAGTAAGGCCTGCAATGACGTAAAATCTTGAAATATGTACTAGAGGATTATCTTAAAGCTGCATTGTAAACCGCACCGGTAGTAGCTACGTTTGTCACGCCTTGGCTTCCATAGGGTGTGTGTGAAGGGGAGGGGGAGAGTTGGCTTGTTTTCACACACGGCAGTATAATTCCCCTTATTTATCACTAAGTGCCACGTATCACATAATGAGGCTTTAAAGTGTTACACCGGTCATAGTTTAACCTCATGAACCTTAGCGCAGTGGTTCTCAAAGTGGGGTCCGGGGACCCCCAGGGGTCCTTGAGGTGGTTCCAGGGGGTCCCCAGCTAAATCCTTTTCATTTTAAACTTTCGCCTTTGCATTGATCCATTAGATCAAATGTTCCCTCTTGAATAGTA
Organism: Gymnoscopelus braueri; assembly: GCF_963280865.1. Lineage (NCBI taxonomy): Eukaryota > Metazoa > Chordata > Actinopteri > Myctophiformes > Myctophidae > Gymnoscopelus > Gymnoscopelus braueri. The sequence goes on along the minus strand of NC_137608.1, from coordinate 25,578,770 downwards.
TCATGATTATGCTAACCGGCAGTATTATGATTGTCTTGTTAGGGGAGCCTGTTCGAGGCAGTGAATGAAGTCTATAAAATCATCCTCCCAATCCTGGAGGCACGCAGAGATTTCAGAAAGCTGACCTCCACTCACGACAAACTGCATACAGCCTTTGATAACATCATTGAGAAGGTATGTTTTTTTTCTTCTTTTGTTTCATCTGGCAGGTTAATTACTACACAGCTTATCTGATTTAGAATGATAAGGTAAGACACCTACTGGTTGTCAATAAAGTTATTTGAAACAGATAGCACACTGAATATGACACTAGATGAGCCGCTATCTTTAATGTAATTTGGACGTTGTTGCATTGGCAACGACGGCTCTGTGGATTGTAACTTTAATATTTGTTCTTTTATAAATGTTCTTTAATGTGTAATAGCAATATGAGTCTAATTCTTTCTTTCTTCCAGGGACATAAGAGGATGTTTGGGACTTATTTCCGGGTGGGTTTTTATGGAGCCAAGTTTGGGGACCTGGATGAACGAGAATTTGTTTACAAGGAACCAAGGATCACACATCTGCCTGAGATATCCCAAAGGCTAGAGGTAGGTGCATGCACAGTGTGTATGATTCATGTGCATGCATGTGTCTGTGTTGGGGGTGATTCGTGCAGAATTCGACTTTCTGTCATCCAACTGCTATAATAAGCTGAAATAATGTCCTTGAGTGTAATAATGTAATACGGCTGTAATGCAGTATCACTCTTTATACCATACTTTATATTAAACTATATCACTGTATGCCCTGAATCTAGACCTTCTACAGTCAGTGTTTTATACTTTATATTAAACTATATCACTGTATCCCCTGAATCTAGACCTTCTACAGTCAGTGTTTTATACTTTATATTAAACTATATCACTGTATCCCTGAATCTAGACCTTCTACAGTCAGTGTTTTATACTTTATATTAAACTATATCACTGTATCCCCTGAATCTAGACCTTCTACAGTCAGTGTTTTATACTTTATATTAAACTATATCACTGTATCCCTGAACCTAGAACTTCTACAGTCAGTGTTTTATACTTTATATTAAACTATATCACTGTATCCCTGAACCTAGAACTTCTACAGTCAGTGTTTTATACATTATATCAAACTATATCACTGTATCCCCTTAACCTAGAACTTCTACAGTCAGTGTTTTGGAGAGGAGTCCTTGGAGATGATCAAAGACTCTATACCAGTGGACCGGAACAAACTCAATCCCAGCAAGGTAGTTGAGAGAGTATTATAATGAATCCACTTGTTTTTAAAGGTGGTGTTAGTGCTATTTTGGCTCTGTATTCTGATAGTAATTATTGCTATAGAGTGTTTGATTATATTGGATTGGCATCTCAATCTGAAAATGTATTTTATGTATAATAACAAGCTGGAGAACACCCTGTTACTGAACACTTTAACAATGTTTACTATTGGATCTTAAACCTTTAAAAAAAGAAAAGAAATGTACATGCAAATATCACTTACACCCCTTTTAATCTACTGTTTCAACTGTTATCATTACTCTGAAATAACTCCTTACGTACTAAATGTACATTACAGAACCATTCAATGAAAATGTATATATACTGGGTAGTAGGTATGTTAATGATTAACCATTTAACCATGAATCGATAATACGAGTTGTAATCAATGAATACTCAAATGATTAATAGTTTATTTTCATTACAAAGCCAGGCTACTGAATAAACACTGATCTTTATATTTTTCTTGTAGGCCTATTGTGCTGTATTGGTCATTTATTAATGGGTCACACAGCAGATATCCGTCCATTGTCAATTGTGCCTTTCCTTATTGATTAGTGATGAATTAATCAACAACAAATTTCAATTAACAATTATGAAAATGTTTTTAAATGGGCATTCCTATTGTAGTAATAATAATAATAATAATAAACCATCTCTCCAAATACAGGCATACATCCAGATCACCTTCGTGGAGCCCTACTTCGACGATTATGAGATGAAAGACCGGCTGACCAACTTTGAGAAGAACTTCAACCTGCGACGCTTCATGTACACCACGCCGTTCACCAAAAGCGGCCGGCCGCGGGGCGAGCTCAACGAGCAGTACAAGAGGAAGACCATCCTGACCACCATGCACGCCTTCCCGTACATCAAGACTCGCATCAACGTCATACAGAAAGAGGAGGTAGGCTTGCACTGCCTCAGTGCATAACACAAACATGCAATGTATGCATGTACGGTATGGTTGATATTTGTGATCTACAGTATGCTGCAATGCTTTGATCTTTGAAACCGTGGTTATAAGCATGCAGTACTCATGTCAAATCTTTTTATGTTGAATTGGAATTTGACTGTGGTTTCTAAAGTTTGAGCCTAGAGTCAAACTTGTATTGAACAAAGGGATGTGCCCTTGTCCCTGTAAGATGTTCCTGTACTCGTATGTCATTGTAAATGAAGTAACTCAAGACATAGGTTATTTTCTCATTTCTGGCTTTCAGAAACAGAATCATCTTTATTGTCACATCACAGGTTTAGTGCGCTCCATCATTTGTAGTGAGAAGACAGAGGATAGAGGTAGGGTAGAGCAGGAGAGTTAAGAAGAAAAGAAAAGAACACAGGATACAGGAGTTTCCTTGCAAATCAGGATCCAACTGGCTCATATTGATATTGGATGACAGTAGAAAACAATAATTTTGGAACGGAATGTCCCCACGAACAGAGCTTGGAATCACCCACCATGGCATCATTTTACAACTGGCCCATTTTCACCGTTCTTTCTGTCTTGTCTCTCCAGTTTGATCTGACTCCTATTGAGGTGGCGATTGAAGACATGCAGAAGAAGACTAGAGAGTTAGCCATTGCCACACACAGAGACACGCCAGATGCTAAGATGTTACAGATGCTGCTGCAAGGCGCTGTGGGAGCGACCGTTAACCAGGTACAGTTACGGAGTGGGGGAGCGCTAGCTGTTATTTACTGTTTCCCCCTCTAATCCCTCCTTGTCATAACACAAAGCACCTGCTCTGTTGAGATCTATTTAATTCAATGAACAAAATGATTGGCAAATGATCCGTCTTTTGAATGATTGCCCTTCTGCGTAGAAACCACTTTGTTTTTTTTCTTGATCCCAGAGGGATTCTCATTAACATGTCAGGGGCAGATAAACCGGCCTCTACCTGTATTTATTGAAGACATTTACAGTTTCCATAGTGCAGTAATCACAGAGCACAGGTGGGGGAGACGTGACGTTGATTGCACATCAAAGCCCTCGGTCCATCCGCTGCCCCCTAATCCCCCCTCCTCTCTGCCTTCTCTCCTGATTTAGTTAAAACATCAATTCGCATCCCCTTCTCCCCTTTCATGTTCCTCTGCCGCATGGCACACTGCTGAACTGCAGGGCTCTTTGATCTGATCGCTCCTAGCGCCTGTCGGCCGGCATGGTAAGCGTTGGAGTAATGACAGAGCTAGCTGCTACAGCCCCCCCTCCCCCAGCCATTGCTTCATCTTCTATATTCTAAATCTGACAGGTCCCTTGTTTCAACATGAGGGCTATATTATATATCTATATATATATATCCTATATTAAACTTGGCTACTGGGAGGGCCGGCCGGCGTACTACGGCCGCGTCACTCTGGCACTCAGACATAACCATAAACAAACCCGATACTCCCATATATAGGCATGTCACTATGTCTCGGGCAGAACCATAAACAAACCTGATAGACCAATATATAGGCATATATGGAGATCCGGTTGGCCAGAGCCACAGATCCGGCAGCTATGCCATATATGGTCATGTGTATATATGGGACTGGCCGATTTCAAACTCGGCTCGCGCATCGGCAAGGATTCAAGGGAGCGCGGTGCCCGCCGTCGAGTAGATCGGATATGCAGTTGTCCAGAACCGTCGATCCGACCGATATTATGTCCATATATGGGCATGCCAATATATAAGCATATACTGATGACATCAGGGATCTCCATATATGGGCATAAAAGGGACAAGGCCTGACAGATACAGAGATCTCCATATATGGGCACAAACGGGACACAGACAGACGGGTACAACGGGTACTCTGACAAAGCCCCCGACACTATGACTCAGACATATCGGTCGGATCGGCAGTGCGACGTAGGTGTGAGGGTCGCGTAGCTGCCCGAACCTCTAGTATATATACTGTATAATATAATGTTCAGCAGCAGCCCCTGTAAACATGTAACTCTTGTCTGTAATCAGCAGAAGAGATATTTTTGTTTTGTTTTCTGGATGTCTGTCCAGGGTTCAGACCAAGAGGAGCTGTTAGTAATGCTAATCAGCTCTGTTTAAATGTGTCTGTCATGACAGTGGGCGCATGAGCCTCGCTGCGGTTTTATGATAGGATAACAAGATCTCACACGGGGAAGACAAATGGCAGGTCAGCGCGGGGGTGTTTCATGTGTTCATTCGAAATCTGGTTCTTTGCTGTAGCAGTTCACCCACTTACTGTAGCAAGCCATCTTCCTCAGAGTGAAAGAGAAGAATTCTTCACCCTGTTCTTTCCTTACATGCACTCACATGCACAACAGTTGAACTCCCTCTTTTTTTCCCCCATCTCTCTCTCTCTCCCTCGTGTCCTCTTGACTTTTCCTTTCTCTTTCTTTGATTCCCTCTCTTATTTTTCCTCTTTCCCTGTCCTGCTCTCAACCGCTCCCTCTGCAGGGCCCGTTGGAGGTGGCCCAGGTCTTCCTGAATGAGATCCCAGCGGACCCCAAGCTCTTCCGTCACCACAACAAACTACGGCTGTGTTTTAAAGAGTTCATCATGAGGTACGATCCGGTCCAAATCCAGAGCCAGTCTAACGTACATAACGTGTAGCGACAACCCAGAAAAGTGGGGGAAAGCCCTTTGAACCTGTGGTGGACCAGTATCCAAACAGACTCCGCCGTCATTTTTATTTCTACCCTTCTTTGAATTCTCATTCCTCTTTCTCTTGAGCGTCACTAACGGCTCACACTAGCTAGATCTGTAGGTACACTGTAAAATCGTGAGTGTTCATTTCGGGTCCATTTGTACACTTGTTGACTCGTTGAGTTAAATGAACAGGATTTTACCATGTAAAGAGGGTACTGTGACTATTGGAGAGATGTGGCTGATAATATACATTAAATAGTTGATGATACTTCAGGGAAGACTGACAGGTATGATGATGAATGCGATTTATTATAACTCATCGTGACAGGGTGTCTTTTTTCATTTTTCATTTCCCATATGACATATAAAGATGTTTTTCCCCCATAATATTGCTCAGCTGGTTTTAATTTCAATGCAGTTGCAAAACATGATTGTTCCCAAGAGTTGTTTGAATATATTTTTGAATATTCAAAACATCTTGAGTGTGTTTATGTGCATGTGTGTCTACATCTACGTAACAGGGAAATCTGTTCATTTTAATATCCTTAGCTTACAGTAGATCACATTCCAGCTGTCTTGATTGCTGCGAGCAGGCCAGCAAATATTTACCTTAATTTCCAAAACATTTACTTTTTTCCCCTAATGCATGCAAGGTGAGACTTGTTTCTACAGTATGCCAAGACTTAACCTTTCAACTATGCCATGTTTTTTTTTGTTTCCAAATTGAATTATGGAAATTATTCTTTCCAGTCATCAACCTCATACGTTAGAGCTAATTTTTCAAATGTCACCCATTACTGTAGTCCTGGTTATTTCACTGTGTAATGTTTTATTCTTATTATTATTGAGGCTGTCTGTGTGTATGTAACAAGTAACTCTGCCCGCAGTGACTCTATACACTGTATCAGCATCATTATAAAGGGCAATTTTGTAGATCTTGTAGATCTGCAATTTTCACTCAATGTTCGCCCCCAGAATGGGGACGCCAGGGTTCATGTGGTTAAGCCCTTTTGCCAATGGCCAAAAAAACCACCAACTCCCACTAACATCTGGCTTTTGTCTTTACTGAAAGAGGTTTCAATTGACATTCATTATCAGGACAAATGACTCGGTAGTCACAGGTATTTATTGGCCCCAGCTCCGATCGGCATAATGGAATCATTCCTTTAATTTATGTTATTGTTTCTTATATTTAATAATTTTATTATTGTTAATGCTACAATGTCTGAGGAACCACAACAAAATAATTTGACTGTTATGTACCCAAGATTTAACAATGCAAATCATGAATGACACTCGGGCAGAGGCACACATTTTTGCCCTTTTTGTGGACTGTGCGATGCTACTGTATGAGAGAGCTTCTGATTTGAGGGGGAGAGGAAATGAGTACAGGGAGCACGATTTGTTCGAAGTAATTCAAACTTTTTTGTAATCAGAATCCTCTACTATGGGTCAGATATAACAAGGAATTACTTGGCAAGTAAATCTTTGAATTGATCAAATACAATATCATTCACAGACTCACAGTCGCATTCTGTACATTGCAAGCCAGGAAGGGAGTTAATTAAACATCTGCAGATGGAAAATTCTCCTCGCCAGTCTTGTGCTGTTCATAGACGACGTGCACATATACTGTATACCGTTACACAACATTGCCGTTCTCCATATTACTCTCATTAAAAGCAGAGAGATAAACTCGGACATGTGTTTGCAATCTTCACCGTCTCTCGGCTTTCCTGCCCACACCAGGATTTGGCCATTATACAGTACATGTCATGATGGAACACCCTCATACCTGTCCTCTGTGCTGACTTCAGACCCTGTGGTGTTCAGCTGTCACCATGTACTCTCCCCTTCTCAGCACAACGGGAAGAATAGGATTTTATTTCTCAGCCATTTGCGACCGTGAAAATGTATTTCGTTCCACTGCTATTACAGCCGTCTTGGAAACAGCCCTGTAGGGAAGACATCGTTAGGTTCTCATTATAGCAGAGAATACTTGGGAACTACTAACAAGGTCGTTCCATATACTGTCAAGCACATTGTTAACCCTTATAGAGAGGAATTGTGCACGAAGTATAGGTGGTGTCATGTAGCCATTCATTAATTCATTAATTCATTTATCCATCCATCCATCCATTCATCCATCAATTCTACCATTCAACTAGCCATTTTTCACTTATCCCATTCAATCCGGGAAAGCATCTGTGTCATTTTTACATTTCTTTGGCCATTCAAAAATAGCAGATATACAATCTCATAGCGCACAGAGTGCCACGCTACGAGCTTGTAGATCTGTTATTTTTGAAAAATCTTGGAACATTTCTGCAAATCTTTGAATACATTTAAAAAACATTTTTTTTAACTCAAATCTTTGCTTCTGGGAGTCCCTGGAACAAAATATTTTGATGGCCAGTCGGCGGCCAAATAAATATAATTTTGGGGGTCCTTGACATATTTTCTTTTTGAGAACCACTGATATTATAGCAACATAATATTTAAAAAAAAACTGATAGGATTTAGAAGACATTTTTTAGAAGCGGGTCTTCATGTCTTAATGGATTAAACCTACCTCCTCTCCTCATCTTTCCTCTCCTCTCCTCTCCTCTCCTCTCCTCTCCTCTCCTCTCCTCTCCTCTCCTCTCCTCTCCTCTCCTCTCCTCTCCTCTCCTCCAACGTGTAGGTGTGGGGAGGCGGTTGAGAAGAACAAGTACCTGATCACACATGACCAGAAGGAGTATCAGCAGGAGCTGAAGAAGAACTACAATCGCCTGAGAGAAAGCCTGAGGCCTATGCTGGAGAGGAAGATCCCTGAGCTGTACAAACCCATCATCAAACCTCGTCTGGAGAACAGGTAAATATCTGTAGACAGGTGTGTCCTTTGGAAGAACCATGGACACACACTTGCAGTCAATCTGTACCGTCAAAAAATGTTCTCTCTTCCTGTACATCAACCCATACTACCACTGGTATGCATACAAAATGGAGACGCATCTACTAATCATTCCAGAAGCGCATCCTTGAACTAATCTTTGTCACTGCGCAGTGAAATATGAAGTGAAAAGACAAATCTATTAATTAAAACCCAATTTTCACTTCTACATCATCTCCCACTTTGCTGTGACTCTGCACCAAAGACACTTTCCCTTTCTGCCCGCTGTGTGTGACATGGACAAGAGAGACTTTGACCATTATAATACATTGTGTGGTTGTTGGAAGACAATGCTGAGAGTTAAGCTCAAAAATAGTGAAAATAGCAGATCTACAAGCTCACAATGCGTCACATCGATATTGTAGACCAGCTATTTGTCTTACAAAGAAGTATATAGGGCTCAAGTGGTTGAGAAAATGATCCCCTCTTTATTTTTTTTTACCCTGCTTTTGCCTAATGTCAGTCACCAGCATGTTTTGATAATTGATAAAGACCGATGTCTGGCTAATTGTCCATCATCCACGCCATGTTGCTTTCAATCAATCTGAGAGCAGTTGTCTTAGTCTTTGTAATGCGTGTCTTTTTTGGTCTGACACGTGAGGATTTATTTTACCTCGCTGTCATTTTGTGCTCCTACCATACCGTGCAAACCTGATCTAAACGCTCCCCTTCCCTTCTCTCTCTCTCTCTCTCTCTCTCTCTGCCTGTCTCCTTTTTACCGACTCCACCAACTGTCTTCACGCCTAATCTTTTGTTTATGTCTCTCTGCTCTTCCTGCCTCCTCCTCCTCCTCCTCTGTACCCCCACCCCAAAGGGATTCCTTCAAACGGTTGAGTTTCCGCAGAACTCAAGAGGAGAACTCCTGAGATGCGGTGGCTCATCTGAGCAAGTGCTGCGGAAAGGAAAAGGGAGGATGTCACCCAGCAGAGACGGGAGGAGAACAGATAAGATGAAAGAGGAGAGGACAGAAGAAAGGGACGGCTCTCGCTGGAGATGCCCGGCTTGCATTGCTGTGTGGGGTTGAGCAGTACAAACGTGTCTGTCCACAACAACACAATCTAGTTTCTAAGCTCACATTCTCTAGTTTTTTTTTTTTTTTTAAGGTTGCTGTGTTTTGCTTTATTCTCGTGTTTTTCTTTTTTTTTCTTTTTTACTCAGTTGTTTGTCATAGGAAGTGAAGGAGGAAGTGGGATAAGGACATTACAGCAGGGATGGAGATTGTGAAAACAGTGTGGCTTATTCAAAAACGTCAGTGTTTCTGTTTTTGCTTCTATTTTGTGTTGTCTTTTCGGATGACTTCAAGTCCTGATGATAATGCTGCAAACTTACCCTCTACACAGCAAAAACCTCAAGTGTCAATTTATTCATTTGTACGCTGAGGGTTTTACTGGGTACCTGTAGGCGGGTTGGATGAGGATGAGAGTAGAGGTCCTTGCTGGCTCAGGGACTTGTGTGCCAATGTATGCCAGTACCGTGTGTATGTGTCTGTGTGTGTGTGTGTGTGCAAGCACACGCACACACCTAAGCTTATGTCAATGTGTGCACTCAGAAATGTGAAAAATAAATGTGTGTGCATTTGAATAGTATAATGGGAATATGCATACGTTTTGCTTGTGTGCTGAAGCGAATTTGTACTAAATGATTGATGTCAAATGAGTCTGTTCTGAGCATCCACCCCTCTCAGTGTCTCTGGATGGTATGTGCCACTCAGCGCAGCAATTCTATGGATGGAGGATTTCACCACAACACATTTCTGCTTTGATTCCAGAGTCCATACTTGATGTAATTTTTTTGTTGGAAACAATATCCTGTGTAGATATTAGCAGAGTTTTAACTTATTAAAAGTGAACCAAAACAATTCACTGAAGTCAGATAATGGAATTGGTCATGGTACATAACTTAGCTGTATGTTGATAAATGAGGCTTATCTTTAAATCCACATGATAATATATATGTAATGCTGGTTATGAATTAGATAATTACAAAGAAAATGTTTACAAACTTTGAGAGATTATTTAGCATTTTATTCTATGGAAAAGAAACATTTTTAGATCGATCGGCAATAATCTTTTTATATTACCATGATTCTTGTGTCACAGTGATGCAGGTCTCAATAAATTCTGAGTAACTTTGTACATAGCCGTGTTGTCTTAATTGATTGTAAATAAATTGGTTGTTAGGATATTTAGACTTAGTGCCAAATTTAAACCATTCTTTGTTTACTAACCAGAGCTGTGATGTTTTATGAGTTTGTCATATTGTGCTTTCAGCATACATTCCAAGATAGAAAGCTCTCTACTTGGCAGTAAATGTCACATTGCATTCCATTTAGTTTTCTGTTATAGCCTATAGAGGCCATGTGTTTTCTCCACCTAATGCAAATGTATAGGCAATTGGTAACTGTTTGTAATTATAGTGGCGGCATTCAAGCACTGGAAACTGTACATTCTTCCTGTTATTTTTTTATTCTAACATGCATTGTATGTGGAATTATAATTCCTTTTCATGCACAAAATGTCAAGGTCACGCACCTAAATAAAACTTAATATATACAAGTGTTGTACTGCAAATTCATCAACTCAAACACGTTTTTAAGAGCTAAAGCTTACGGAAAATGGTATTGTATTGCATTTGATCCTGTAGTGTATAGCACTAATTAATCAATAATATGAAAGTGGCAGACTGTATGTATATACACGGGAACTAATGATACTTACTGTAGAGGACCATTTAAAAATGTTTCAACATCTCCATATGGTTGTGTGTGTGTGTGTGTGTCAGTGGTGGAAAAAGTACAAATATGTTTTACTTAATAAGTAAAATGATCAATACTGCAATGTAGAAATACTCTTACTTGTTAAAGTCCGGAATTAAAAATGTACTTGAGTAAAAGTATTTGTATCAAAAGTACTCAATGTACCAAAAGTAGAAAGTACTCATAATGCAGAATATCCCATTTCACAAGTTTTCAAATGTATACAAATATTTTGAAAATAGCTGATCTACAAGCTCACAATGCGTCGACATATTGTGAGCTTGTAGATCGGCTATTTTCAATTGGCCGATAGGTATACATAGATAAATATAAAGGCTATTTTACTGAAATACTCCAGTAAAGTAATAATACCTCAAAATTGCACTTAAGTACAGTATTTGAGTAAAAGTACTTTACACCACTGGTGGGTGCGTGTGCGCGTGCGCGTGCTTAACTTTCCAGGAATAGAAGGATGTTTTTTCCATTAGCTTGGAATCACCACCATCTAATGAGCACAGGAGTTAACCTATATGAAGAATAAGGTTGAAATATCAAAAGCCTAGGACTCAATCATGACTCGACCGGTTGTGCATAATATTCTATATAATATAACTCTATGATAATCTTCCATTTATCCTTTTAAAAAAAAACTACAAGCACTGGCCGTCGCTCAAATATGACGACATACGTGTGTGCCGAGGAAGTAGATGCATGCTGAATGCAGGTCGGTACATTTCATTCACACTTTCACTCTCATGGACCCTAGTCTGTCTGCTGCTCGATGCAGTGCTGTCTGTCAGGCTGCCAGCTATACAGTACATTCTTTCTAAGTTGTGTGTTATTTCATTTCAAGCATCATAACGTTCCAATAAGTCAATAACTAATAACTTTGTTGTAGCGGTACCGTACGGACAGAGTGGGGCTTGAAAAATAAACAAAAGCCTTGGATGTGATTTGCTGCTGATGAGAGCGTCTTGATTTCACTTCGAGGATTAATAATAAAGTATTTATATTCTATTCTTATCTAAGACTTGTTCAAGAAAGTTACATCAGAAACCCCCCTGCAATGTATAGCATCTATAAATCAGAATGATTCACAACCAACCAGTGGTGTAAAGTAACTAACATGTACAATGTTTAGGTATTTGTTTTACTTTGTTGGAGTATTTCCAAATGTCAGTACTTCTACTTCTACTTCTACTCCACTACATTTCAAAGGCAAATATTGTACTTGTATTGTAATTTTAGTTACTAGTTACTTTGTAGATTTAATTATTATTACAAAACATACATTATTAACCACTTCAGCCCTATACATTTTGGCCATTTGAAAACTTGTGAAATGGGACATTCTGCATAATGAGTACTTTCTACTTTTGTTACTTTAAGCACATTTTTACATCAATACTTTTGTACCTTTACTCAAGTACATTTTGAATTCCTGACTTTTACTTGTAACAGAGTACTTCTGCATTGCAGTATTGATACTTTTACTTAAAGGAGAATTTTGGACTAAAGTTTTCTTACCTTTTCTATGACGTTATGATATCTTAGGATGAATGGTACAGTAGAAAAATGTCATAACTCCACCCCTGAGCCGCCACAGCTTAAAAGGTGCGCGGATAGGCCTTAGGTTAGATCACATATTTTAATAGCTTTTCTTTAAATTTTTTTGGTGAGATCTGACGTTCATAGTGACAAAACACTATGCAAAAAAAAAAAAAAAAACAGAAGTCTCGCTAGACGAGATTTCAATCTACTTGTTTTTTTTTTTTTTTTGGGACATTGTTCTGTCACTATGAACGTCAGATCTAAAAAAAAAAAAAAGCTATTAAAATATGTGAGTACTTTTTCCACCACTGTTACAACCCATATTAAAGGCTTACCATTTGACATCATGACAAACGACACTTCTGCACGACTTAAAGCCAAACACGAGTGTGGTGGTGCTAATACTCATCTTTGGAAGTTTATGACGAGCAATTATTTATTTTTTGCTCTGAAAGTCTTTTAAAAGGAAGCTTTTAAGCTCCTTTGATAAGGTGGATATAAGTAAATTAAATGCTGTCAGAAAGCATTCATTCATCTTCTGGTCCAGTATGTAACTTTTGTTCATGCCAGCCAGGCGAGTCGCTACCTGTGCTGCCTTTGAGCACACAGGCCATTAACCTGTTCCTACAGGACTTCAACATTAAAATAGATTTACGTAGATGAGTCAGCTATTAGGCCACAGGCTCTAGATAATAACCTTTATTTTTATTTAACATTCTTAAGGTGTTGTACCAAGCGAGCCCATACCGGCCCCACACTGCCACTGATCACTTCAAGTACAGTTAACCCATTAAGACCTGAGGCAGATTCTAGCAGAGGTCTTCTAAATCCTAACAGTTTTCTGAAAAACGTATGACTTTTTCATGTCAAGGACCACCCAAGATGATTTGTATTTGGCCTACGGACCCCCCATCTCAAAAATATTTTGTGCCAGGGACCCTCAGAAGAGAATATTTGTGTTTAAAAATGTTTGCTTTAAAACATATATTCAAAGATTTGCACAAAGTGTCACGATTTTTCAAAAATAGCAGATCTACATGCTCATAGCGCGGCATGGAGTGACGCACTATGAACTTGTATATCTCCCATTTTTTAATAGCCAAAGTATAAAATATGGTTGATTGTGGACCCTATATTAACACATTTTTCTGGGGACCCCCTGGTACTTCCTCAAGGACCCCTGGGGGTCCCCGGACCCCACTTTGAGAAACAGTGCTCTAGATAATAACCTTTTATTTATTTATTTAACATTCTTAAGGCGTTGTACCAATCGAGGCCCCATGCACTGCTGATTCCCACCACCTTGAACACTTCAAGTACAGTATTATTTAGCAGTGGTTGTGTTTTGGACCTGTCTGGTGAAGGAGGGAGATATAAGCTTCTCTGTCTCTGCCTGTAGCTCTCTGTAGATTATCCCGTGTTTTTGTGTGATCAAATGTGTTTTTTATGGCGTCGGTGCTACACAGAGAAAACTCTGAGGAATTCTGGCTGTAAATGGTAATTGCACCTTTTTCTTGCCAAGCTTCCCTTCACGCCCGGAGCATTCTAAATGGAGGGATTGTGACAGTAAATGCGTTCATATAGCAGACCTTTTAATATAAGGATACTGCATGCAGTTAGCTGTTCCGGGCAGTGCGCTATGAGGCGTGTCGGTACTACCTCTTCATAAACACTTGTGAAAATGGGATTGTGAAACTTGTTTTCCTGTTTGTGCGCTCCGGAGGAATGTGTCAACAAATGGAGTTTGACACTTAAGCTAGAGTTTACACTGAGCATACGGACACGAGAGATTTGGCTCCTTCACACTGCACTGCCATAACACACACTCAGACTGAGCTTCTTTGGTCTGAAGAGAAGGCTATATAAGATAAGCAGTGATGGTCCAGTTTGAAGGCTAGAATTATATACTGTGTACACACAAGAGTTTGTGCCTTTAGTACAGCGTAGAAGTGTGTTTTCCATTAAAGTCATGTCAGATAAAGCCATATTTTACTCATGGTCTTGTGCTCTAGGATCGACTGTCATTAGCTAACTTTAGCTTTTACCCTATCAGTGTGACATGGAGCCTGATGTGGACCTCAGCCCGGATAAAGATGACCTTCCACTCAGAGCCAACACCAGCCACATATTGGTCAAACACTATGTACTGGACATGACCATTCACCTCCACAGAAAGGTCATCGGTGGCAGTATCGTTCTGTTCCTGGAACCTGTTCCTGGTACTGGAGCATCGGCTAGGCCTGGGAGAAGAACTGAAATCGTGGATGGAGAAGGAGATGGAGAAGGAGAGACTGACGAGACTCCAGCAGAGGCTCTGTGCGTTACTGGAGATGTGGGTGAAGCCGGTGCCAAATTTAAGGATGAGGCTGCGGCTGCATTACAGGATGATACGAAGGATGAGGTGAGGGTTGGATGTGGTGTGGTGGCTGGAACCGCAGAGGAGGGAGGAGCAAAAACATGGAACAGCGAAGAGACTGGAACAAAATGTCAGCCTCCGTCTGACGTCGGCAAGGCTCACAATGTGCCACAGTCTGCCATTCCGCACACCAATGCATCCTGGGAGAGCACCGGTGACGGTGACTTCACCTTGGTGCTGGACTGCTGTGACCTCGCCGTGTCAAAGGTCGAGGCGTTAGACGTCATCTCTGTGCCAGCCATGTCCAGCCTCGTAGAGGAGGTCAAATGTCAGGGGTCGGGGCTCGGCTCGGCGGGCCAATCGGCAGCCCTGATTCAGAAACTGGTCTCCATCCCTTCTGGTCGATGGAGGGAGCAGCATCGGCTGTTCTCCCAGTGTAGCCGAGCCCCTGCTTCCCAGGGTGGGGGTACCCTGCGGTTCCATACGGACCGCTGGAGTCTGCAGGTGAGGAAGAGTGGGGCGGGGACACCTCAGGACTTCCCCCGAGCCCTGAGGATCTGCTATGAAACGAGGCCGGAGGGAGGCTCTGTCTCATGGACCAGAGATCAGGACAACAGGTGGGTCAGGAAGGAAATGAGTAAAACCGCACAAACAAGCAAATGGTATGATAATTTATCATGTTTTAAGGCTAACCAATTGGCTTACCACTTACCAGTCCGTGCTGAAAATGTAAAGTGTGTAGGTCAAATTGAAAAAATGTAATGCTGAAAGCTTTTAATGCTATGATGCACCTAGCCCCGTTACGAACCTCTCCCTCCGCTATACAGCTCCGAGATGAGGTCCCACTGTATTGGCGCTTAAATCGCCTCTGGCCAGCCTGTGGCCATGTTTTCCCATTGTAGCCGAACCGGGAGCAGTACTGGCACCTGACGTAGCGGGTTCTTCCGGGTTGAATGGCAAACATGGCCACAGGCTGACTAAATAAGCGATTTAAACGCTTATTTTCAACTCCGTCCTAAAAAGTTTACTTGCCGGAAAATCCTCAAACATCTGTAGGTTTAGGGGATTACCTTTTAGTTTTTGAATACGATGTGGCGAAACAGGTAATCCACAGACCCTTTGCCGGTGTTCTACCACTGCCGGTAGCCATTACAATGGGACCTCATCTCAGAGCTGTATAGTCGAGGGAGAGGTTCGTAATGGGGCTATGATGCACCATGTGTGGAATATTAATTAAATTATCAAAAGTACATTTTGATATTAGATGTCTTTATTATCCACAAAGGAAAAACGTTTTTTTATTAAGCTGTCAGTGTTCATTTTCTGTGTGCATGCATGTGTGAGCGTTTATTTGTTCATCGCTTGAGCACTGAAAGTTGTTTATAGTAAGTTTACCCTTGTTTGGCCGTCCAGGGTGTGTGTTTACACTGCGGGGTCCCCCATCAACAACCGAGCCCTCTTCGCATGCCAGGAGCCGCCTGTTGCCATGTCAACGTGGCATGCGAGGGTCCGGGCCCCCAGTGAGTGTGTGGTTCTGATGAGTGGGGAGAATCAGGCCATGCCCACTGAGGAAGATGACACAGGTAAGTCATTTGCCCGCATGCCCGTCTAGAATAATTAACACTCTGTGATTAAATATTCTCTGCAGATGTATTCTGGCATGCCAGTGTGTTACAGAAGTGTATGGTTTTTGTTTGTTAGTTTTTTTTTTCACTCTGAGCAAAGTTTTTCTCACTTTTCTTTTTCCACTTCCTTTCCTCCCTTCTCCCATCCACAGGTCTCTTAATCTGGGACTACTACGTCACTATGCCCATGCCCGCCTCCACCTTTACCTTGGCAGTGGGCCATTGGCGCCAGGCCACAGCAGAATTTACCACTGCCGTTGAGAGTTGGCTGAGTGGCAAAATGGAGTGTGGGGAGACGGCCAGAGCTGGGCCTGGGTCAGAGACTGTGGCCGGGCCTGCGGCTGGAGCTGGGAGCTCCACCAGTGAAGTAATAAAGTGCTCTACTCTCCAGACTGGCAGGTATTTTATTATTTTTCCTGTGTTCGTTTCCTCTGTTCTTCTCGTAAGGCTGCCGCCTCTCTCCAGTGTGTCCTTAACCCAAGGCTGGCCCTGCAGCCGCCTATGGCAGAACGTTCCCTTTCACAATGCCAGAAATGGAGCAGGTGAATTACTGTAGGGGCAGTGGGTAGCACTTAATCAAGGGCCTCAGTAACTTTTGTTTTGTGTGGCACAAACCCCTCTTGACAGGACAGTGTGCATAACAGCATAACATGATGCCAACATCCTGCTTGTGGTACAAAGCAATAAAATAAAGTAGCCCAGATGCAGGATATAGCGTGCGGCCCAGGACACTAGCTCCCAGGGCTAAGGGTGGACTGGAGTTTGCCTGGACTGGTGTGTGGCTATGGGCAGGGCTAGGTTGGGCTGGGGTCTCCCTCTCCACTGCCCAGCAGCCTGGCAGGTCTTCCTCTGGGTTTCCAGTAATCGTCCCACTCCTCCCCTCATGGTTTTCCTCCAGGAGCAGCCCAGCCGTAGCCTGCTGCCGGCCCCAGGCATCTCCAGCTACAAGGACAGCCTTTATTTTCAGTGAATGGCTGGAAGGAAACTTGGAACCAGCTCTGAACCCCTGGAACGGGCTCTTATACTGGCGATGGAGTTAATGCTGGATATTGGATTTTTAGAGTCAATGAGATTGAATGTCTGCGCCTCCAATATTTTTGGGCTCTCTGCTGTTTGCCCTTGTGACGTATATATTCCGCATTTCCACTGCTGTCGTTTCCATGCCCTGCACGGAGACAGGACACATTGTGCTATATTGGGTTCCTGCCTATAGCCCTGTATATCCTTTTTAAAATGTATTAATTCTTCTTTTATTAACCTTGGTTTAAATGTTCCTTCCCATTTCTATTTTTTTCGTTACCTGCTGTGCACAGCGGAGACCAGACAGGCTCAAGCTCGGTGTTCTGTGACTTTGAGCTGGAGGGGCACTCTGTGGGCTGTTTCCCAGACACGGTTGATGAGAGCGTCTCCTGTTCCCATGGCGACTATCCTTGCCGATTCACGGAGCCGTCTGCGTGGTCCCAACGAGTGGTGCCACACCGTGTGTTTGCCCCAGACTGTCTGCTACAGAAGGCCCAGGTAGAAGGCTCTCGTGGGGATACCTTCACTCTGTAATTTTTTATTTGAATAGAAGTACAATAGATCATTCTTAGCCAGCTGGCTCGTTTTCAATTGCATCTGGGCAGGATGGTAAAGCCAGTCTGCAGTTTATTAATGAAAAAATACATTGGAGAGCCATAAAAATATAACGCTGTGCTGTGCATTTATTTCTTTTTCCCAGATGGGGGTCCTCTCCCTGCTACCTCGGTGTTTGGTCGCGGCCCACGCTGTCCTGGGTGTTCACCCCTTCCCCCGCCTCGACGTTCTCATTGTCCCAGCAGGATTCTCCAGCCTTGGCATGGCCAGGTACGGTAATTGTGCCCGGGTCTGTAGAGGAAGGGCGGACGGAGGATTGGCTGTGAAGTTGGGCATTGGGTTGGATATAGTGACACATTTATGTGGTGGAATGTTTGGGCTGCTGTCAAGCTGCCATCGCTGTCATCCTTCACATCACACATCTCACATCACTCTGTCTCTCCCTGCCTCAGCCTCCTCGGTGGAAGTGTAGCGGAGTAGAATTCTGTTATGCACCAAATGCAAGAGTTCAACTGTAACCTCCTCCACACTCTTTAACTCTGTTCTAATTGCCCACCCTGCACCACTCTGCCCTGACCATGAACCCTCTGTTTAAAATTGATCCTCGATACTTGTTGGCCGAGAGCTACGTGTAGAGGCGTTAACCAATAACATGGAGGCTGCCGGTTCATTCCCTTGGACCGAAAGACTGTTGCATTCATCTGTACTGTAACTGGAGGTTTGATGACATTGGTATCACCACTGTGGTGCCCTTGAGCAAGGCATTAAACCCCAAAATATTTGTATTTCCTCCTCTCTTTACATCACTTTTTTCTATCTTTTCCCTCCTGCCGCCCTTCGCCCATCTCTCCAAAACTCTGTCCTCTCTTTCATCCCATTTCAGACCCCCAACCCCCTCTGTTCCTTTCCTCAACTGTGAAACTCGGCATGTTCTCACCTCATCCCGTTTCCCAACTCCACTGACCCCAAAACCCCCTAACCCCAAAGACCTGACCCTCCTGATGCGAGAGCAGGCTAAACCCCTCAGGCTGGGCACAGCCTCTCCCACACAGTCAATAGCCCACTGTGTTATGTTGTTTACCAGCAGTGGTTTCAGGTGGTCTACAAGCTCACTGCCTCACACTAGCTGTGTGTGTGTGTGTGTGTGTGTGTGTGTGTGTGTGTGTGTGTGTGTGTGTGTGTGTGTGTGTGTGTGTGTGTGTGTGTGTGTGTGTGTGTGTGTGTGTGTGTGTGTGTGTGTGTGTGTGTGTGTGTGTGTGTGTGTGTGTGTGTGTGTGTGTGTGTGTGTGTTCGTTCTTCACTCTTGCAGAGTGAAGAAGGGTGATGCTTTGGAGCAAAGCCACAGGCTGACAGATTCTACAACCTCAACCCCCCACCCTACCCCGCCGCCACCTCTCACCCTTCTACCCCCCCCTCTCTGTTGACCTCCCACCCATTCAGCATCTCCTGACTGCCTGACACTCTCTGCTATTTCCCCTCTGAGTATTCTCTTATGCCTCTTTCCTCTCCATGGCTGTTGTGTTTACTGGTTTCCATTATGTCTCTCATAGACTAGGTGATATTTCCAAAAACCTTAATCCAACATTGTTGGCAAATTTTGTTAATTTAAGTGTTTTCGAGGGGTATTACAGAGTGCCGAATTTCCAAATTTGCTTTATGTCCAGCTAAAAAATGTGTGCTAATGACTCAAAATAAATATAAATAAATAAATAATGTACATACAGAATATGGATTTGAAAAGCATGGCCATCAGGTGTAAGGGAAAGATGGGCTCTTCAGTGGGGATACAGTGGAGAGACATGGCTCCTCATCGGCCTGGAGGGTGTGGAGATGGCTCGCTGGACACAATGGAGCACAGAGAAGCAAAGTTATAGAGGCCAAGAAAGCCCTGGCCTTCTCACCTTTCCCATGTCTGAAGTGAAAAAATCTCCAACAGCTGGCTCAGACATGTCCCATGACTCCCGTCAAGGTTGTATAGTGGTGCACTTAGGAGGCCAGGAGGAGTGCTCAATAGGCGGTTAGAGAGCGTGGGGCGAGTCTGTCCCTGGTTTTGGTGGTTCTAAGACCTCCATGTGGTTCATTGCTACCATTAGGCCAACAGGGATGTCAGTCTGGCTCACTGGATAGCCTCGCTGGTCCCTAGTGGACCTCCAGGCAGATCATGCTGGCTTCTATGCCCAAGATAGGCACAAATGGGCGGACATGGGTAGCGAGGATAGTTGGTCCCCGCCCCGGTGGTGGTGTTTGTAAGACCTCCATGTGGTGCATGGCTGTGTGTCAGGTAGACAGATATATCCCCATGTCTCACAGGAGAGTCGGTATCTGGTTGTTTCATATTTTTCTAAGACCAGTAATATTACCAGGGGTCCCCACAAAGTAACTGATCATTATGGCCCAGAAAGTCAGGGGCTGTTCCCATTTGCAAAGTTAAAAAGCTCCAGAACAAATACACTGAGTCTGAGTATGCGGAAAGCAATGCTTGTCTGTCAGATAGCAGCAGGGAAATGGTCCCTTATGGCCCTGGGGGTCGGTTAGAGTAGCATCATAATGGGAAAACTGGAGCCCAGGGCATCATGGGTAGTTCACCTCCCGCTCGCTGTTAGAAAGCTCCAGAAAAAATACTTTTGCAATAAGCAAAGGTGAACCCTACCCCCGCCACACTCTAGTCTACACCATCCCTGCCTAGACACCCAGTATACATGGTACATGTAGGTTCCGACGTCTCTACAGTGAACTCCGGGCCCATAAGGGGCCATGTATCTCCACTGTATCCACACTGAGGAGCCCATCTTAAGTGGCGTACATACTAGACGGAGATGGGGATTGACGTACGTCAAGGGTGAGGAACTGGTACGTTCTTTACGTCAGTGCATTCAGTGCATTCATAGTTTGAGACGTTTCTTATGCGTGATTAGGGCCAAGAGGCTATTCATCCTCCAGAGGGAAGCAGTGAACGTACGTCAGGTACATCAGGTTGAGCTCAGAGCTCAACCTGACGGATGACATAATCGACGGACAAACCCCCCATCCCCCCTCCCCTTTTTGGTCTCCCCCTCCGTTCCTTATGCTTACTTAAGGGTCTTACGTCGAGTATGAATAGGCCTTGACCCACACACCTGATGGCCCAGCTCAGTCCCAGAGTCTGGAGCTTTTCAAATCTGGAGACGGGACTTCCTGGACTTCCAGCTCTCCTTTTACCCCCACACCCACCCAGACCCCGCTATACCCACCTGAGGGCCACCCCAGCCCTGCTACACTCCTGCACTGACCCTTTCATTGACCTCCACACCAGCACCCACTCCTCACCACGGCTCTTAGGTACCAGGCCCCTTGTTGACATCCTGAGGCATTTGACATAGTGGAGTATCTTGTGGTATTCGCGAAAGTGAAATAAACAAATAAACCTACGTTTTAATTTGCACCCAGCAAATATACTGTATACTTTCACACAAGAAATGGGTTTGTAACCAGAGGGAAAAGTGGGTGTGGTTGTTTGGTGCAAAACAAGTGCTTGCAATTGATCCAGAATCATGAAAACCCCTAGTTTGACCCCACACAAGCTAATGAAGTTGTGGGTACCCTAACTTTCAGCAGCGGTCACAAGTTCCCCTAAGGGATTTATATTAATGTGTGTGTTACTTGACACATTTACAAACACATTGCGGAAGAACGTTTTTTTGCAATAACCCTGACAATAAATGAAAAGGTATGTTTCAAGAATATCGCCATACCCTGTTATCAAAATGTTTTAAACATTTCCAAAGACAATCTATATAAGCTGTTGTAAACTTGTAGATCTGTACTTTTTAAAGTTGTTTTAGCAATTTCCACTTCTGACATGCCCAAAACAGGGACACCAGCTTGAAAGTTATTAATGGATGCCACAGGTCAGTGCCTCACATACTCACTTGCAGACAAAAAACGCCCCTTTCTCTCTTTTAAGCTAAGCTATATTTTTTCTCTGGGATGAAGTTTTGTATTTTTGTCTGCAGTATAATGAACTTCAGCTGGCCTGCTTTAGTCAGATGTGATTGAAAGCCGGCCAGCAACTGTAAGACTGAAGTTAAAATTGGACATTGAACCAAAGTATAGAGCCACAATGTCTGGTCTTTTTTACTCTGTGCTGATAAAGTAAACTGTCTGTTGGGGTGGTCAGTGAACAGTGTCCCAGTGTCTTGTGGTCTGTCTCCAACCACAGACTCTCTCTCTCTCACTCTCTCTTACACCCCCTCCCTTAGCTTTTCTGCCTCTCTGGTTTCCCAGACAGGATATGAGGTCATAACTGAATATGCAGTCTACGTGAAGCTCTGATGTCATAGCTCAGAGGGGTCTGGATCAGTGAAATTGTGACGGACAGTCGGACACAAAGTGACAAGAGGGTCAATGTCTGGAGCTGGTTATAAACTTAGCATATTTATATGTGACAAAACTGGACCCTCGACACAGACCCCTCTTTGACGGACAAGAGGTATTTCCCAACGTCTTTTGAAAACCTTTCTCGCTCCTTTATTTATTTTGAATGGCCGTCAAGTGCTGACACAGAGGGGCTGTTCTCCTGTGGTTGTCACTTGACGGATGTTTTCTTTGCCTTATGAGGATAGCTCCCAGCAGTGCTTGGACCTCTAGCTTGGCTGCTGAACCGCTAGTTAGCAACAGATGACATATGAGATTTAGGGCCTTCATTAAGGCCACAGAAAGCACCTGTAGCGAATCCCTATTTAACTTTGCATGGGTCTCAACTCCCTGTGTCAACTCACCGCACCCCTACTCGATGCGGGTGGTTCGGTCTTGTAGGGCCTCAGACCTTAACCACAAGCCCACGCCACATGAAGGAAGGAGGGGGTAGTTCAAGCACACTGGAGCTGCAGATTGAGATGGAGATGAGAGGGAGGGAGATGGGAGAGGGTACAGGCCGCCTGACTGGCCAGAGGACCCCCATGATGTGGGAGAGGATGTGTGGATTATTCCCAGCAACAAAAGCCATTAGCCTCTGGAAGGACTTCAGAGGCTGTCGCTATTTAATCTGCAGATTGGGAAGTATATGTGGGCCCCAGTTGCTTGGGGCCAGGCCAAGCACAGCTTTTGTGCACTGCCTCTGTGGAAACAGCAGGGGTGGGTGGGGTTAAGGGCAAAGGAGGGGGGATAACGTTTTTGTAGCGTGATCCAGAGAAAGGGAGGATTCGGGGTGGCGTGAAGTTTTTGTATGAGATACGGGGGAAGGGAGGGCAGGAAACCGAAGATTAAGAAGTCAAGTCAGGGCAGGTCTGGACTCGAGGACTATGCCACGTACGCTTGTGTGCCCACAAGCCTTTCTCATTTACACGCACTAAAGAGACTCTAAGGCCCTTACTTGGAGTAATTCTCTCTCTTCAAGCCTCGACAGCTACCCAATATTAGTATATCTGTCTGACTCTGCATAACACATTTTAATTTCTTTTCAGAGAAAGGACGATAGCGCTCATGGAAGATTTGCCAGAGGTTTCTTTTATTCTCTTCGAAAAACTAAATATTTTCAGCGTACAAATATTGCAGCACCTGGCAGATACTGTGTGATGATGAACTAGACCGGTGCTGATAAACGATATTGTATTTACTATTCTTACCGTCTGTTTAGCAGACTAGCTGCTGGCCTCCTTTCCTGCCTGACTGTCTGTCTGTCTCCATGGTAAAGCTGTCGTGGTAAAGAGAATGGAATGTGCCGGTAGCAGCATGTGGCCTGTTCCTGACGCTACCGGCACGTATTTCAGATGGGGAGGGGGGCACGAAGATGAGGGTGTAGAGGCTGATGGAGGAGTATACATGGAGGGGAGGATGATGACAAAGTGGCTAAGTAGGCTTTTAGATGAGAGAGAAGTGAAAAGAGAAGGTATGTGTGAAAGGGCTGCCGTCAGAGAGTACAACGGGGGGTGGGGGACCACCTCCTCCAGCCCGTATTAAACGGCTCATTGTCTTGAGGACATGGGAATGTAGTAAGAATGTAATGCACCAGAGTTGTTATGGTCAGACCCCCCGCAGCATCTCTAACATAATGGAACACGTGTATGTATGTGTGGGTAAGTGTGTCGATGCCTTGTAAAAAGAAAAAAAATTGTGAGCATGTTTTCTTTCTTTCTCTCTTTTTTTGGGGGAGGGCACGTCATTTGGTTCCGACAGGAAGGGCACAGCATTTCCTCCCATGCTTTGAAGCCGATATCTTGCGCGTCCCAAAGAGCTGCAGCTCTGCAGGACATAGCTGAGATCGCTCCCCTCGCCACGTGGCCAAATAAAGGCATTCCCAAGACGCCTATGAGAATGCTTTTTTGGTTATAGTTTTTAAGAACAAAATGACAAAGTGTTGAAACAGGGATTTTTTGTATACGGGGGGGTTGAAGGGAATGTGATGATCATGCGTTACGGATTTGTTCTTCCACAACCATAGTCGGTCGCACCGAAGCAAGCAGAGGAATTTGTCTGACGCACATTCTTACAACAATAGGCTTGGTACTGTCTGAGTTTGAGTGTGCTGGGATGATGTCAGAGAATTCACATTTGTTTTTCGAAGATATATTGCCTGCGGTGAAGTACACGATAACGAAAGATAGCTAATAGAAGATAAGACTCTGAATGTGATGGTGTTTAGGCTATCCCGAGGTTGTAGCTTCAACTGAGCTCCATCAGCGTCTTTGTTGTGGCTTCTGTTTGTTTTTACAAGAGAACAGAACCTCCTTACAGCCCTTGATGGCAGGCACTGATAAACACACTTACGCACACATTCACTTTTTACACGCAAACAAATACAGTCATTTTTGCTTCACAGCATGTCACAAAGAGCTCTCACCACACTGGAAAATCCTGAGTGCTTATATAACTTAGAAAGTGTAAAGACCTACCCGTACAGACCCGTATTTTGCAGTACAGCTCCTACAGTCAACGCTGTTTTTTTCCCCTACCAGTGAACTCTGTAATGAATGGCACAGAAATAGTGCCTTGCAAATACAATTACTTTGTTATCCAAATGATGTGATGATGAATGATATGATGAACTGATGTGACCTTTCTTGCTTTCCTTATTCATTCCATCTCAATGAGGGATGAGAGTGGAGCAGTGAAATGAAGCCAGAGGACATGATATTGGCGATGCTTGCGGGTGATGCTTCACCGAAATCATCCATATTTGTTTTTTAAAAAGGAAATGATGTAGCTCTCGGGATCCACAAAGAAATGGTGTGACTCCAATGTGGATCTCGGACTTCATGTGACATCATTCGTCTATGATGTACAGTATCTATGACCAGGGGCGGCCTTAATGAAATAAAAAAAATAAAAGACGCCGGCCAGCCGGAGGCGAGCTCCGGACTGGGATGCGATACGAGTCAAATAATATTTTTTTGGGGGGGGGGCCTGAGGTTGGGGGCCCGTTTCAATTGAAACGGGTGAAACATAGCAAAGGCCGCCACTGTCTATGACTCCAAATTTGGGCAATATTTGAGCCAGATCACAGCCCCACTATCAAATTTAAGTTAAATATTTCAAGAAGTATAAAACAATATGTGAAGAAAAGATTGTTTGGTGCTGATCAGTCCAGCGGTTTGGTTTGCAAGATTTGGTCCAGACAGACACACAGACAAACATACTGTACCCTGTCATAGACAGCTAGCCTTCTTGCAGAGCCACTCTGTGAAAATGCTAATAATGATCAGGTTGCTAGTATGCAGCATGGGGCAAACTGGGACTCTGCACATAGCTGCCACAGACAGCAGGCTGGGGGAGCCCCCTTGACCTCTCCTGAGTGGTGCTAGAGGATGATTTTCAGCTTGAATTCAGTCGAGTGCATAGTTTGTTTATGGGCGAGCAGGAAGTTACAGTACAGTGGCCGCTGGTCCCTGTGGAGAGGAAGTGGGGAGCTAGTGGAAAAGGAGGGCAGGGGTCTTCTTGCAGCATGGCCTCCCTCTGGAGTTCACCGCTGCGAGATCAGAGCTGTCATTCAACCCTCATAGGGTCTGAAGACTCTGTGAAGAAAAAGGTGAAGCGCGATGTAAAATCCTTAGTGTTCATTTTACTCTGACAGTGAACACAATGTAACCAGCTGGACCGGTTGCAAATGGATAAATTAACACCGAAGATTTTTACTGTGTAATGGCAAAACAAGGCCTGAAATAGCTGCTCCTTACATCTATGGTGGTATGGCAGCGTGATATCAGAGCCAACCATGATATAAAGAATGAATAAATGAATAAATAAGATGTTTTGATCCTCGTTTCATCTCCCTCCCTTTTAAGCCCCATTCCCTGCAACGGTTGTCCATTTTCTGATTCCTCCAACTCTCTCTATCGCTCCTCTGTCGATCAGCACACCCCCCCACCAACCTTTTCTCTTCATTTCTTCTCTCAGTCCTCCCACTACTCCTCCTCCTCCTCCTCCTCCTCCCCTCTGATGTCTCGGTGGATTACTTCCCTTTCTTCTCCCCTCTCCGATGTGATCTGTGAAGTAACACTAGAAGTGTGCGACAGAGACCTGCTCTTTCAGTAGTGAGTGGGGTGGGCTGGGTGGGCAGGGTGGGTGGATGGGGGGTCCTCTGGCACGGGAGACAGCTGTTAATCAAATAGTCAAGGATGAGGTATTTCTTTCTTCCTTCCTTTCTCTCTCTCTCTTTCTCTCTCTTTCTGAGCTGCACAAAAGAGGACCATGGCCCGTCGCAGAAAGCCCCGCTCTGCATGCCTGCGCCCGGACACTGGGAGAAGGAGTGTCGCATTTTTTAAAGCGACTGCAAATAGATGAGAGATTTTCTTAGGAGACTAAATTTCTTCTCTCTACTGTCTTGTTTCTCTTGCAGACCCCCCCCCCCACACACACATACTGTACATATACATACACATACACATACAATCGCCTGACCCCCCCCCCCCCCCCACCATCGCCATTGTCACTCAAATAAAATGAAAAACGATGTAATCGTGTGTT
Source organism: Gymnoscopelus braueri (assembly GCF_963280865.1). NCBI lineage: Eukaryota > Metazoa > Chordata > Actinopteri > Myctophiformes > Myctophidae > Gymnoscopelus > Gymnoscopelus braueri. The sequence continues at coordinate 25,552,127 of NC_137608.1, read as the reverse complement.
TGGCATTGAACATTGGAACATATGAAGCCTTTTAGGCGTCGTGATCAAAAATTGTACAAGGCAGATATGACGAATAACTGAAATAAACAAAGAAATTATTGACATATTTAAAAAATGTTATTCAATATTTGAAAATGTGTGAAAATCTTTCAACATGGAAACGATTATGACAAATATGCACAAATAATTGCGACTATCTCAAATAATTGCGATAATTGTGACCGGCCTAACCTCCACTCGAATTCGTTCGTCCTCTCTCCTCAATCACCGCCCTCCTTTCACTTCTTCAAACATGTCATTTGTGGGCTTTGAGGAAGATAGCGGAGGCCAGTTCAGTGAGTGGCGTTGTTATTGCTGGAGCATTCCTCTATGCTGATCTGGGCCCTCTTGACTTCCTGGCGCTATCTGTGGTGTAAAGGTATATAACTACTGTCTCTCCACTAGCTTATCAAAGCTGATATGGTTCTTACCTTGGCTTTAACCATTGTTCCCAATGCTTGATGATGTAAGGGTAGTAGTTGCCGTCGTGGTGCATATCGTTGCTGTCGGGTGGAATCCTTGTACAAAACCCTTACTTTTCAGGAAATGTAAGGAAAAGAAGTGTTCCAATCGGATCCATGGAGACTTAACCACTTTTTCTTTCATGCCTCTTTCCTGGAGTCCCTATTTTGGGCATCTCTTTTATAAGCAAAAAGTTTCAAGAGCAGTGAAATGAAGCCAGAGGACATAATACATTTTATTTATTTATTATATTTTCTTTCAAAAATAGCACATCTGTGACGTGTTGTGAGCTTGTGGATTGGCTATTTTCGCTACTTTTGCACGACACTGTCATGCGACAAAGTATAAAATATAAAAACATAAAAAGAGGAAATATGGGGATATAAAGTTTATGCCCAACAGCGACGATAAAACAATAGTAGCCAACTGTACTCTGGTGTACTACATGTTGCACCGCTGCCAGTCTTCGCTTCCCCATGCACTCAAATCAATGATCGTATCCTTCCAAAAGCTGCCAGTCGGTTCAAAACAACGTTTGTGATGTGGGTGTATTGTGAGCGATCAGGTGTTGGCTGTGAAGCGCGCTCTGACGTGAGGTTTCTGGTAGCAGCTGGCATATAGTGCAGCGTTTAACAGTATCACCGGCACACTGTGTGCCATAACTCTGGATTACAGGCAAGATAGGCCTGTCACTGTGCACACCCATTCTACTAATGGATGAGTCCACAACTCCCATTCCACAGTGTGACGGATGGGTCCATTGTATTGTAGTGGGGACGCTGCTGGTGTTGTGTGTGTGCTTAGTGTGCGTGTGTCTCTGTGTGTGTGTGTGTGTGTGTGTGTGTGTGTTTATAATAGAGGAACCAAGAAGCTGGGGGTAATTTCATTTGTCTGGGCAAAGCCAGACGGTTTAATGTCCGTGGGACCTCTGCGCTGAACCGGTCAAAATGAGACATTTGAAACAAAGTGCTGTGAAATGCTCGGTAGTAATGCTTCCGATGTCTGGCTTTGCTTTTAGCCTGGGGGATAGGGACCTTGACTAGGTCCTGGTGAGCACAGTAAAATCCTGAGTGTTAATTTAACTTGTGTAGTGTGTAGATCGAACCTTTCCAGTCTTATACGCTCTCTGAGTTAAATGAGCACTCCAAATTTTACAGTACAGTGTTGTCAAGTACGCACTGCACTGGCTCTGAAAAATGACAAGTTTTGCCTCAGCCTAGCTATGTACATTGTACAAGGTTGAGAACCACTGCCATAGACCATATTCACACAGCGCCCATGTTTCTATGAAGTCAATGAAAGTAGCCACCCCGGGTGGCGGCACTTTCAATGTTAAATTCCAATATGGCCGCCGTGTGAATATGGTCTATAGAGCCTAACCCAGTGCCTAAACTGCTTTAACATTCTAGTCTACATTTACATCTTGGCTGGAGTGCCTTCCTCCTTGAAAGTATGTGTTAACAACACCTGTCATTCTCTCAATTAGGCACCTTGTTGTTCAACAACCCTATCTTTTGTCTTTCTACCACATCTCTTGTCAAAGATAGGCTTCTGAATTCCTCAATGGTTGACCTTATGTCTGTGGCAACCAGGGACGTGCAGAAGGATTTGGAGAGGCAGGGGCTGGAATTTCAAAAGGGCACTTTTTGGATTTTGTTTCACGGACAATTACCATACTTTTAGGCCCAAAAACGATCACTGCGTGCTTAATGAAGTCATGCACCCAACAAGCTTTGAACTGAGCAGATTGGACATTCCGTTCCAGAGATAATGGCCAAAACATCTTGAAAACGGCCACTTTCGCAGATTTTCGATCGCCGATTTGTGGCCATTGTCGCCCGTTTTTCTTTAATAACACGGGCAAGGAAGGTCGTATGGAGACAAACTAGATACCTGAGAAAAGTTCACTTTGAGCTGCATCCAACACATCCACTGGCATTTCCGTCGGCCTTACCGTTAGGCTGCTAGGGGCAGTTGACTTTTTTTTTTCTCCAGTCTGGAGAGGGCACTTTTTTTAGCGACGGGTAAAAGGGCAGGGGCTCAAGCCCCCTTTCATGTCTATGTGTGCACGTGCATGGTGGCAACAGTCCCGGGTGTTCTGAAGGTGCTCTGTATCTCGGGTGTTTCCTGCGAACACCTTTAACCCACAGCATGTACATCAGCAGGCGGGCTGGTCACGTGGCGGTCCAACACATCTAGAGAGAAGGTCTGAAAGTAATCGATGGTAATAATTGCTAAGAAAATAACAGATAGTTATCTGTTATTTTCTTAGCAATTATTACCATGGATTACTTTCACGTTTTTTTCCCCTGATCAACCATTTAAGCCCTATTTTATATTTTGTAGTACAACAGTGTCGTACAAAAATAGCTTATAGTTCTGCTGTTTTAGCTATTGGAAAATGAATCATTCTTTTAAAATTGATTATTTTCAGTAATCTATTAAATTGAGTAGTTCGGTTAACTGTTGCACCCCCCACACTCATGATTCCCGGCTGACAGCCCAATCTCTCCCACCTCCAATCCGTGCCACGTGTCAGAATGATTCTAATATAGCCCAGAGCCGCTTCTACGGTATTTAATGACCGCAGTTTCCATCTCCTCTCCGTCTCTGTCGGCTCTTTTGCGTTACATAACAGAAAGAATTAGTCCATGGTGGTATTGCCCTACAGACATGACTGAAATGACGAATGTAATAGAGCCGTCTGTCCCATCTCTTCTCATTGAGGCTCTAAAGAGAGCATTGCTTGAGTGCCGTGTGGTGAGTGATGGGGTTTACACGCGGATAGCTATAGGGAGACAGGAATGTGGCTTATGTCAAATAAATAGCATCTTGACACACCTCCCTCTAGGCGGATGACAGTGGCTTGTTAGGGCCAGCTCAACATACAGAGTATTGGCATTATCCCAGCGTGTATACTGTACACTGTGAGTGCACTATATTATGAAAAGTGTGTAGTGCATAAAATAGGAGACAGTAGAACATTGTGTCTGTGTGCTTGTGTGGGATTGAGAATCTAATTGAAACCTTGTATCTCCATATTGCAAATCTGTTGTATGCAGTGGTGGAAAAAGTACTCGCATTCTTTACTTAAGTAAAAGTACAAATACTGCAATATAAAAATACTCTGTTACAAGTAAAAGTCCAGAATTCAAAGTTTACTTGAGTAAAAGTACAAAAGTATTGGCATCAAAATGTACTTTAAATACCAAAAGTAAAAGTACTAACTATTTGAAAATAGCCGATATTTGAAAATAGCCGCTCACAACGCGTCGCATCGCGACGCGTTGTGAGCTTGTAGATCGGCTATTTTCAAATAGCCTATGTTTAAAATAGGTTTAAAGTGGTTAATCTATGTTTCATAATATCATAAGTTATATCTGAAAAGTAACTAGTAGTAACTAAAGTTTTCAAATAAATGCAGTGGAGTAAAAGTACAATATTTGCCTCTGAGATGTAGTGGAGTAGAAGTAAAAGTATTGGAAATTGGCAAATACTCAAGTAAAGTACAAATACCTAAAAATTTTACTTAAGTACAGTACTTAAGTAAATGTACTTAGTTACTTTCCACCACTGGTTGTATGTAATGTATGTGTTTTCGTAAATTAATGCCGTACTTCATATTAGAGTGTTGCACAAAAGTAGTGAACATAGCCGATCTACACGTTCAAGCTTGTAGATCGGCTATTTTCAGTATTTTAAATGGTTTTTAACCCATTCAGTCCGGGAGCGCATCCACAAATGTCTTCTAAATCTTAACAGTTTTCTGAAAACCGTATGTTGCTATAATATCAGTGGTTCTCAAACATTTTCATGTCAACGACCCCAGAAATATATATTGTATTTGGTCGCGGACCCCCATCTCAGAATATGTTGTTCCATGGACCCCCCAGAAGCAAAGATTTGAGTTGTTGTTCGCTTTGAAAAATATATATTCAAAGATTTGCATAAATGTTCATGATTTTTCAAAAATGGCAGATCTACAAGCTTGTATATCAACTATTTTTCAATAGCCAAAGTATAAAATAATGGCTATAGCTAAAATCTAAAATGACACAGATCCGTGTTCCCGGATTGAATGGGTTAAAATAATAATAATAAACGCACAGTTTTGGACTTACAAGGTTTCCACCCTACAGCAACGATATGTACAGTAGGCTATAATAGAGGCTGGGTGTGTGAATAATATTATCTTTTGGCCCGGTGGTGTATATAGTATGTGGCATGTTGTGTGACCCATGGCTCGTCTGTGTCGGTGCCCTTTTGGAAATGTCGACGTCTCCTGTGGTGTTTGGGCCAGAGAGCGTACCAGAGGAGATTACCATGATTCACCCACGAGTCGTCGTCTCCACATTCTGAAGCCTGATTTGTGCATTGTTGCGTGTCGGTGTTGTGCAGAGAAAATAGCCTAATCTACAAGCTTGCAGCGCATCGCACCGTGACACATTAGTGAGTTTGTAGATCGGCTATTTTCACCGGGCGAAACCATGGTACGGCATATACATCGAACTCTCTCTCTCCACACACACACACACACACACGCTCGCGTGCACGCACGCACACACACACACACACACACACACACACACACACACACACACACACACACACACACACACACACACACACACACACACACACACACACACACACACACACTGCAATACGTGGACATTCCTTCAGTATGACATCAGGTTGTGGACTGTGGCCCCTGTGGATGTGAGTGCAGTGGGAGGAATGTACTGGACTGTATAACTGGACAGTTTGACTGTTAACATGAGGATAGATCAAACATCTGCTATCATTTCTCAGCTGATACAGACAGACTCACTGGTGCTTTGTGTGTGTGTGTGTGTGTGTGTGTACATGTTTCCTCTCGTGTGTGTAGTTACAGTATATGGCTGAGTTTGCTGTTTGTGTTTTACTATATGGCTGAGTTTGCTGTTTGTGTTTACTATATTACCAATGTATACATCTTTGTTTGTGCATGAGCGTGCACTCTTGAGTCTTGACATGTAATCAGGCCATTCTTTCCTGCCACTTTGTGGTCCTCTGATCTGCTAATAATACAACCGAAGCGCTGGAATTCATCTGGAACGGTTATTTTTTTTGCTTCCCGGAGCTCCATTCCGTTACAAAGCCTTATTAAGCGAAGCCCTGGTTCTAGTTGTGTGGGTTTTTTTTTAAGCAGTGATATTCGCTTATCGCATATTCTATCAGGAAGCATCGGGACTACTGTGGCCTCAGCGGTTTCCACAGCATAATTGTTTTAGATAGGCCGCTTTGTTTCTTAAAAGTACACCACAAACTCTGGTTCCGCTAGCCTTCTTACTTCAGTAGCCATATGGATCCCATCGTTCTGCTCATCAGCAACATGCATACCTGCCCTGCCTTGAAACAGCTGTGTGTGTGTGTGTGTGTGTGTGTGTGTGTGTGTGTGTGTGTGTGTGTGTGTGTGTGTGTGTGTGTGTGTGTGTGTGTGTGTGTGTGTGTGTGTGTGTGTGTGTGTGTGTGTGTGTGTGTGTGTGTGTGTGTGTGTGTGTGTGTGTGTGTGTGTGTGTGTGTGTGTGTTGTTATGTACATTACAGTATGCATGATTTGTAGATTATTAAAAAAAACGAATCTACGTGAAAAAGAATCTAATAGGTTTTCTAAATAAATTAGTCTGATTAACCACTATTTCATACTATGTTCACAAGGGTGTCGTGCGAATTTAGCAGTTGTACAAGCTCGCAACACATCGTATCGCAATGTGTTTTAGGTATTTTAGGTATTTTTGAAATTATTATAATTATTATTATTATTTATTATAATCAATTAAATCGATTAGTTCAATTAACTGTTGCACCCGCAGTTTATTCCAAGATCTTTACACAACAACTAAGTGAAGCCTCTTCTTCGTCTGCCTCCAGACTCACTTCCTTGTTTGTAATGACCCTTGATATCGCTTCTCCGCTATTTATTTTTGGCCTCTGATGTGATGCAGTGTGTCTGGGTGGGGAAACTCTCTAGGGGGCCCCGGCTTGGCCCCTGTGCATGTGATCAGGCCCTACATGGAGTGGCATTTGGCCCGCGGGGCCCCGTCTGGGAGCTGGGAGCGGAGGGCTGATCTGTAGCCAGCCCGGAATGCCAGACATTTGAAGTCAGACTTGTTAAAAAAGAACTGAGGGTGGTAGGAGTTTGGTCAAATAGGCCCCTGTGTCTAAAATAGCCCACAGCCTCTCCATCCGAGAGGGTGGAATGGAGACAAAGTTGATTCCTGTAAGCTGACATTAGCAAAGGCCAGCCCTCTAATCTTTGCACGAATAGAACAGAATGGATGTGTCTGTGTTGCATGCCCTAGAGTTTCTGTCTCTCCCTGCCTGTTGTGTCTGTATCACATGCCTTTGTGCATGCGTGTTCATCAATAATGTTATGCACCTGAGTGCGCGTGTGTGACGTTGGATTGCTTCACCTGCAGTGGAGCGGCAGCATCCGTGCTGGTATGACGATGTCATAACATTTTGCTGCTTGTACCGGTATGAGAGAGTGACACTAAACCCCCCCTTTATTCCCTCTTGATTCTGTGGTGGAGCAGCAGCATCCATGGCTCAGCAGTTACTCTCTGAGAAGTTGTCAACATAGCAGACAGCAAAGATCATCACTCTCTGACGTGACAAAGGATGCTCTCTCTCCCTCTTTTCTCTCTTTCTCACACACACACACACACGCACACGCACACGCGCACACACACACACACACACACACACACACACACACACACACACACACACACACACACACACACAAACACACACACACTCCAGTCTCGCTTAAAGAAAAACCCTTCTCACTTGACTCTCGTACACCTCCCAACACACAGCCGATGCTCTCGTCTGTCTCCCTCGTCCCCCTCTCTCGCGGGCTGTTTAAGCAGTGTCCTAGCTGGGAGCAGATCTGGGCTGGGGATGTCAATTACAGGCCTATGATAGGGGGCCCTGTTGCATTATGCATGGAGGTGTCCCACTGGGGGGACAAATGGCCTCCAGCCGGAAGGATGGATGGAGGGATGAATAATGGATGGGAGAGGTGGAGAGACGGAGGACCGGAACACTATTCCAATCTGTGTCTCGTCAAATCAAAACTTTGCCCCAAACTCACACCTTCCTTCTGAAGCAGGAAGGGGGCCGAGCTACCCAGGGTGACTGGTACTGTAGTTGTGGATGGTTTGGTTGATGGAAAAAAAGCACAGGAGGGTTTTAATCAGTACTTCAGAGTGGGTAGAGACCCCACTGTGGCGCTTCCATCAAAAAGGTCACATAAGGTGCCCTGTCTGTTGTTCCACGTGCAGACACACTGCCATGATGATGATCCGTTTGGTATTCCGTTTTTTAACCCATTAAGGCCTGAGGTTCGGATTCTGCAAAATGTCTTCTAAATCCTTTGCCCGCGGACCCGCATCTCAAAATATTCTGTTCCAGGGACCCCCAGAAGCAAAGATTTGAGTTAAAAACGTTCGCTTTAAAAGAATATATATATTCAAAGATTTGCACACATTTTCACGATTTTTCTAAAATAGCAGATCTACAAGCTCGTATATCTGCTGTTTTTGAATAGCCAAAGTGTAAAATAATGCTTTTTAGCTCAAATAAAAAAATGACACAGGTTTTATCTGAGTGGTAAACACCCCTCAGATAAAGCATTTTCACATCCCTCTATAGGGGGAGATGTGGTGGGAGTTTGACGATCCCACAGCCAACGATGTACAGGTGTCATATTTTACTAGTAGATGTCCGGTATTTTTTGTTGTTCCCAGCTTTATGCCGATGACACGGTCATCTATACTTCCAATTCAGATTCATCACAAATTCAAGTTTCTCTTCAGCATGATTATAACATTCTACAAAACCGGCTCTTACTTAACAAATTACTGCTTAATAAGTCAAAGTCTTTTATTGGCCTTCAATGGCCATCTTTAAATGTAAGAAGACACACTCACTGGCTTCAACATGTATTCAAATGTACAGTATTTATTTCAGTCCATACCTCCATACCTTAAACGCTATTCAGTCCCCATTCCTACAACACATCATACCAGACACACTACTCAGGTTTACTTTTCTGTTCTTCTTGTCAGTAAGGAAATTGGTAAACATGCCTTTATTTTCAAAGCTCCTTCAGACAGGAATCATTTACTGGCCAACATCAGATCCATCTCTACATTCCCAGTTTTTAAACGTGCTTGTTTTTCAAGGTTCGCACTGGTTATAAATGGTAAATGGTGCATTTATATAGCGCTTTTATACAAGGCGCTTTACATAGATTGTGCATTACATTCCTACACCGATGGCGGAGGAAACCATGCAAGGCACCAACCCACTCATCGGGAGCAATTAGGGGTTCAGCGTCTTGCTCAAGGACACTTCGACACTAACTCTGGGGGAGCGCCCCAGCCCGGGATCGAACTGGGAACCTTGCGGTTTCCAGTTCACTCTACCGGCCACTCTACCCCTGAGCCACTGCCGCCCGGTTATTGTATGTGTTTTTTTGTTTTGTCTATGTATGTAGGTAATGGTGTGTCATTTGTTTTTATTTTTGTCTATTTCGTATACATGTAACGACTGTAACATGTTTTTATGTTGGGACCCCCTTGAAAACGAGATGGTACATCTCAAGGGGTTTATCCTAATAAAGAAACTTGAATCATTTTACAGACTTCTCATGGATGTTAATTTCGCGAGGCGTCAAACAACAAATCTATGTTGTCTGGTGATGAGCCTGAACCTGATAGAATTCTATCTACTTTGAGCCTTCATAAAAGGTAAAATGGTTCAGTAAAATGGTGCATTTTACCATTGGCTTTAGTAAGCCTTTTATGAAGGAGAAACCTATATGGATATTATATTCTCCATGTGTCATGATGCACAGCAGTTTTGTTGGATACAAGCACTTAACCATTTTCACATGTGGGTTAGAATGCATAAAACACATGCTAAAATACGTTTTCCAGCTTGAGGGATTCATAGGATGGTTACAGAAGGCTTGCACTGGTGTTCTTTTATTTGAATAATTTGAAGCGTTCGGGAAGCCTAGGTTTATGCATATTTCTCCTTATTGCATTTAGTGTTGCTTGAAATATGACCAATGTGTTTTGACTGTTGCTGAAAACAAGTCAATTTCCCGGATTTCCTTGGATTGAAAATATGAAATTTTGGGTGGAAAATATAGCACCCTAGTTTTATTCATAAGAGGTTTAGTATTTAAGATGTGATTTCCATTTGCCTGTGAGGAAACGCAACAACTGGCTTGGAGATCAACTGGGAAATCACAGTGAAGATCATGAAGTTTGCTACGTGTGCAAACTTTATGATCTTCACCGATACAAACTACTTCACAAGAACAATGACCAAAAGATTTGCGGAAAAACATATTTTTTTAATGCAACGATTATCAACCAGAATGCAATTTCACGGTAGTGTACTTCCTGGTTTTACAGACAAGATGCGAGAAAAACAAGGCAGACGAGGAAAACATTCTACCTGGTAGGTGTAGATATTAAGAAAGGGGAATTATTCAAATGAGTCCCTGTGTATTCTCTGCATGAATGTGTGTGCCAGTATGCACCTACTGTATGATTGCCGACATGAAAACAGGCAACAAGAATGACATAGATCAAACAAAATGCATTTTTTACTACATAAAAGGCAAGTAATAATAATATGATGAGAAAAAAACAGCTATGTACAGTATGTTGTGTTTTCCTTGATGTTTAAACATGAATTCATGATTCAAAAAAATAAAATTGATCTGGTGGTGGGTGGAAAGTCTGGGTGGATTTCTGTTTCCTTTTAAGATAACAGATGCTAGCACTATAATCTCTTTTGAAAGGGGCAATGACATCCAATTTGTGTCATTGCCCCCTTTCATCCAACTTGTTTTGTTATCACTGTTAGTAAAAAAGAATAAAATCATTGAAGCACATGGATCATTAACGATGTAACTTGGCTCCTTGAACAACATGGTGTCAAAATAATAGCCTGGTGATCAGAGCATCCTCTGAGTGCACCATCATCCCCAGCAAAGGTGGTTGAATTCAGACCATTGGAGGGCAAACTATGAGTGTATACCCTCAGTGCATGCTTGCATGCGTGTGCACTTGTGTGTAGGTCCCTGTCGTCACCTGATGTCAGTCAGCAAGCTAGTTATTGTGAAAGGTGCTGTTGTTATGTACCACCAACATGGTGGGATGACACTATTCGTCACCGTAGTGACGGATTTCGACTCCCTCAGAGGAGCATGTGTGCAGGCGCCATCCCTGAAAGACTGTCTTTGTGTTTCGCACGCACGTACGCACGCACACACACAGCACTGTAGGAACTGACAACAAAGGCGTGTTTATCCAATTGTGGTCGAATAAGATTAGGCTACAAAGAAACTCATAAAGCTAATGTTAGCATCTCCTGCTCTAGTGAGAGCCTTTGTTTGTGTAATCAGGAAAAACACAGGATTAGATTTGTCTGGGATGCTGTCTCGGAAATGATGCCCAAAAGGACCCCATTGTATGATGTTGACATGTTCTTAAATAACGGAGGGCAATGGCCTGACTTCTATCTGATAAAACAGTCCTCAGGGAAATAAAGACTAGTTGTATTGTTCACATATCCGATTTTGTTTCCCACTAAAATAAGCTGTCTGGCACACCCAGCCTAGCCTACGTCTGTATACTGTACACTCTTTTCCTGTATAATTGACTTAGCTTGTCACAATAATTGGGTTACAGCGAGGAAAGAAAATACCTCCTCTGTTGCCTAGTGTTTAAAGATGCTGATCTTTCCTTGAAGAGTGCAACTCATTTTTATAGTTTGCTGTAATTCATCAAAGGCGGCGATCAGTGGGCTGGGCTTATTGTAGCTATGGGAGTAGAATATCCATTCGACAGGTGGATTCCGGTGCTGTATTGTTAGACAGACAGAGGAAACAATAATAAGAAAACAATGGTTCAACAATTGGGACCATCTTTTTAATTCCAAGTGAAGATAGCTTGACGTTTTAAGTTTATACAGAAATGTTATAGTATACTGAGCAAAGCATTGTTTAGTACAAGTTACATATTAATTAATTAAATAAATTAAATAATTAATTAATTAATTAATTAATTATAAAAAAAAGCTTTTACAAACTTCCTGTGAGCATTCTCCTGAAATGTTGAGCCAGATATATTTGTGTTGTGGTGTAAATGGATCATGAACACATTTTTGACCAGTTGCAGGCCAATTTGGAAAACCCTTTGAAATGTTTCTCCTCTTCTCATGTGTTTTCCAAAGCGAGCTGCAATTTGCCATAAATTTTCGACCATGTCAGGTGAATGGTCGTTGGAACACTAAACTTGTAGAGAGTTTGAATAGAACCCTTGACAGTCTAGTGCTGTTATATGAGCCAGGAGAGAGAGAAACCATTCATTCGCACCTCTGTGACCCTTCTCCCATTCTCCTGTTGAAGAATAGCCTGCCTCTCTCATGCATAGCCAGCCCCAAGCCCCTCGAGGCACCCAGGGCCTGTTACATAAGACAGGAGCAAAGAATGCTCCAGAAAGGTCTTCAGCCATGACCTTGGCTTTGACAAAGTGCTGCTATTGGTCCTGTTCTGCCAGTGCTGTCTCACAGTTACAAAAGAGAAGGCAAACATCTCCAGTGTCTGTGTCTGTGTCTAGCAGACACAGTCTGGATGAATGTATTTGAATATAGGGATGCGTTCATTTTCTAATATTCAAATAGTCATGCCAGTCTCCAGATTAGATTTCCATTTTTCAAATGTGTGTGTGTGTTGCGTGCGAACCTGTCCACGGGCCAATGCAATGCTGTTATTATAGGCTATGGTGGTGAATGGTGTCCTTTTGATTTATTGTCGGTCAGCTGAGCTGCTCAATGTTCTGAAGGATTATCTTAAGTGCCTATTTATGTGCAATACTTTTTTATTTGAATTATACATTTATTAAAAACCAATTGCATTTTATATGTGAAGGTAAAATATTCCAATATTTGTTAAGACCAGTAGAATATTCAGAAATTAAGTTTTGTGTAAAGCACTTTGAAATACCTTGTTGTTGAAATGTGGTATACAAATGAACTTGCCTTGCATTTGGCCTAGAGCAGTGACACCCTGTGATTCAGAATGGGGTTATTATAAAAATGGATGTTATATACCTTGTAGCCTATAATATTTTGTATTGGTTTGGACAACTCTCTTTGCCCAAATGCTTGTTGTGATTTGGCACTATAATAAAATCAAATTTAATTGAGCTCTTGCAGCATCACTGAATTGTAGTAGACTTAGAGTGTGAATGAGAGTCGTGATCGTTCCAAACCCATTTCAAGTTGTTCTCCCTTGGCAAGCTAGTCACTGTGTGTGTTTAGTGAAAATATCTTCCAAATGCTAATCCAACCTGACATTTTCCCCTTTGATAAAGAGGAAAGGGAGTGTTGAGAAGGTGAAACACACATAATAAAGGTATAAAGGAAAAGCAACATCCACATTTACAGAGAATTCACTAATTCACATTTGTAAACCATTATAATGGAATCCCTGTTATTTCCTCTCAGTTCTGATTGGCTCAAAGCTTTGATAAGTTACTCTTATTGGCTGAAAGGTTCCATAAGGCTGTTAAATGTCTGTTCGTGTTCAGCAAAACACACACTCACGCACAAACATAATGTAAAGGTTGCTTAAGGCGTCTCTCTGTGGAAACAAACATATCCCTATGCCACTTATCATGTGCATTGTTGAATTTGTCAAGGTTGATCAGATTTCATACCTAAAAGACTATAAAAGCACATGCACAAACCAAACCAACACGCCTATGAGGTATGTGAATTCTAATCTGACTCAGGCTATATTTTTCTTTTTTCTTTTTTTTTCTATGGGAAGACAAACAGACGTGTATCCTCAGCTAACCTTTTCACAGCAGTCTGAAAACTCAACCTTTTCTGACTCCAGTTTGTCCCCTAGCACTTATTTCTTTGCATCTGCACTTGTTGACTTGTTGTCAGATGCATGTTGTTCACTTGTTCACAGATGCTAAGTATGTTATTTAGATGCTAGATGTCTTTCCTGCTATCCTAGTTACTTTGTAGCACGTACAGCAGTGGTTCTTAACCCATTAAGACCTGAGGCCGATTCTACAAATGCGTTCTAGGGTTAAAGTGGACCAGGGTCCTTTAGGGTGTTCCAGGGCGTCCCCAGCAAAATGAGGAACAGCTTAACCCCATTAAAGGTATCATGACATTCATTTTCACTTTTTTTATTTTCAATGTTTTATTTGGGGTTTTATGACCTCAATTACACCCAAAAAACCTGAACTTAGAACATTCAGTGGATTTTCTGTGGTCTGGGGTTTTCTGAATAATTAGGCTGAAAAGTAATCTGAGCTTGGCCGTTCGACAGTGAGGTCACAGTCGATTAATCCCGCCCACTCTCCTCCTCGCCCCTCCCCTCCCCTATCCTTTCCTTTGGGGGGGGCGGAGCAGAGGCGATGATTGACAGGCAAAATCCCTCACCAGCGACACCCGCAGGCAAAGATTTCTTTTTTCATTGCAGTTGAAAAGGCTTTAGAAATGTGAGAGAAAAACACCTGCCATGGATCACTGGAATGGAATTTTCACTTAAAACTTTTTGTACACTTTTGAAGGACCAGGACAAAGACTTTGAATGTGGTGTAAAAGTGAATGTCATTAAACCTTTAACCCTATTTTATACTTTGGTTATTCGAAAAATAGTCCCATCTTCATGCTGACAACGTGACGCATTGTGACAATGCGTACAACGGGTATTGCATAACCGGGTGGGGAATGCATTCCCAACGTGCATAATTCCTGATGTGCATTGTTCCCTATTAGGCCGTCTAGTTTTGAAAAAAAACGTTTGAATAATCTCTCTATAAATGCATGACATCTCTACATGTGTGTGCATCTGTTCTTCACGCATCTCAAGAATGGTTTTACAGATCGGCTTCAAACTTGCCGTGTGTATCATCGGGGAGTGCGGTGCCGGGTGGGAAGTCTGTCGGATCAGTGGTTCCTCCAAAAAAAAAACCCTAGGCAAACATACAGTAAATGACTGCAGGGGCATGCGTTCCCAATGGGTATCTCCCTAGTTTAGATTTCGCTTTTTTTTTTACACACATATCTTCTGGCTGTCCCTGGCACAGACCCCCATCTTTTCAGAGGGGGGTCTGTGGCAAAATGCATATCAATTTGGTGGTCCATGGCATGAGAATGTTTGAGAACTACTGACGTACACTACTAGTTTTCTTAGCACTCCAGTTACTTGAATGCTTACCCTGTTGTTTGTTGACTTGGTTCTTGCCGCTTACTCCAGACTTGCACTTTGTAAGTCGCTCTGGATAAGAGTGTCTGCTAAATGCCTGAACTGTAACCCACACAGCTACTACTTTCCTAACACAATTTTGTTTTTAAATGAGATTTCCTGGTGGGTTAAGGGAAGGGTGAAGATCAAACCTAGGCTTCAATTCATGTCCTTTGTTGCATGCCATGCGCTCTCTAGTCTAACATCTCTGCTTTGTTTACCCTTTAAGTAAGGAAGACGGGTCATTAAAAAATTAGGAGCAAGTTAAGGGTTATGTTTTCAATCATATTTAGCATGAAAATTATAGCTTGAGGGGTTTAGGTGATAATGTCTGCAAACTGTGTGGAAGTGAAGGAAAGGAGACCTACTGTATAACCCTGCCAAATAAAACCAAAAACATCTGACTAATGCTGCAAGACTTCAGGCCTGCATGGGGATGAATGTGAAGATATTTTTAGTGTATGATGACAACGTTCTGGAATATAACCCGGTAAACGGTGTATTTTTTTTAGATGATGCTATGGATTAAAGGTAAACGGTGGGTAATTTCCTGATAATTGAGTTCCAAGGAACATTCAGTTCTTGCTTGATGTTAGTTCAGGTTGGGGGTTTAGTGAGGTTTTGTTGAGACAGTTCGATGACTAAACTGTCCTAAACGCAGTAACAGAATAAAGTGGATGGAGGAAGATGCACACGGTGTCCCACACAAACATACACAAGCATGAAGGCATGCATGAAGAACACACATGGCTGTTGTGGTATCTGAAAACCACAGACTTAAAGGTTTCTATTGCTTTTGTAGTTGCCAACAACGCCAT
This sequence comes from Gymnoscopelus braueri, assembly GCF_963280865.1. Taxonomy (NCBI): domain Eukaryota; kingdom Metazoa; phylum Chordata; class Actinopteri; order Myctophiformes; family Myctophidae; genus Gymnoscopelus; species Gymnoscopelus braueri. The sequence continues at coordinate 25,536,468 of NC_137608.1, read as the reverse complement.
ATTGAAGTTAAGTTTGTTGTCCCAGAGATGAGAATGAATGGTTGTAGAATGAAGGAGTCATCACTAGTTAGTGAGGTTTCGTTGCTTCCAGTTTATTGCATAGTACAAAACAGCTTCCTATGGGGACCCTGAGGTCCCCACCACACCACACAACAGCCTGCCGGCTGCTGAGTCACACACACACTAAGATGCATTTCGGTACAGTTTATATAACAGAGAGATCTAGAGAAGGTACATGTGGGTGTGTGAGCTTCAAAGGTGAGCCCCCCCACCCGGCACAAACAATAGATCACCCTTCGAGCCCCCGATTCAATTTGCACCTGTATGAAGCAGGAAAGGGGAAGGAGACAGATGCATAGACCTCTGTCTCCCAGCTAAACAACAAAGAGAATGTTTAATTGTAACCCCCAACCAGCTCAGACCAAAAGGCACCTCTGAATACACTCTTGTGTCTGACAGTAGGCTACCTGTAGACTTTAAATAATACTAACAAATATGTATGTTATGTTATCAAATATACTACATTCCCCCCATGAGAGACATTAAACGTCTCTCACAAACACGTATATTTCAAAAGAAACACAAAGAATCCGCCCCCCATGAAAAGCGACCGGAACACCAACCAGGAAAAAAGTAAACATTCAGGAAAACTAAAACAGCAAACAACATCACACAGAACAATGCACATACAAAAACCAAGATTACATAGTACAGCGACACGGTGAATTACATCAAATAGACACCCCCAAAACTAATTAGCGTGCAGGATCCCTCTGTTAGCCTTTTAAACTCCAGGATAAAACATTACACAGCCCCCACCCAGTGGAAGCCGACAGCACACAGTCGAATCACGCCCACCAAGCGATAGCACCACCCCCCAAGATCAATGTCCCCCTCGCCCAGTCACCAAAACATACTCAAAGATAGCCTAATTCTTATCCCTAAGTTTTACACCGTACCATCAAGCATATATGACAACTACCACGAAAGTGCCCACACGGAAAAAAGAAGGCAGCGTACCCCCCAATAAAACAATAATCCACAAAGTAAACTCACATTAAACACAGGAGACCAGAAAGTAAAAAAATACCCTCGCACCACTTCCCATGGCAGCCACAGCCCCATAGTTTAACCCACCCTTATCACAAAAACACAACCCCAGGTCCCATATGCGCAGTGTCCCGTTCGATAATGTCTCTCTTGCAGTCTCCCTCAATGTCATCTTCTCACCCAGCCGTGCTCCAACGCCGTACCCAGATTTTCCAACAGATAGCTGCATGTTTACAACAGAGCGCTCCACTCGCGATCGCTGAAGATGTGTTACCACACTCTTCACGAAGAACCCCATCATCGCAAGTCCTCCGCTCTGCCGGCACCCGCTGTCCTCTCCCCACAACATACCCGCCACGAAGAAATTCGACACACCAATTTCTCCGCTCTGCCGTCTGCACCGCAGCGCGCCCTTCTAACGATCGCAGAAGATATGTTGAGCAGCCAGATGAGTCGTCCAGCCGTCCTAGATCTGGTCATGAAGTCCTCTCCTTGTAGATTCTCGAAAAGTTGTCGTCATGCCGTCCCGATGTCCCGCCGCACGTTCTTTCGACGCCTGGCTCAGCATCCCTGGAGACTCGCGCCCCCCAAAAAAAACAAAAACCAACGCGACTGCCGACTTTAACGCCATAATGTGGTATCTGAAAACCACAGACTTAAAGGTTTCTATTGCTTTTGTAGTTGCCAACAACGCCATATTGAAGTTAAGTTTGTTGTCCCAGAGATGAGAATGAATGGTTGTAGAATGAAGGAGTCATCACTAGTTAGTGAGGTTTCGTTGCTTCCAGTTTATTGCATAGTACAAAACAGCTTCCTATGGGGACCCTGAGGTCCCCACCACACCACACAACAGCCTGCCGGCTGCTGAGTCACACACACACTAAGATGCATTTCGGTACAGTTTATATAACAGAGAGATCTAGAGAAGGTACATGTGGGTGTGTGAGCTTCAAAGGTGAGCCCCCCCACCCGGCACAAACAATAGATCACCCTTCGAGCCCCCGATTCAATTTGCACCTGTATGAAGCAGGAAAGGGGAAGGAGACAGATGCATAGACCTCTGTCTCCCAGCTAAACAACAAAGAGAATGTTTAATTGTAACCCCCAACCAGCTCAGACCAAAAGGCACCTCTGAATACACTCTTGTGTCTGACAGTAGGCTACCTGTAGACTTTAAATAATACTAACAAATATGTATGTTATGTTATCAAATATACTACACTGTCACATGGCGTCACTGAGACTATAGTCTCCTCTTTAATGATAGGTGCAGTGCATTCCCTCTATAACGTCTTTGATCTCTTTGCAGGGTTGATACCTATGTCTGCACCTCTATGTCTCTGTATCTCTTTCTCTCTCTCATAATGTGTTCATGCATATTTACAGTTGTAACTGATTACTGTTCCTCATCCTCTCTTCTCTGTTTTGCTCCTTACTCCTCTTTTTGGTACCTTAATAATATAATATGATACATTTTATTTATATAGTACTTTTCAAAAACAGGTTTACAAAGTGCTTCACATACAGGAAAAACAAACTATCAAGTAAAAGTTTGTCTGCTGATCTACGATTACAGGGGGGGTGGGTGGGTATGTAAGGAGTCAGACCAGTCCATCATTTACCCGTCGGAATGTGGCAGTTTTGTCAAAATGTGGGCTTTTTGCTAGCCTTGTTCCCAGCCTTACTCATCTGCGAAGAGAAAAGCCTGGTCACGACCTAATGCAGAGAGTGTCTATAGGGGCGGGACTTCTGTCAGACGTACTTCCCCCGGAAACGATCTTTTTAGACCAATCACAACACTCGTTTCATTCACAGAGAATGTTAACAGATTTGTAAAGCCTCAACGTCACTTCCTTGGGCGGTACTTCCGCCAAATTCCGGTTTGGTACTTCCGTTTAGACACTCAACCGGCTAGGTCTATTGCCCAGCGTGGTGTTTCGCAGGACCTTTTGATGATCGGCTCCGATGGTCCGAAGGACAGCCAATGACAGAACGTTTTGTCCCATGGCTGGGAGGGCAAGCGTCACATATCCCTCAATCCTCGTTGGCTCGTTGGATCCGGGCTGGAGGCCAAGCCTCCAGAACCCAGTGTTTGCATTGAAGCGCATTGGACATGCTGGCCATTCATATGTACTGCAGCTGGGGCCACTGTACGTGAACGAGCGAAAACGGTTTCGACCAATGGGCTCGACTCACAAGCTTGCGCACGGGGCTGCGCACGGAGCTGCGCACCGAGGTGACGCAAAACGCGTCGCAGAAGCCCCAAATTGGCCTCGCCCATCACATTTCTCAACCCGGAAGAAGGGGTGATTTCGGCCCATGTGCTGGGAGAGCAATTCAATGCATTCCGTGAATAATAATATTCCATACTTCCGACTACTGTGAAGTGCGACCGTTTGCTCCGGATATCACTTCACAAATTTCCCCACGATACCAATATCATCCAGGAGCTCACCCACAAATAACACATGTCATTTGTTCTTGTTAGCTTTCTTCTTCATGTCTCTCTCCCCTCTCTCTCTCTCTCCCCCAGTCCCCATATTGTGTTTCTCTCCCAGAGCGTGTTGTGTGCTGATGGTGCCGGTGAGAGGGGCCAGGCTCTGTGTGGTTCCAGGCTGTGCCATGAGCTGGCCCACTCGTGGTTTGGCCTGGCTATAGGAGCAAGGGATTGGACTGAGGAGTGGATCAGTGAGGGCTTTGCCACCTACCTGGAGGACATAATCTGGGCCCAAGCTCAGCAGGTATTAGAATTTGCCCAAGATGGTGACCACCTAACGAGGGGGCATTCAACGGTTTACTGCATTTACTGTGTGTCTATGCGGCGTGCTACCAACTGAAACTGCACCACTCTTTCGATCCAGTAATCTAAACAGGCAACGTTGCTTCAACATGTGTAATCACATGGTATGCTCTCAGATTGGTTCAAGCTGTGGGAAGTTCCACGGTATTGCATTTCAAGCTACAGTATTCTATGCTAGCAATATGTGTACTGAAATATCACTGAACGCTTTATGTAGCCATCGCTAAGTCAGTTTCCTGATGCCGTCTTGAAAAGATCGCCCATTGGAAAGCAGCTCTCTATCTCAGTGGTAACAAGAAAGGAAACATCATTAAAAAACAATATCAAGACAGATTACGTTCATGTTTGTGATGTTTATATGGTAGTCTCCTTCATCGTCTGCCTCTCATTCAGCATCCCAAACCACTGACACATGATCCTCTCGATTTGGGCAAGTGCTACGGTACAGTTACTCTGGCAAACTCACTTTGACATGCTAAAGTTTAATTGCCGCCCTTTTTGGTCCCAAACTTTCCCAAGTTTCCCAAGAGCGACTCTTGTGTAGCTGGAGTTCCATGTTGACTGTCATCAGTACGGAACATTAAATTCCAACATGGAACAGACTAACAGAGTAGCAGGCCCTGTGTTTATCTGTGTCTATGTATGTTTCCATCATAAAGACAGTGGAAACGCAGAAACAGATGATTTAGGTGGGGCAGGGTGTGATGACGTTCAGGGTTTTCATGTCACTACAGATCTAATACTCCCATTTACAATTACTTTAACACACCGTCTAGAATTACCCAGAAATGTTTCTCCCACGTCTGTGCTATTAAATCATGTGACTTTCCGAAGGGACAGCTACACAGTAAAATCCATAGTGTTCATTTAACTGTGTAGAGACTGCCATGTTATTGGTGCCTATAGGTGACCAACAAGGAAAACACAGTGACACAGCTGGTACCCTGTACTAATTTAGCATATTTATAGTTTTTTTTCTCCATTCAAACAGTCAGTGGTGGAAAAAGTATTACTCTTGTTTTTTGTTGTAAAAAAAAATTGTACTTAAGTACAGTCCTTAAGCAAATGTACTTAGTTACTTTCCACCACTGCAAACAGTAATAATGTGGAATCTATCTGAATGTTTTTGCTTTGTTATGTCTATTGTTCTCAATCATTCTCCTACCCCTGCTACCTCCTACACTTTCTTTCCACCCACCCACCCCTCTCTCTCTCCCTCCCCTCCCCTCCCCTCCATCTCTCCTGTCTGCCTATCTTCAGCTCTCCCCATTAGAGACAGCAGAGCAGTGTGACCTGAAGGCACTGCTGAGGTGGAGGCGACTCTCTGACGAGCTGCACAACTCGGAGGAGCAACTACAGGTCCTTAGGTGTGTGTGTGTGACTCATTGATCAAACCAACAGTCAAGTCTAATGGACTTCCACTGGTAAGATTGTTAGGCTGACGGGTACATTATCATGACGGCATGGTTTTGGTCATGATTTCTGCAAGGCCGCGTGGACCATAAATAATGGAAACTGCTGAAATGGTTCCTGATAAATTCTTATTAACTTGATAAAATGACAGATCACATCGAGAGCTGGACTCAAACTCACACTTCTGCAGTTGCTTGTTATGCAGCATGATCTGTTGCGGGGCAGGAAATATAATATATGTGGACCTTATTAATCCTGCAGGGGAAATTCGGTTTCAGTTTCACCCAGTTGTTGGCTGCTCAGGTGGTCATATTGTGGGGGAGCAGTTAGGGCTTAAGTGTCTTGCTCATGGACACCTCAGCCTGGCTGAGATAATAATCGATAGTTGCGGCCCTAATTGCCATCCTGGCTAATCAAATGAAACGGCACACTGGTGCACATACTGTTCATACATTCTTTGCTCAGTGGTTATCCTTATATTCTGATAACCCAAAGCCTTTGAGTTGCCACCATACGGAAATGGCTGCTCATGGGAAATCTCTCTAAATAACAGAGCTTGCTTTCCACAGTGCTCTTGTATAGTACCAGCTCATACTATTACACACCTCATTTCCCGTGTCAAAGTAATGTGTCATCAAATGCGGGGATGACTGTTACTTCAAATGTCACGGTAGCCACCGAGCGCAGTGAGTGTTTTATTTATTTATTTTTGATTATCTTTGTGGCCACAGGTTTATGCAGAGCACATGTGCCCTCCCCTCACCGAGCCCAAACATAGTTAACATTCATGAGAAATGGTAGCTACTCAGTGCTGGCTTCTGGGCTCCCTCAAGAGTACCCATCCAAAAAGTTCCACCTTTTTTAAGTTGGAGGCCACCTTAGGTTACATTCGCCTTTAATTAAGTCTGTACAGGTATGTTGAATTGCTTTTGGGGCAGAATGAATTTGTGTGTGTGTGTGTGTGCGAGCGCTGGCGTATACGTATGCATTCACATTCCTAGGATGCAGGTGTGGCAGGTGTGGCCACACGATACATATCCAGGTGTAATGTACTGTCATGTCTATAGCACACTCATGCACATGCCCATGCACAGACACGCGTGCGTACGTACACACACACACACACACACACACACACACACACACACACACACACACACACATATCACACACACACACACACACACACACACACACACACACACATATCACACACATATCACACACACACACACACACACACACACACACACACACACACACACACACACACACACACATATCACACAATCACTCTCCATCTTGACAGTGTGGGACCAACACCCAGGTTGTTTTATCCATGGTGGAATCACAGTGTCACCAGGGGGATTATGGGTTCAAGCCCCAGTCAGGCTGTCTCAGGGTTTAACTATTTGAGGTTAGAAATTCTGGAACATAGTTCCTTCTCTAAACAAAAACAGCTCACCACATGTAGAAAAGGTTTGCTGCTGACTGCTAGACATGCACAACAGGACAGCAAAATCAATATTGCATTGATTTCATGGCACTTATACTTGGCGCTGGCTTCTAACTACGGTGCCTCACTAATGATGTGCTCTTAACACAATGTCAACACATGTTAGACACACTTATAGATGGATGCAATTTTAAAATATTTATAATCTGACTCAATTCAAAGTCCCTGCACTTCTAATTGCTGCTGAATAGGGCTGCATACTGCTCCCAAATCTAATGTTAACTGTACTTGGCAGTATTCAATCCATCATCAGTGAATTAGTTAGATGTCACATTATGCAGTGCCACTGTCCTATGCAGTCGTCCTAATATTTGGTATTATTAAACAAAGAAGTGTATTGTAAGTGTTAAAATGATGTTTTTCTGTGGATGTGCCCAGCAGTTCATTAAGAACACCAGCTTGGGACCTTAGGACCACCCACTTCATACAGTGCATAGACACTGAGGAACTGCCTTTATTTTTACGATGTGATTCGTTATTGATATTAATGTGATGGGTGGTATAGGTCTTGATGCGTCAGAAGTCCAGTCTCTTTCTACTTGACAGAGAAAAAGAAAGTAAAAATACACAGGGAAGACATCCTCGCACATTTTAACTACACCGGGTTGCTAGACTAGTAACGTCGACTCCATAGACTAATGACAAACAGAAAAAGTACCAACATTGTGGCACTGCCTCTTTAAGGTGTATCATACCTTTATGTCTGCACTTGGGGCTGGAGTATGATAGAGAATACAATAATATAATTTGCTTTAAAGTGTAACCTATGCATATAAAGGTAATGGTAATTTCAGTACTTAAAGTGTGATAAAAAAAAACAAGAACAACCAGGTGCTCACAGGAGATGGAAGGTAACTATAGTAAACCATTGTCAATGGTTCTCAGAGATCAAAACATGTGGAAAAACAACAGACGATTCGGGCACTCAGGAGTAAAAAGGAGGAACAGTCTTGTTCTTTCACTTAAAGTGTGATGTTTGTTATTCAGTGTGAAATACCATATTTGTGAAAGGGGTGAAGACTACAATTTTATTTGTCTTAGATATGTGTGAAGCTGCGTATTAGTGAAAGGGTTAAATGTGATAATGGCTTATAATGGATGTCTGTCTGGAAGTGGATCAGGGTGTTCCCCTATGAGGCAGCCCTGAGGGCCATTATGTGGATCAGGGTTGGATTTCTCCACACCTGACAGGGTTAAATCAACAATGTAAAACTACAATCGGGGGGTGGGGGGGGGGATTCCATCAAAATACACACACATGCGTAGTTGCGTACATACATTTTTGTTACGGATTATGTTGTTCAAAGACACATTAGCACTGTATCCACATATAATTACATATATTATTTCTGAAGAAAGAAACATTTCACGCCTTGGGAGCGTGTTGGGGCATAAAGGAACGCTGTGCTTACATGCGCTCATGAGTGTGACAGAATTGCATCCAGTTTTTGGCTGAAATAATCCTTTTTGAATGGCAGGCCCACAACCGCAATGTCTGTTTTTTGAGCCTTGGCATGCAGTTGTTTTTTGTTATTCTCTAGTGGTATCGCTAATGTAACTATTGGTCTGAACATGGGGTGCATTGGGAGGTCACACGTACCCAATCATTCAGGCTGCTCCAAGGTTGGGAGCAGGCTTTGGTACATACACAAAAATATACTGCATGTTTAATATACTAATATACTCTATACTTGGTAAACTCATATTTAGATGAGCGGCGTCGGCTCCGTACTTGGCTCTATTTTTTCCTCCTCTACACCAAATCTCTTTGCCTAACATTGCCGAGCTTTAAGCTCACAACGCGTCACGTGTTCTACAAGCAGCTCTACAACGCATTGTGACACGTTGTGAGCTTGTAGATCTGCTATTTTTGGGTGAATGTCCCCCCCCCCTCCCCCATAATCTAGGGTTCACGTGGTTACATTAACACCGAGGGTTTTACTGTGTGCAGTAGGCGTATACATGTGGGTTTAGACTGCCTGCATGTCACAAGTCCTGATCTGGCTCCACTGTGCTCTGTTTCAGCTGCGGTGAAACATGATCTGAATAAACACCGCTTGGTTGTCACAGTGCACAGAGAAATATTGAGAGAGGGCATAATGTACAGACGCACACGTACGCACGCACACATACAGTACAGTGCACGCCTACTGTATACTCTTCTTGATGGCACACACACTGTGACACCCGACACCTCACCAAGGACCACACACACACACAAGCACGTACAACCACCCCTATTACCATGCACACGCAAATGGATGGATGTGCGCGCACACATGCTAAATGGCAGGTTGTACTTTCCAAGTTCAGTGGGTCACTATCAACGCCTCCTGAGCCAGCAGGGGCCTCGGGGGGGCTGGTGTTTATCAGTCCATTTCAGATGAGTTATATTTAGGGCACACCGGGCCAGACACCATTCTCCCTGCTGATTTACTGGGCTGCTGGGAGCGCTGCTCTACCTTATCCGGTTTCCACAGTCAACCCAGCGTAATTTGTCAGGATATGGCTCACAGAGCTATAAACCTGTGTGGGTGTGTGTGTGTGCGCGTGTGCGTATGTGTGTGTGACATTAAGTTCTGTCTGTAATGGCTCCTGATTTCCTCCTGCTCTCTCTCTCTCTCTCTCTTTTAACACACAGGTGCGCGCATTGGCTACACACACGTGCGCGCGCGCTGCCTACGAGTCAGATAAGAGCACCATATATTCTGAGATACATTGAGCTATTGTGTGATTTTCTAAGGCAGCGAGCAGCGATTCCTCTTAAGGCGCATAGTCAATCATCTCAGCCAAAGAGAAAAGGTGAAAGAGAGGGATTTACCCATCCATCCATCCAGAGATCTGGACAGCAGGAAGGGTGGGACTCTTTTGTCTAACATGGCGGTGATGGATCAACCCCCCCCCTCTCTCTAACCTCTGTGTTCCCTAGGTGTGTGTGACACACAAATACCGACTGACACAAGCTCGGGGAAAACGCACACTCCATCATCGCTGCCCCTTTCATTCAAGACTCCTTTTTGCTATAATTCTTTGTCATATGTAGCGTAGTGCGCGCACACACACACACACGGTCACATACACATGCGCGTACACGCTCAGATACACTGAGCACCACTCTGTATCACGCTGTCTTAAAAGAAGTCTGTCTTATCAGTGTACAGACAGACTGACAGACAGGCAGTGGGTCAGCTTGGAGAAGGAGAGGGGGGGAAGGGGGGGTTACACCTCACTGTAAAAAAGAAATTACAAAAAAGGTGCAATGGACGTATATGCAGTATTGATGTAGCAAAAGTTTGCTTTGGTCAACAGTTCTGAGCATCAGTGTTTGATATGATGTATTTGATACCTATAGCCGAAGATGATATAAACATTCACATTACAAATGTTCTAAATCGCCTCAACGCAAGGCGTTGTGAGCTTGTAGATCAGCTATTTTCACAATTATTGCCTCTTTCTTATATTATTTGACAATTTGCCCAAAGTTTGACCAGTTTTTATAGTCTAGTTTGTTGATTACTTTAGATGCAGTAGTGGTCTTTTTTCATTTATTTAAAAAAAAATTGTACTAAAAAGGTCTTAAAAGTCACTTTACTGTCATCTGGCCACCCCCCAAAATCATGTGGGGACCGACCCACAGGTTGAGAACCACTGGACTAGCTAAGGAGAGCTGTATCCATGAGTCTCCTAGCCAGCAGAGACAGAGAGAGAGAGAGAGAGAGAGAGAGAGAGACACACACACACACACACACACACACACACACACACACACACACACACACACACACACACACACACACACACACACACACACACACACACAATATGATTCCTTGGAATTGAGTCTTCCAGGAAGCTGATGACTTCCTCTCTCAGTCCACTGAGCTCAACCAAACAGCTCCCTGCTCTCTTCTGTTCCTGCCCGTTCTCCCACACCGCCCCTCCTCTTCTCATCCTCTCCATAGTCTCTCGTCTCGCTCCCTTTGTCATCTGCTTATTAGCCAGGCCTAGACGGCGTTGGTGAAAAGGGTTTGAAAATTGCGTACCACTTCATTCGTGCTGGAAATATGTTGCGAGATGCAAAAGTTGACACCTCACTTGCTAATTAAGATGAGTAAAGTGGTCCTTGTCCTTTTTAAAATACATCCAGCTCTCCTTATTTAACCATTTATTCTTGTCATCCCTCTAGCCCACACCATCCCCTTGACATTCTCTCCGAAATCCCTTTTCCTGTCACGCCTTGCCTCATGCACCACCTGCTGTTGTGTGGTTCATGGTCCACTGAGCTGTGTTGTGGTGGCTGGGTCAAAGCAGGTAAATCAGTGGTTCTCAAACATGTCAATAACCTCCAAAATGATATGTATTTGGCCGGGGACCCCCATCTCAAAATATTTTGTGCCATGGGACCCACCCCCATACAAGATTTGTGTTGTTAGAATGTTTTAAAAGATTGTTTTGATCCACAAGATCGTCTATTTTCAAATAGCCAATGTCTTTATTGCTGGGGACCCCCTGGAACCCCCTCAAGGACCCCTGGGGGTCCCCGGACCCCGCTTTGTGAACCACTGAGGTAAATGATCCTATGAAACGGGAAACGGCTGATATTGAGGACTGACTGAATGATTGATAGGAGAAAGCTAAGAAACAGATTGTGCTGATATGCAGTGTGACTCTGCGTGTCGGTGTGTGTCTCTGGTGTTTTGCTTAAACGCTTAAAGGACCACTTCACCCATTTTAAACGTATCTTCATATATTGCACTAATGCTTTTTAAAAGATGGTACCATTTTTGTCTATTGGGTCTGTGTCTCTGAGGAGGGCTGTGGACAGTTCAGAAACCCACCAGTGACATCATCGATAGGCAGGTTTGGTCATTTCATTATGAGCATTATTAGTGAGGACCAATTATATGACGATAGGTTGAAAATGGGTGACGTGTTCCTTTAAGTGTACTTGTTAAAGTATGTGAACGAAAAAGTGTTGTGTGCAAGGGTTTCTTTTTGTGTGCGGCCGTGTCCATTAGTACACAGTGGTCTATGTGTGTGTGTTGGGTCCTGCCATGCAGCATGTCCTGTGTGTGAGAGTGCAGACCTGGTGATGAAGGGTATATTGATTGGGGAGGGGGGGTTGGTCAGGCGCCTGGCGTATCGACTTGGCAGGGGGCTGATCCTTGAAGGCCCCTGTATTGGCACACTGAGTTAATCTGCTCTGCCTGATCAATACCAGCTAACTGAAACTATCATCGCACACAGCAGCCCACATCGGCACCCTGTTTGTTTGCCCTTTATTGCCTCAACTGTACTGTATGGATGTTCATTTCCTCGTGCATGGGGGAAGATGGGGGATTTGTGTTTGGATGCATGTGTTTTTTTTTCGCACTGGCTGAAAGCCAGGGAGCAACATATAGGGTCATCTTAAGTGACGTCAGTACTGAGCACTTTTGCAAGACCTTTTGATAAATTCTACATACATAATAATAAATAAAAATGCCCTCCCACATGATCGGATCGGTGATCGGTATCGGTCGATCAGGCTTCAGATGATCGGTGATCTGCCCCAAAAAACCTGATCGGAGCACCTCTAGTGCGTTTGATTTATTATTCATGTACGCTCGATTATTTCCCCCCTCACAACCAAACCACACAATCTTGACATCAGGAGCACTGGCAGAGACAAATGAAATTCCACCAACATTCTAAACATTTTTGTGGTTAGTCCAGGCTGACACATTATTAGGATAGTTCGTTTTGTTATGAGTTATAGTTATGTTTAATTTAATTTAAAACAAAAGTAATTGTCAATTTGATATTGATGTTGCAGTTTTGTGTTAAGATTAACACATCTGTGGTACATACACCATTTGATTTAATTTAGCTATCAATTATATCAAGTTCTTTATGTGTTTGTAATTTTAAAAGAGGTTAATTTCTAATTTCTAAGAAAAGTAGCCTAATTGTTGAGTTTGAAACTGATATTGAACCTTTGTGTCAACATTAACACATTATTCTGTGGTACACACCATTTGATATAAATAAATCTTGATATCATGTTCTTGTGATTTCTACACCATACTGGAAAAATATGAGCAGATGAAGGTTGGCCCAGTATAGTTACGGCAAGAACTTCAAGCCGTGTAATGACGAGCCTCTTTATAATAAATCCTGCTACAATAACCTTTGGAGATGGGGCTCCATGGCCAAATACAAAGCGATGAACTATAGGACTTTAGAGTACCATGCAAGTGCAGTTGAAGTCTGTGTTGATAACATGTGAAGGCAACATTATATCTGCAGTTTCAGTTGGCCAATGTGTGCCTATTGTCAGCTTTCGCGTACAGATCACCACCCATAGCTTAGGGCAGTGGTTCTCAACTTTTTCAGGCCGTGACCCCCCCAAATAATCATATTTGAACTGGGGACCCCCCACCATGACAAGCACTTGGAATTGTAGGAGTTGAGGCATTACATTTAGTTTGACCTTTTGTTAACAGCCCATACCTGACTGGTAGTGGGACAACGTTTGTCTACTACTTGGTTTGATTTGCAACAACATGCAAGTAGGCATCTGTTCTTATGACACGTCATTTGAACTTGTCATGGTGACTGGTAATGATATTTGCAGCAGCATAACAATTGAATCCGTACCGATAAAATATAACCAAATGCACCCAATATAGTATTTGCCAAGCAGTTGTCATCCTCAATTGGAAGTTATTGAATGGCGAGTTGGGAAAGCATACACAATGTAACCCCGGAAGATATGTCAGGACTCCAAACAGTGTTTTGGCCAAGCATTTTTCAGTGAGTGAATATACAGGTGTCGTTCACTTCAGCTTACCGTCTATGGTTGGACACCCCATGAAATGATATAATGCACTGAGAAACACACACACACACACACACACACACACACACACACACACACACACACACACACACACACACACACACACACACACACACACACACACACACACACACACACACACACACACACACACACCCACACACACACCAAAGACAGAAGCCAGTGCGATCTGACTAGTTTAAAATCAGTCTTGTTTGTAATGTATGTGTGTCAGTGATACAGGCAAGACGCAAGAGTGAGTGCTTGCTAATTGTGTGTGTAAGAATAAGACAAAGCATGCCTGTTTTGTGTGTCAGAGACTGAGCGACACATACCTTTTCTCTTAGTGTACGTGAGTGAGTGAGTATGTGTGTATAAGTACGTTCGGTTTAGGCATATGTAAGCATAACTTGTGACTCATGTGCTGTAAAGTCAGAGCGTATCACCGTGAAGTCGTATAAACACTATACTGAAGTATGCCATTATAAATCTGAAGTCTGCCTCGGGCAGCTACTGTATAAGGCAGGCAGTGTACTACTCACCATTGAGATGATTGGAGTGTGGCTGCTGACATTGTACTCTTACTGTGTGTGTGTGTGTGTGTGTGTGTGTGTGTGTGTGTGTGTGTGTGTGTGTGTGTGTGTGTGTGTGTGTGTGTGTGTGTGTGTGTGTGTGTGTGTGTGTGTGTGTGTGTGTGTGTGTGTGTGTGTGTGTGTGTGTGTGTGTGTAACTTGGTTTTCCAGAATGCGTCTCATATATATTTATATATATATGTCACCCATTCTTGAGAATTGGGACGAAACCTTTTTTTTATTTATTTTTATTTTTACATTCTTCAATTAGCGTCGCGATGCGTCGCGATGCGACGCGTTGTGAGCTTGTAGATCGGCTATTTTCAAATAGCCTATGTAAAAAATAGGAATAAAGTGGTTAATGTATTTTTTACGATATAAGAATTTATATCTGAAAAGTAATTAGTAACTAAAGTTTTCAAATAATTGTAGTGGAGTAAAAGTACAATATTTGCCTCTGAGATGTAGTGGAGTAGAAGTATTGGAAATTGGAAATACTCCAGTAAAGTACAAATACCTCAAAATTGTACTTAAGTACAGTACTTAAGTAAATGTACTTAGTTACTTTCCACCACTGTCAGCAGGGAGTGTTGGGGAGTGTTGGGCGGGAGGAGTAGGACAAAGGTCCTGACCTACGTCCTCCCGGTGGGGGCTCCTCACTGGCAGGTGAGTCAGTAGGATACAACAGCAGTGAACACAAAAATGTGTGTGGGGGAGGAATGAATTGCTATAACGACTAAATTGGGGATAAAAGGGGTGTTAAACAATGATTGGCTACTTTAAATAAAACAATAAAAGACTGACCATTCATGTTATATCAAACTTTCTCCATATTATATCTGTCTTTTTCAATTAACTAGATCTTAAACTGAGGCACAGCATGTGACTTCCACAGCCTTAAAATGACTTTCTTTAAGATTACCATTCCATAGTTACACAGCTATGATTTAAAGGACAGGAGTCCAGAGTAAGATAGAAACGTGTCCTTTCGGTTGATACAATTTAGATTAAAGCAATGGCTTGGAAATAAAAGAATATTCATATTTCTTGATTAATTAAAAGGTTTTGTGAGCATTAACATAGACAATATTTAACATTCGCCCTGACTTCTGGGCGAATGTTGCACCAACACCAGCTGGCTTGCGCTTTGCCCTTGTTTGCCCACGTTTAGAGAACCGAATATAGCCGTGAATCACATACTTCAACACAGCACACTACATACAGTACACATTGGCAGCCAGGATCACGCTGCAAAGTAAAAGGGCTCTACAAAAGTAAATACAGTCAAGCGCATTAGTTTAAGCACAGCAATCCAAATGGAGCGTAATAGCCCTTCTCCTTAACACATTGACCGCCAGAGGTTAATCTCATAATGTACTCACCAGTGCCAACGTTTTATTGTTGTTTTTTGTTTTTTTCACGTTGCCATAGACCTCGTTAAAATCCTTAAGATTGAGCTCTGCACTGTTTGTAAACATCGCGGAGATCTCCCTGCGTGTACCAGTCCAAACCACGTGTCAAACGGGGCATCCATGTTGTAGTTAGAACGGTTTAGGTTAAACAGTGATCAGCGAGGAGAAAAACTACAATCGAAGAAAATGGCGTTGCAGTGTGCGCTTTAGAATGGAGTCCTATGGGATCGGCAAAACGTGATCCCGAATAATTCCATTTCCGGTGGTGTTACAATGAAATGTGCCGTACTAGAAAATTGAAAAAAGTTTTTTTTTTCGAAAAAAAGGAAAAAGCACCACAGCCCGTAGGCTACGGGATCGGCGCTTTACAGTTGGATTTATCGGCTCGTAGGCTACGGGCCTGGCGGTGAGAGTGTTAATGGCAGCCAAAGTACAAAGAATATACGGAAATATTGTGGCATGGTTAAGGCCTTCGACACTGAATCGACCGATGCAAAGATTTGTCTCCATGTAGCCTGTCTACCCTTGTCGCACCATAATGATGATGTAATGACAGTCTTTATTACATCCCCTCCCCTCATTGCCCCGTGCCTCTTCACACTCGCACACAACCCCAAAAAAACATTGTCACCACATGCCCCAGACAGACAGAATGATGCAGGGAGGCAGGTTATGCCTCCTGGCAGAGAGGTTCTTTGTTCTCTCTAACTATCTCTGTCGTTTTATGTGCTGTTCTGTCTGTTGCCCTTCTATCTGCAGACCCAACATGGAAAACACGGGCCAGGTGAGCGAGTCTGGCTCCTCCGTGGTTAAACATGCCCTCAACCCTGTCAAGACGTTCATGCAAGTCCACTATCTCAAGGTAAGATAGACCTGCTTGGTGGGAGGATTGAAGGGCGGAAGGGAGGGAAAGAATGAACAAAAAGAAAGGCAGGAACATCATACTGTAAGAAGGAACTGCAGGAGGAAGGAAGGCTAGAGTAGTGAAGGGAATTAAGGAGCAGATAATTAACCCATTAAGACCTGAAGCCTACAAATGTCTTCTAAATCCTTTCTGAAGTTTTCTGAAAAACCTATGTCTCCATGTCAGTGGTGCTCAATCTTTTTCATGTCAAGGACCCCCAAAATTATATGTATTTGGCACGCTGACCCCCATCTCAAAATATATTTTTCCAGGGATCCCCAGAAGCAAAGATTTGAGTAAAAAATGTTCGCTTTGAAAAAACAATATATTCAAAGATTTGCATAAATGTTCACGATTTTTCAAAAATAGCAGATCTACAAGCTCATAGTGCGGCACTCGATGCAGTGCTATGAGCTTGTATATCTGCTATTTTTAAACAGCCAAAGTATAAAATAATGGTTAAAGTGGTTACACAGATGCGTTCCCGGTTTGAATTAATTAATGAAGTCCTGCAGTGCCATTTTGTGTTTACTTGGACTTTTGAGGACATCTGTTCAGTTGTAATGGATATGAATGTGCTCTAGAGTTCCACTTTATTGTCTTTGATGGATCTTGTTGTCTTGGTCTCTTGTGTTCCATCCAGGGCTACTTCCTCCTCAGGTTCCTGGGCTCTCAGGTGGGAGAACAGCAATTCATTGACTTCTTCCGACTTTTTGTGAATAAGTATCATGGTCAACTCATTCTGTCTCAGGTAAAGGCTTTTTGTATAAACGTAATCTGTATGTTTTACCTGATTAACTGACCATATTGACCATATTTGCATAAGAAAGGGTTTTTCCCTCCGCCAGAGTATGAAGTAAAATGTCAGGCATGTTAATATCGTCAATTGAACTTGATCACGATCTTTTTCACGCTCAGCCACTTTACGAACTATTGATAAAGACAGACCATATAGACCATCCTTATTTGATGTGTTATCTATCACTGTTAACCCTGCTATCTTCATGAACATGCTTAAGGTGGTTGGCTAATGGTTCAAAGAACACCAAACGCATTTCAGATTGATGACCGTAGCTCAGCCTTGCCACATATGTTTATCCTACTGAGGCCGTGTGGCTGAGTGATCACACCTGGCCGTGTGTGTGTGTGTGTGTGTGTGTGTGTGTGTGTGTGTGTGTGTGTGTGTGTGTGTGTGTGTGTGTGTGTGTGTGTGTGTGTGTGTGTGTGTGTGTGTGTTTGAGGGTGTGCGCGTGTGTGTGTTTGTGCATGCGTGCGTGCGTCTTTGTGTGTGTGCATGTTTGTGTGCGTGCGTGCACATTTCAGTGCCCGTGTGTGATTTGTCCCACCTGGCTTCTGCTTCTACAGTGGCAAGCTGGGCCCTCTCACTAAGTAATGAATGTTTCATAAACACACTTTGAGGTGAATACTGGTGACCCAAGAACAAGCAGGCCTCTCTATTTCTTTTGTACCTCTTGCTTTATTCCCTCACACTCTCTCCCACTCAAACTCCCTCCATTTTCTCCCCGATGCTATTTTGTTCTTGACAGGATTTCTTGAGAATGCTGCTGGCTACATTTCCTGACATGGGAAGAAGGTATGTAACTGACCATTAGTAACGTTTTAGAGTTAATCCAATAGATTAGGGGTGCAACAGTAGATTGATTTTGATTGATTGAATACTTCATTAGCAAGTTTGGGAAACAGTACAGTTACTAAAGCTATGCTAAAAGGATGATAACACAAAAAGCCCCTGGGGCTTTGTTTCCATTGTGGTCATTTTTTACTCAATTCATCATCAAGACATACAAACAATACATATCAGCAACAAGACTAAAAGCGATACTAGATTATATTTACAGAAAAAAAGGGGGTGGGGGCGAGGGGCAGAGGATGACACTCCCGAGTCCCACAGGGCTCCTTCTGTGGAGCTCGCTGAGGGAGTGTGTTTGACTCTCTGAGGGCAACATAGTAGGGATAAGATTATATTAAGTGTAAGTCCAATTATAATTTGAGGACAGCCATATTTTTGGGTCAGTTTTGGGTGGCAGAATGGTATCGGTTTTCCAATACAAATGACCTACTGTACCCAGGACAATACCCAAATAAGTGACCTCATCTTTGCTTGTGGTTACATTGTCACCGACTCTCACCATGAAGCCCGGGGACTTTACTGAGGTTGTTTTTGGACCTAAAAAGAATGAATTCACTTTTTCCCGGGTGTAATGGCAGTTTGTTATCGGAAAGCCAAGTGCAGATATAGCTGAGCTCAGTGCTGAGGGCTTGTTCGACCTGTAATTTGTTCCCTATCCGAGACCAGGAGCGCTGAGTCATCCGCGAACAGGAACACATTGCAGTTACATGCTGATTTCATCGTGTCGTGTGTTGAACGTATTTATTTGATTTATCGAAAGAAGTAATTGATAGATTAATCGCTAAGAAGATAATCGATAATGTGCAGCCCTACAACAGATACATATTGCTACATGGATTTGTGGTAACCGATGTGCTCTTCACGTGTCTCAGTGCTCTTCGTGGAGGCTGGGGGAGAGATTGAAGTGTCAAATCGTATGAAAAGTGTGTTTGGGTGTGCGTATTGATTCTGTCTTGGCTCCGACTCTGACGTGCCTAACTTGGCCATCGCTGTGGAAGAGCCGTGAGTGAAAAGCTGCAGACACCAATCCTCTTAAGAGAGCAGTCTCATCCACTCTCTTATTAACCCATTCAATCCGGGAAACTAGGGGTGTGCCGATATATCGTCCCACGATATATCGCAATACGTTTTCGTGACGATATGTATCGTTTTGGGGGAAAAAAATATCGTTTTGATTATTTTTTTTATTTTTTACAATAATAATAATCAGGCATGCAACAGCCCCGAGGTGAAAAGGGTGACAACATGTTTTTTTTTTTTCGGGTCAGGTGTCAACCATTATTTTATACTTTGGGCTATTCAAAAATAGCCGATATACAAGCTCATAGCACGGCACTGAGTGCCGTGCTATGAGCTTGTAGATCTGCTATTTTTGAAAAATCTATTTTGTGCAAATCTTTGAATACATATATTTTGGGGTATTTTTTAACTCAAATATTTGCTTCTGGATGCTCCTGGAACAAAATATTTGACAAATGTTTGCTTTAAAAATACATATTCAAAGATTTACACCCATTTTCACGACAAAGTATAAAATAATGGTTAAAGTGGTTAAAATCTAAAATGACAGATGCTTGCCCGGTCCTAATGGGTTAATTGAAGTGTAAAAGGATAACTGCTCCGTCCTCCTCTCTCCTCCTCTCCCTCCTTGTCGTCGCTCTGACGTGCTCTTCCTCCCTGATCATCATTCCACTCTCTTTCCTCCTGATTGCCTCATTAACCTCTCTCAGCCTGTCTCTAACTCTATTTGCCCGGCTTCTCTCTCCTCCCCTCACTGCCCACATCCCCTCGTCCCTCCCCTTCCCTCTCCTACACTTTGCGTTTCTTCCTCACCTACTTCCCTCCTTCCCTCCCTCCCTCCCTCCCTCCCTCCCGCTGTCGCTCTGCCTTTCTCTCTCTCATCTCCTTTAAGCCTTGTCTTTTTATTTTTTCCTGCAGTGTGCTGCTACAGCCTAGCAGAGATTGATTGAATTAAACTGAGGGAGAGTCTGGAGAGTTAGGGACGGTCAATATTTGTGTCTCATGCCTCTTTCAGTAAACAACCCCCCGCTGCAATAGGAAGGATTATGATGAGAATAGATGCACTGCTGAGGGTCATAGCCTGTGTGTGTCCGTGTGTGTGTGTGTGTGTCTCTCCACATTTATTTGCCCACATGGAGGTGGTTCGCTATGCATGGCTCTTTATATATCGCCTTTAGCATACACCTGTGCTAACATACACTCCAGTTCCACCCCAGCTGCGTACACACATACACACATTTGCACATCTGTCTGTCCATGTCTTTGTGTAGTGAAGTGGGTGTGGCACTCTTTTGGTTACAGGTGCTGTCCCCGGCGTCTAGACTAGACTGACATGATCATAACAATACGTTCCCATCCATCCCGTGTTTTTTATGTGATATCTTTGGCAAAGGCAGCTACAGTGATCACATAAACACTGCTAACATTGTACTGTTTGTGTTACAGACATGGCCTCACCCTCAGCGCTGTTTATGCTCAGTGGCTGGATCAACCAGGAATCCCAAAGGTGCTGTGAGGGTTATTCATTCTTTCTGTGTGTGTGTGTGTGTGTGTGTGTGTGTGTGTGTGTGTGTGTGTGTGTGTGTGTGTGTGTGTGTGTGTGTGTGTGTGTGTGTGTGTGTGTGTGTGTGTGTGTGTGTGTGTGTGTGTGTGTGTGTGTGTGTGTGTGTGTGTGTGTGTGTGTGTGTACATTTGTCCTAACCACTTACAGAAGCAACACTGTGAGTTGTCGACTGTGAGATGATTGGGTTCAACTTTCACCTTATTTGTGGATGGTGTGAATGTCAATCAAATCTTTCAGCTTTCATTTAAGATTTTTGGGAAGAGAAAAACAGAGAGAAAAAAATCACACATAGTGTCAGGTGAATGCATGAGGGTGTGGTCTCAACGGAATGTTTAGTGAGAGTAATATGTGAAGGCGTGCTCTGATGATGGAACTGTGTTTATAAAACAGAACGTTAGTTTGCAAAGCAGAGGGATTAGATTATGACAGTCTGGTCATGTGACCTGGATGTGAGTGCTGTTGCTTTGAGCTAGAAAGACCAAGGTCACAGATAGCAGGCTTGGAAGGCTATAGACACACGCGTGTACGCGCACGCATGCGCACACGCACACACACACACACACACACACACACACACACACACACACACACACACACACACACACACACACACACACACACACACACACATCACTGATTTCCATTACACAATCAATCCACTTTAACGGCTTCTCCAATTCTCCATGGTAACCGATCTTAATTACCTACGTGTGTGTGTGTGTGTGTGTGTGTGTGTGTGTGTGTGTGTGTGTGTGTGTGTGTGTGTGTGCGTGTGCGTGCGAGTGTGTGCGCGCACAAGTGTGTGTGTGTGTGTCTACAGTGAGTGTGGTTGTGTCTGGGAACCTTCACCTTCTAGAATACTCATGGTGATGTAACTGAGTCCTTTCATGGGGCCTCTCAGAGTGGGAGTGACAGCTTGGTGGAACTGCTGTTTCCTCGCACCTGATTGGCCGACGGCTAGAGTGTTCCTGGAGAAGCTTTCTCTCCGTTTGATGTGTCAATCACTGGCCTATAAGATCAGCCGGATCGATGGAAACCTTTTACACACGAAAGTGCTTATGCATTATGAACAGTACATGCTTACACACACAAACACTTTGATATTTATTCTCTCTGTATCTCTCTCTCTCTCCCTCACACTCTTTCTTTCTTTCTTTCTTTCTACCATCCATTGCTCTGACAGTACATTGTACTCCCCCTGGGATCGGAGAAAGGCCGGAAACGGTTGTGGCGGCCTAATAATAAACAATGACATCCCTGCTGATCCTGGAGTTGGACTTGCGGAATGGGAAGGCCAGTGTAGTGCCGGTCTATTTCAGACTCTCTCTTGACTCCAGGGCTGGTATATGAGTAAGCACTATAAGCAGGCCCCTCGGGGAGATGGATCTAGGTTCGTAGTGAATTCTCTTTAAATAAAGACTGCCCTTGAGGCGGGGTCTGTGATCCTCTCCAGTGCCCTACAACCTCCCAGTCGAAGTTGTATCGACCTCATGTCATCAGGTATAAAAGACTCTTGGGCTGGATGTGGTGGGATATACTGGTGGAGGTTCTGTCTGATGTCTCGTCACTTTCACGAAACTCAAAATGGTAGTACTTAAATTGCTTCTTAAATTGTTGTCTTACATTGTTGGGATTTGAGAAAGTCCTGTGCCTGCGTGCATGTGTGCTTGTGCGAATGAGAGAGAGAGAGCGAAAGACAGACAGACAGACTGAAAGACAAGGAGAGCGATGGAGGTTGGAGGTTGGAGGGGGACAAAAGCCTTGCTATGCAGGGAACAGCAGTGGTGATCCAGGCAGTAAAAGAGTTATGTGTGGTATCCTGTTACACAATGCCACTTTACTGCCTCAATGAACGCTCCCCGCATTCTCTCTACAGCCTACCCTCACCTACCTCCCTCTTGGATGTCTCTCTCTCTCTTCAGCCTACCCTGTCATCACCTACCTCCCTCTGGATGTCTCTCTTTCTCTCTCTCTCTCTCTCTCTCTCTCTCTCTCTCTCTCTCTCGCTTTCTTTCTTTCTTTGTACCTTTGTGTGCGCCGCATGTCCCATGCGTTTATGTAATACATGCACAAATAGCAAAGCACCTACTCACTTATCTGGCTATGATAAAGCTAACAGCTGTGTGTGTGTGTGTGTGTGTGTGTGTGTGTGTGTGTGTGTGTGTGTGTGTGTGTGTGTGTGTGTGTGTGTGTGTGTGTGTGTGTGTGTGTGTGTGTGTGTGTGTGTGTGTGTGTGTGTGTGTGTGTGTGTGTGTGTGTGTGTGTGTGTGTATGTGTGTGTGTGTTCAATTATATACACATTATTTACTGTATGTACACTACAAGTGTGTGTGGCGTGTGGATGCATGTCTTTGTGTGTTTGAATATGCTGTTAATGTAACTAAGATAGTGCAAAAAAGAAAAAAAATCACCCAAATGGACCCGTAAGGGTCTCAGACTTAAATGAATACGGAGGTTATTTACTGTGTACACCTTTGGATACGATATGACAGGACCTCCCCGGAGTGTGAGAGCGGTGTTGCATTACAAACAATGTGTTTCCACACACTCACACTCCTGCCTGTCTCCTGTCTATCTCCCTCTCTCCCCCTCTTTTCTCCTTCCTCTCCCCATCCCTCTCTTCGCCTCCTCCTCTCCTTCATCTCGCCGTCACTCTCCCTCTCTCCCTCTCTCCCCCCTCATCTCCTTCATTCCCAT